>NC_134402.1:48195318-48507818 GCF_038048845.1 Mixophyes fleayi
GGTACTAAATACTGTAAAAGATAAAGTATGCTTGATTAACTCAACGAAAGTGAGGAATAAACATAATGATTGTTTAAAATTGTGGCAAATGGAAGGTAACACGTGGCAGAGCAGCGAATGCAAAGCGGAAGTAGGCGTGGCAAAAAGCGCACGCACGGCGGAAGTAGCCATTGAAAAGCGTGGCGAACTCAGCGCAAGCGCGCCCCCGCCACCTTATGTGGCGGGAGCGGTAAGTACAGCTGGTATTAAAACTGAAAAATGAAACATTGCTAAGTTGTATCCTGTTTTAAGCCAGTTTAAAACAAGTGTATCAGAAGATGAAGCTGAACCCACTGTGATTTCGGCCATTGCCCATGCTGTTAGTGTACTAGAGGCTCAGCGCAAGTATGAGAAAATGGCTGAGATAGGTGAGAGTAGCGTGATCACTAGGAGTGAAAGCGTTCTAAATCTTGAACCAGCAAATCCTGTAGTGTCCCCTGAAGTCAGTGAGCCAGAGGGTGCGTACCCAGTCCGCACAATATCAGTTCCCAATGGAAAACCGGATAAGGATGGTGTAGTTCCTTTAAGAAATGTTACAATGCATTGTCCCTGGACTAGATCAGAATTACGTTCCATTATGACTGAATTCCCAGATCCTAGAAAGGAGTTGGCTAAATGTCAGAAATTTGTTAAAGACTTAGGAAATGCCCACGAACCAACCAATAAGGATTGGCATGTAGTGTTGAGGGCGTGTCTTCCACCCAATACTAACATACAAAAATTTATTGAAGATTGTTTGCTGGAAGAAGATGACACCTAGACTGATGAGATTAACCAAAAAAAATATAGAAAAAATTGTCAAACACTTAGCCATCTATTTTCCAGTAGTAGTAAATTGGAGTAAGATTTTCACCATAAAACAAAAAGACAGTGAAACTGCAGCGGATTATTTTGGTAGACTCTTGCATCAATGAAACAGTTTACGGGGGTATCAGATATAAGGGAGAACCCACATCATAGGGAAGTAGAGGTAACAGTACTGATGGATGGTTTAAAGGAAAATCTAAAAACAAGAGTATAAACCTCAACCACTGGTTGGAGAGGCAGCACGGTAGATTCTCTTAGAGAAGTTGCTGTGGAACATGACAAAAATATTTTTAGGAAAAGGGAAGAAAAGAGTGACAAGTTGATGACGGTGAGTATACAGGCATTAGAGGGAATGCATACACGACCACCAGCATATAACCCACATAACGGGAAACGCAGAATGTTCAGATGTTACAATTGCAAAGAAGAAGGACATATGAGAAAAGATTGTACAAAGGGAAGGTATAATCCTAATGAAGGGTCACATAGATATCCTCCAAGGAGGGATTCACATAGACTAGAAGACTCACGCCTGCCCGCACATGTCGCAGCAGTAAATGCTGCACGGTAAAGCAATAGTCAGCGCTAGGGGTCAGGTCATACCTGTAGTCTACAGCCAGTGAAGTTAACTGAGAGTCAGATGGAAGAACCAACAATGATAGTTGACATAGCTGGTAGGAAAGAAACTTTTCTTGTAGATACAGGGGCGGCCCGATCTGTGATAACCTCTCCTTTCAATCTACAGGTGACCAGTAAAACAATTCCAGCCATCGGGGTAATGGGAAAAGTGTTGCATTATCCACTAACTAAACCAGCTGAGGTTACTATCGGGCCTCTGCATACTAAGCATTCGTTTCTCTTGGCTGCAGCGGCTCCTACTAACTTGCTAGGGAGAGACTTGTTATGTAAACTGGGATGTATTATAGGTAAATTACTTTTTTGCGCTGAGGTTTCCCATACAAAATAGGTAGAGTAAATCTGATGAATATATAAAACGGAAAAGAATACTTATATTGGTTGATGGTATAATGTTCAAGTTCTTTCAAGAGATCATAGGGAATTGTCTGATGAAGAATATACCATGCGGAGAAGAAAAAATATACAATAGTGTAATACTGTATGACACAACACTATAAATATCACTTTTGTATAATAACTTTTTAGATTCTCCAATCCCGATATTTAGGACTAGAAGAACTAGAACTAGGTATACCTCTCTTTTTCTTATATCTACCGAGAGGTTTTGGAGAAGAAGTGAGGAGCGGAGGTCTATATTTTGAAGTGCCAATTTTAAAGAATCTACGGTGTAAGTAGATTGAATTGTGGGGTATCCCACACTATATATCTACCAGGATTATTCCTACATATGGTGTAACACCGATTATAGAACTAGTTCTTCTAGTCCTAAATATCGGGATTGGAGAATCTAAAAAGTTATTATACAAAAGTGATATTTATAGTGTTGTGTCATACAGTATTACACTATTGTATATTTTTTCTTCTCCGCATGGTATATTCTTCATCAGACAATTCCCTATGATCTCTTGAAAGAACTTGAACATTATACCATCAACCAATATAAGTATTCTTTTCCGTTTTATATATTCATCAGATTTACTCTACCTATTTTGTATGGGAAACCTCAGCGCAAAAAAGTAATTTACCTATAATATTTTCTATATGTGATTTATACTTTGGTGTAAAGTTCTAATTTTCTGATTTGCAGCAGTGGTGTATGTAGCGCTGTAAGGGTATTATATACTTTATTAAACTGGGATGTGTCATATACTGTACTTCTGATGGTGTTTTCTTAGATATACCGGAGAAGGTCGCACATGAGGTACAGGATATATTGGACACCCCTCAAAGGTTAATGTTACACTCTACTGTTATAGAACACAGTCCATCTCAAGTAAAGGGGATGTTGCTGGAAATACCAGGTTCACTATGGACCAGAGATGGACAGGACACTGGACTGATGGCAAACGTAGCCCCTGTCATGGTCAATCTAAAAAGTGGTAGGATAGCTCCAAAAATCCCACAGTATCCATTAAAACCGGAGGTGGAACTAGGGGTATATCCTGTTATTGAAAGGCTGTTACAACAAGGGATTTTAATTCGTACAGCCAGTACAGCAAATAGTCCCATTTTCCCTGTGAAGAAGAATGGGGGGAGGGGCTATAGATTAGTCCAGGACTTAAGGGGAATTAATAAATTTGTTGAGAGCCAATCCCCCGTAGTGCCGAATCCAGCTGTCATCCTCATGCAGATTCCACCGTCTGCCAGTCATTTTACTGTCATTGATCTATGTTCTGCTTTCTTCTCAGTCCCTCTTCACCCTGACTGCCAATACCTTTTTGCATTCTCCTACAGGGGAGTGCAATACACATGGGCCAGACTACCCCAGGGGTTCATTGACAGCCCAGTATTTTCTCCCAAGCCTTACATGACTGTTTGCAATCCTTTCAACCCCACAATGGGTCTGTTCTAATTCAATATGTGGATGATTTGTTGCTGTGCTCTGATTCTTTTATGTCATGTTTACATGATACTAAATTGTTGTTGCTTCATCTTTTACAAACAGGGCACAAGGTGGCAAAGGATAAATTACAGCCATGTCAGACTAAGGTCAAATACCTAGGACACTGCCTCATTAAGGGGCTAAGACACCTGACAACCGACAGGATTGAGGCCATACAACACATGACTCTGCCGCAGAGCCAGAAGCAGATTCGTACTTTCCTGGGGATGTGTGGATACTGTAGATCCTGGATCCCAGGTTTTTCTATTCTGGCATTACCATTGCAGGAGCTAGTCTCTTCCTCAAAACCAGAACGTGTTGTACACACAGAAGAGTCAGAGCAAGCGTTCTTTAATCTTAAAGATAGTCTGACTAGAGCACCTGCATTGGGAATACCTGATTATGAAAAGCCTTTTGAGCTATTTTGTACGGAAGCTGATGGTTGTGCAGCAGGCGTCCTCGCACAGAAACATGGTGACGCTAGCAGACCGGTAGCATACTACAGTGCACAATTAGACAATGTGGCAAGATCACTCCCATCATGTCTCAGAAGTGTAGCAGCAACGGCTCTTCTGGTAAGTAAGAGCGAGGATGTAGTATTAGGACATAATTCAACTATCTATACACCCCATGCTGTATCAGCTCTGTTAAATTCAGCCCAAACCAGACATGTCTCTTCATCTAGATTCACAAAGTGGGAACTAGCTCTGATGGCACCCTCAAACATCACCATCAAACGATGTAGCACCTTAAATCCAGCTACATACCTTCCGTATGTGTCTCTAGAAACACAAAGGGTGGGAGGTGAGAAGACCCTGGTTGATGATGAGTTAGGCAAGAATACTGACACGCATGACTGTATGGAACACCTGAATCAGACCTTTACTGCAAGGCCTGACATACGTGACACCCCCTTAGAAAATGTAGATTTTACGTTTTATACAGACGGAAGTTGCCATAGACAGACAGAGACGGGAGAGCTATGTACTGGTTACACTGTTGTAGACGATCAGGATGTGGTAGAAGCTGAACCCCTTGGCCCACCTCACTCAGCCCAGGTGGCGGAACTACTAGCACTAAGGAGAGCGTGTGAATTGGCAGAGGGCAAATCAGCCAATATATATACTGACTTTAGGTACGCCTTTGGGGTAGTGCACAGTTTTGGGGCCCTTTGGCGTCTTAGAAACTTTACGACAGCAGCAGGTACACCAGTGGCATACTCACAACACATAAAAGGACTTCTGACAGCGATACAGTTACCCAGAACAGTAGCCATCATAAAGTGCAAAGCCCATACCTTTGAAAAAGACCCAGTGTCATTGGGCAACAACAGGGTAGACGAAGCCGCTAAATGGGCAGCAGGGCAACCTATGACTGTATCGACCGAGACTATGATGGTTTTTCAGACATTAGACATGCAGAAATTAATTGAAATGCAAGATTTGTGTTCCCTGCAGGAAAAGGCGGTCTGGAAGGCGAAGGGATGTGGTCAAGAGTCCTCAGGACTCTGGAGGGATAGACAAGGTAAGCCTGTAGCTCCCCGAACATACTATCCAAGCCTGGCTGAAGCAGCACACGGTCTGACTCACCTGGGTAAAGAAGGTATGTGCAAACTGGTGAGAGCATATTGGTGTGCTCCCGGATTTTCCTCTCAGGCTGGTAAGAAAGCAATGTCATGTCTTACTTGTTTGAGGAAAAATGTTGGGAAAACTATTCCAACTGAGCCATCCCACATCCCTCCTACAGACGGACCTTTTCAGGTAATACAAATTGACTATATCCAATTACCACTGTGCAGAAATCTAAAGTATGTGTTAGTGTGTATTGATGTGTTTTCCGGTTGGGTAGAAGCATATCCGGCAGCCACTAATACTGCTGTGTTCACTGCAAAGAAAATTGTACAAGACTTTGTGTGTAGGTTCGGTATCCCTAGAATCATTGAAAGTGATAGGGGTACCCATTTTACTGGTGATATCTTCCAAAATATGTGTAAACTCATGGGAATCGGTAGCAGACTTCACACTCCTTACCGACCACAAGCCAGTGGTAAGGTGGAGAGAGTGAACGGTACTATAAAGAACAAGCTTAGTAAGATAATGGCTGAAACTGGGTTGGCATGGCCTGAGGCTTTGCCATTGGTCCTCCATAGCATTCGGACCACTCCTAGACCTCCTCTTAATCTGTCCCCCTTTGAGATACTGTTCGGACGACAACCTCATTTGATCGTGAGTCCACAAGACGACTTGAAGTGTAATAATGAAGTGACTGTATAATATCTTATAAGAATGAGTAGACAGCTAAAACAACAACAACAAAAACTAAAAATGCTGTCGCTTGGTATGCCAGAAACGAACTATCATGATGTTGAACCTGGGGACTATGTTATGATCCGCAATTTCTTACGTTCAGGTTTTTTAACAGACCGTTGAGAAGGCCCGTACCAAACGCTGCTGACCAGTACTACATCACTGAAGGTTGCAGAGAGAGACACTTGGGTCCATTCCACCCACTGCAGGAGAGTCCATAATCCGGAGAAAGTGCAAGATAAAACTAAGACCAACGACATAGATCTGTCACTCGTGAGTCTGTTCCGGGAGACCTAAAGCCTGCAGTCGAGACACCTGAACCAGAGACGTTGCCCCAGAACTATCTTTCCAGCGATGGAGTGGCGGTTTTTGTTTTTCTTTTGTTCCAGGATTGTCCTTGTTTTTATTTTTTTTAGGACATTCTATTTTTGTGAAGGAGGATGGAGGATGGAGGAGAGTTCTGGGAGTGATACGGATGAAATGGAGGCAGAGGAAAAGTTATTAGGATACTCAGAGCAGCCCATTATCAAACTTGGTGCAGGGGTTATGAAAAGGTCTGCTAGCTCAGGAACTCGGAGGCAGTGTGAGGGGCTATTGTCTGATGAGTGTTGTATCTGCAAGTTCTGCGACTCCCTAGTTAAAGAGAGATGCATCCAACGATGCCAGTCCCCCAGTACTCTGAATATAGGCGGGCATCCTTTGGAGGATTATCACTCCCTGGTGGGTAAGGTGCTAAACCAGACCGAGTGTTGGGTGTGCTCTCACGTGCCGCAAGGGCAGCATAATATAGGACTAGTGCCATTCCCTCTAAACATATCCGAAGTACTCGAATTGAGGGGTGGGAGGCCCATAGACGGGAGGTACAATAACACTAGGTCCCCTAGTCTGACGCTTCGACAATACTCAATAGGCAGATCTTTGCTGTGCCTAAATATATCTCATGCAAAGCGCCTGGAGAATTGGGAGGCTGACCTATCAGATCAGACAATGGCTCGCCACACTCATTTTAGAGGGAGACTCACAAGGTCACTACTAGGCAGGAATGTTGATGGAAGTCACAAATTGGGGCGTATAACCAAACATAAGAAGGTATCCATTGGAAAAGTCTCTACAGATAAATGTAAAAATGTCATTAATGCCTACACGTGTCTAGAGCAAATGGAGACACTAGGCATGGGTAGTTTTATCAAAACTCTGTGTGATATAATTCATGGGCATACTGTTCCTTATGTTCTCCCTGATGATGTGTATTTTGTTTGTGGAAGGAAAGCTTATTCCTGGGTGACTCCGAGTTCCAAGGGCTTGTGTTTCTTAGCTAAACTGGTTCCTGAAATCATGACTATTACTCATGAAGAAATGGTTGGTATTCACAAGACTACATCACCACTATACATACACACACAGTATGAACACCGTGGCAAGAGAAATATGATTCCTGGTGAGGAACCCATAGCTACAAAATTGATTAGTGAAACTGCTGGTTTCCAAGTTATGGTTGCTCTAGACCTCACCAGAACCCCTCGGGGAACATTAAACTTTAAATATATCCAAGACCTAGCTAAATTAATAGATAATATCACCGAGATGTATGATGACACTTTCAGGTATACTGGAAGGGAGCTACAAGCGTACAAGAAGGAGTTGGTGCAACATAGACTGGTACTAAATTATCTCACCTCTATTACTGGTGGGTACTGTGTGACACTGGCCACCCAGTTCGGTGTCAAATGTTGCACGTACATTACTAATAATACGGATGACCCTAAAGAGGTTATAGACCGGAAGATGGATGAAATTTTGCAGCTGAAATGGGAATTTCGAAAGAGCCATAATTCTTCGTTATATGAGGTCGGGGAAAAGGTGGCGGGTTGGTTCTCGTGGTTGAACCCTGTGAAATGGTTCTCCGGTCTGGGAAAGTGGGTACAGGAAATGGTTGCTAGTGTAGGTAAGCTCCTTCTCCTTATACTGGGTGTCATCTTAGCAATTGGTTTAGTTGTCAAATGTGTTCCTACTGTGTTGAAGTGTGGAAAATGGTCTCATAGGAGTAACACTGAGAAAGAGACTGAAAGGGTGGTACCAGATAACGAGATCATGGTCTGTGAAGAAGTATTGTATAATCCTGAATTTGAAACGGTGATTGGGTGATAGTTTATTACACTATCAAAGGGTGGAGCTGTTGAAGTCAGCAAATTGGATAAAGTCATTTCAATTAAAGTCTAGCAAACTTGGTTGTCTTTGTCTGAAAAGATGCGTACGGTACGCTACGGCGTACAAGGGCACGCTACGGCGTGAAAGGGCATACGCATCCACTATACGTGGCAGCAACAGTAATTGGTCTTTTACCATACATTCGCACAAACACGCATACTTATAAAATACTTTAATGGTAGTTGCAACACATAGTCAGTTATGTTGAAATATAGTAGTATTTATATGTTATATTAGAGTTACATGCATATTAGTGAAATACATGGAACAGGTTGAAGGAATCATATCATGAGTGATATCATAATAAACCTCTTTACATATCCTACTGTTTGGTTCACTCTGCGAGGGAATCGCAGAGTGCATACACAAGTTATGAATGATAGGGAATTATGAACTACTTAAGACTAAGGAATCTTGGCGGGAAGAGCCGAGCATACCCCCTGGAGAGGTGACCCCCTCCTTTGGATTCCTTAGGATGAACTAGACAATGATTGACAACCCCTTGGACCTTCCTGAGACCTGGACCAATAGATGCAAGCTATACCATCTCCATTGTATTACTGTATTTCTGTGTGTATATAAGCAGCAGCTTCACATCTAGTGTTCAGACATCTTGTCCCCAGACTTTAGGATTGAATGACTGCACACTGGATCCAGAGTGCCTGCGATAAGTAACGGCTGTATTTATTATCACTTCGCTTGAGCATATTATTCTACTATTTGCGAATAAATATTTGTGCATCGGAAACACAAATCGAGGTTCGACAATCGTTATTGGTTAGCGACAATACGCACATAACAATATATACACACACCACACACACACACACAATATATACTGCCCACACATAATATATACTACCCACACACACAATATATATATATATATATATATATATATATATATATATATATATATACTGCCCACATACACACTATATTCATATACTGTACTCATTTGGGCCTGAGTCATTAAGGAAAGTAAGACAAAAAAAAGGAGTAAATGTTCTCCGGGACAAACCATGTTATATTGCAAGGTGTGAGAAGTAGTTTATTATATGCAGATTAATTTAAATACTGTCTTTTTTTTCATCTAGCACACAAATAGTTGATAGCTTTATTTTTACACTGCAACTTAAAGTAGATCTAGGACATGATCTACCCCAACTATAAATCTGTCCCCATAATTTAAATTTACCTCCCCTCCAATGCAACATGGCTTTGCCCAAGTGCATAGTTACTACTTTTCTATGCTTTGCTCTCCTTAATGACTCAGGCCCATTCTCACAAACACATCTCCCCCAGATCTTAACTTACCTTATGCCTGATAGACAGGGCAGCTCTTCTCTGATCCTCCTCACACTGTCATCTACACGGCAGCTACGGAAGCCCAGAAGCATGCTTTTGCTGATAGTGCTGAGAGAGCACTTAAACATGGAACCCTGTGCTGCCCCTTGTATTCCGACATTTGGGGGCAGCAAAATGAGCCCTGAGAGAGGGGGGCCTGGGGCACATGCCCCCTGTGCCCCCCCTTAATCCGGCCCTGTCCCAGCTAGTGACTGGCTGTAATTAAATTATTGCTGCCTCTTGAGTGAACATGGGGGCGTGCTCTTGGCCCCATTTCTCCTATCTCCATGCTACTAATTCCTGCACATAAGCTCTTACTACATTGAGTTAAGTCCAGGGGGCACACGAGTACCTGTGAGTGCTTCCAATTCTACTGGAAAGGCGGCTGCTACAGGTGAAGACCTCTGATGCTAGTTCTAAAAGCTTATGACAGTTACTAGGAAGCCATAACATTGTAAAGAATTATATCCTGGGACCAGTGGTGTAATAGCAATCTGACCTGCCACTGTTTGGTTTTGCTATTACTTGTTAACTGACTCACATTGCTCTCTCTGCCTCCATTTTTGTTTAAATAGAACCTATGACCGTTTCCCAAATTTACAGTGGTGTTCTAGTGGTTATTTATTTACAGTAATAGTAAAAAGTGGTGACAGTTCAATCGCTGTTCAGTTTCTAGAGCAAAAGCCAAAGGTCATGTACAAATGATATATTATCCATCAACGGAGCAATGCAGCAATGTTCAGAAAAAAGTTGTAGTACAAATCCACATTGAAGGGTCAGTCTTTTTCCCAATGTTAAACCATTATTTACATGCATTTAACTGAAAGAATGACTTATTGCATTGCATAATAATATCTGTCACCTCTCTAGCTTAAAATCATTATAACTCAGCATGTACTAGAACATGCAAAGGAGGTTTAAGTGCAATGAAAGGGAGATATCAACACTATTCAGTTCATTATTTTTTTAATTGAATCAGATAAAGCAAATTCAATGATGGCAAAATTAAAGGATCCTTCATTAAGACAGCACGCTGGAGACTTTGGCCAACATTGGTGAAAATTGGGACAGTGGTGAAGGGATCATTATAAAATAGACTGGAAATGACTGTAAATTAATGTTAATGCTATAAATAGTAATATAGTAGCAAAAAGAGCTCAAAATTATATTTTTTACCTATTTTTCACAATTTTCAATTAAATTATATATATATATGATTGATCTATATGCAAAAGTTTCATTGTTGTGGCAAAAGCATGCTATTTCTAAGCATATTTGTATATAGTTAAGCAGCCTTTGAATTCTGAGCTCTTTAGTACCATCACCTGCTTACATGTGATTGATGCAAATGACATCCAAACACTTGTAGATCTGGTTATTCAGCCCAATTGCTAAACATTTGCATATGTGATCAAATTGGCCATATACATGGAAAGCCCACTTTAACTGATTCGGTCATACTCTGCCCGTACACACCCTTATGGAGACCAAATTGGTCAATCAGATTTTCTTTTCTATCCTATTTAATACAATTTGGTCAGAATTTGATTACACAGAATGATTTGGGGTCCACTGAAACACCTGGTGAGGACACACAATGTGAAGAGAGAAAGCAGACATGGCAGAAGATGGCTTTTCTGTATCTGACATGTAAATGTATTAGATTCATCAATTATTGATTGATTACACTCCTCCAGCTTATAACAACAATAAGAGAAAGAAGATATTAGCTCTGTTGTTATTGAAGATTGAAATGAGAAAGCTGTGAAGTGTGTATAATATCATTCATATGCTTAGTTTTTTTGCATTATGAAAACTATGCACCTACATACACATTTTTATTACATATAAGTACAGTAGCCCAATATATCAAAGGTTCCAGATTCACTTGTTTATGAAGCCACATCTGACATAATATGTAAGCAACTTCCTCTTATATATCAACCACTATGTGAAAATAAACATCAATTATACTGCAGCGGCACTCAGAATGAAATGTAAATCTTCACCAAAAATTATCCGGAGAAAAGAAACTACCCTTTACTAAGGATCATTTTTGATACTTTTGATAATTTTTGATATATATAAGTAGAGATGCTTGGGCTCAGTTCTCTGAAAACCGAGCCCACCCGAACTTAGGGGATCTGAGTAGGCTCACGAGCCAGCTCGGTACTTTCGTGCGTTCTCGGATCTGAATCGAGGCAAAATGTCATTGTTGCGTTGTCAGATCTCTCGGGTTATGGATTCCATAAGTACCTCCCTCTCCAGGAGATCCAGCGCCATTGCTCACACAGAAACAGGGGTAGCAGTGTTCTTGACACTCTCCATTTTCCACTGACATTGCTCAGTGCCATTGCTCACACAGAAACAGGGGTAGCCGTGTTCTTGTCACTTTCCATTCTCCAGTGACATTGCTCAGTGCCATTGCTCACACAGAAACAGGGGTTGTAGTGTTCTTGTCACTCTCCAGTCTCCAGTGCCATTGCTCAGTGCCATTGCTCATACAGAAACAGGAGGGGTAGCAGTGTTCTTGCCACTTGACGAAAATTGACTGGAACTGACTGAAAATTAATGTTATTGTGGTTATTAATAATGTAGGAACACAAAAAGAGCCAAATTATGTGATTTTAGGGAAAAAAAGGGATTTTAGAAAAAAATAGGGACCCAAAACCAAAGCCAAAACACGCGAGGGCGGTTTTGCCAAAACCAAAACTAAAACACGAAGTTAATCCAGATCCAAAACCAAAACCAAAACACGAGGGTCAGTGAACATCTCTACATATGAGTATCTAGGTATGACAATAAAGAGTAATTATATTCATGTAGCAAGAAATCTTGGAATACACACAGTATTTTTAAATCACACTTCACTTTATTTCATATTTCGCTGTTTTTAAACAAGACAATTTTTATTATAAGTGTAAAAAAAAGTTAAACTTTATTCAGAATTTGGGGGCTATTAAACCCTCTATAATTGATCATATGTAAAACTGCAATGCATCACGTTGGAAGTCAGTTATCTCTTTCCCTTTATCCTTTGTTATGACATTCTCTCTAACTGGTTGGTAGCACCTCCAAATGTTCTGTCATTTGAAATGACAAAGGATATCTGTGAAAACAAATAAATACATTTTTAATATAATTAATAATACATTTCCGAGTTTCAGTCTTTTTGGATAGAAACTAGTGCGACACTAATATCTATAAAGTATCTAAAGAACTCCTCTTAATTCTGAGAAACATAATGTGTATCAAAGCTTTCGGGTGACAGGAATTGGCTCTGGTTAAATTCTTGCCAATAATTGGATTACCATAAAAATATGTTTGTTTTCACTAGTTAATGTAATATCTAAAGAATTAATAATAAATTAATCTGTCTCTGTAGTGAATTGCAAATTAAAATGATTATTATTCAACCAGTTTAATTCCTCCTGTGGCTCCTTACAGACAAAATTAGATTGCCTGTTAAATAACAATATACAGCAATGTGTTCTGTATGATCTCTAATGATGTAGCATGACTCCTAGTATACCATAAAGAGTTTCACATAAAAGGGGGAAATTTTTGTCCCCATCGCTGTTCCACACATTTGGAGATGTCATTTACATCAAACATGAAACAATAATGCATTAATAAAAAGGTGATACATTACAAAATAAAATCTATATGTGACGTGAACAAATTACTATAAGAAACCAAAAAGTGTTGTATGGCATGAATGACAGAGGAATATAATTCCCGATCCCTGGTCAAAACATTTAACTTTACTGCCAGCCTAGATTCTGGATTCATTTAAATGTGTTAAATATTTTAATATTTAATCTCTGAATATTTTATATATGGAGCAAAAATAAAAAGCAGCTATCTATATTCTTTGACAGCCAGAGACCCAATGCCTCTCATCTTAGACAATTTATTAAATGTTTGCAAAATTTGTGTTTCCGCAAGTAAATAATCTTATTCATGTTCTACTAATATGCTTTCCCATCCATAAATACTCACCTAAGAGTGCATCAAGTACCCCTTTATATACTAATGTGGGATCTTTTTCCAAAATCTGATATGTACAGTATCTATATGACAAATTTGTCTATTTATTACAGCCAAGTAAAAGCCTGTTTAGCCAAGACAACTATCACAGTAATCCTCATTCCTTAATACTAAACGTTTCATACTTAGATATTCCTTATAAGACTGATACCCCAATAATTATGATTGTATTTGCACCCACGACTTTTTTGGACGCTAAGTTATGTAGATAGTTTTCTACTGCTTTGTGGTAGATTTCAATATAAATATCTCTAGTGTCAACTGGATAGAAAGGGAAGACCCTTTCAAACTGGTATGTTGAATACATCTTTCTCTGCCTCCTAATGTGATGCTTTCACCTAGTAAGTCATTGAAATCTGCAATTATAACATACTCGATACAATTTAATGTGGTTTATTTCTGTAGTATTTCTAACATTACTATCATTATTAACATCAACACATTAAAGGTTCAATTTTAATACTATCTAGTATATCTACATATGTATTTGACACAATTCCTATATTTGTGTTGCAATTTTGTTTCTGTCAGATAAAGTAGTTTATGATAAATTAACGTTACATTTATCCAATATAATGAAAGTTAATGAGGTCTTCTTCGTCTTCCTTTGTCCTTGTTTCATGGTTTTTTTTGGAGCTTTGTGACTTTTTGACAAATTAATTGCCTGAAATTTGATTTTGACCTTCCAGATTGGTATCTTTCTGATCCTTTCAAAGAGAAGTTGAAGTTGATTGTATCGAAGAATTTTCTGCATCAAATAAATCCATGGGCGATGTATAAAATTGCAGTTTAATTTCCGATTAAAACTGCCATCTTTGGTTGTGTATTCAAGCACAAACCACATTATTTATTCACCTTCGGTTTGTATAGCATTGCACCTGATGTGTGTTGATTTTAATTAACGCAAACTGCAAGTAGTTTATAGCAAATTGCTGGTTTTCAAACTGAACAAAAACCATTAATTCTTTGCAATATGTCCGATTTTGGTGCAAGTTTACTTAATGATTATGATTGTTTTATAAGTGCTCTGGACGCATGCAGCTGTATGGTATATTTAAAGTTGTTCATATAAGATTTGGGTTTAAACGTATTTTTGTCCTAGGCTGTGGCTGCATTTTAACAATCAACTGTTCAACTGTACATCAGGCACCTTTGTCTAATCATCATACTCAAATCACATGTGATTTTACCAATCTCCCCACTAAGAACAATGTCTAAAAATGTGCATCTTTTTGTGTGGATTTCATCATCATCATCATCACGATTTATTTATATAGCGCCACTGATTCTGCAGCTCTGTACAGAGAACTCACTCACATCAGTCCCTGCCCCATTGGAGCTTACAGTCTAAATTCCCTAACACACAGACCGAGAGACAGACAGAGAGAGAGGTCAATGGTCAACTTTAATAGCAGCCAATTAACCTCATAATATGTTTTTTGAGTGTGGGGGGAAACCGGAGCACCCGGAGGAAACCCACACAACCACGCGTAAGGCCATGGTCGGGAATTGAACTCATGACCCCAACGCAGTGAGGCAGAAGTGCTAACCACTTAGCCATCATGTTGCCCACCACCACTTGCAAACCACCACTTGAAATGTTGGACCATCTGTATGGATCTCAGCTTCACAAAAGACCCACTGCAGTTTGCGATCTCCTGGGTTTCGAAAACGTGGTTTGGTATGTGGTTTTTATTTTGATAAATTGCCCTGTTTGAAAACCGCATTTTGGAAAAATTGTATTTTGATTCACCCCCCCAATATCTGTCCTAGCATTAACCCTACTATTTTTCTTTTTCAATATAGATTTCAAGGCTGTACAGTGTTTTTTTTAACAGGGCAAGGTACAAAATGCTTAAAGGTGTTAGTTATATCTCATTATAAATATTATTATAGACCTACTTATCTCTTTGGAACTTAATTTGTTTCTTCAAAATCAGTTCTCTTTTGACAGTTGCACTTTAGCTTTGAGTCTTTTATCACATATTTCAGATTCCGTATTATCTTTGAACTTTATTAGCTTTTCTTGTAAGCCCTGTATCTTTGTATCTAGCTTTATCTGTTCATGTTTTTTATACTTGATAATTAATGTCATTATATTTAAAGAGCGTGTTGTTAACATTTGCTTCCAGGGTGTAATAAATTCAGTATTAAATATATTGAAGGTTGATGTCATTTTAATTCTCAGTCCCCGTGGAATTCTCTGTATCTGTATCATTTTCCAAGCGGGTTATTTCCAAACAAACTCTGTTTTTCATTAAAATAAATCTATCTCATTCCTGGAAACATGATTTAATATCCATTGTTGTTTCACAAATTAAGTGAATGTTTTCCTGATAGAATACCTCTGTTCTACCTGCTTTTGAAATGTGAAGCAGGGAGGATAGTTTCTGTCTATATTGTCGGTCTGTCGGTCTCATTGGGGCTTTGAAATGCGTCCGTCCAAATGCACAAAAGAATCAACTTGGTGGGATTCGTGATGGCAAAAATATTCAGTAGTGGTGATAAAAACTTTTATTTTCCAAATATTTCAGGGGAAATGGTTATGGCATATGGAGGAAGATAAAAAAAATTCTCAATATCTCTAATGCATCATGATCCAGAACAGTCTCACCAAATCTTGTTTATACATCTGCAATCAACAGAGAATATTATTTTTACTCTTGGCTATATATGGGTAGATAATTAATATATAGGCTGTCATTGCAAGATGGCATTACTCCCATTCTCATATGTTTTCCATCAATAGCTCCAACGCAGTTGGAGAAACGAAACTTTGGACCTATATTAGGAACCAAATACAACTCAGCACTACCCTTCAGGCAAGACCAAATAAACGATGTTGTTATTCTCACAATTGTTATTTAAAAGTCCACCTTCATCAATTCAAAGCAAATCGACAGCTGCATGACTGCTCAGGTCTAAACTCCTGAATGCTTCCACCACACACTCATTTATATTTAATCAGAAGACGTTGTCAGAAAAGAGAAACAAGATCCATACGATCAAGCAGAATTTTAATATTAAAAATTCTAATTCATTGAAAAATTACACTTTCACAATTCCTATGTATCATATCAGTATATAAAAAATCCTTCACATGAAGAGAGGACTGCAGACCCTGGTATGGCACAATCGAGGGAGTATCCCCAGCAACGCGTTTCAGTAGCACACTTACTTCAGGTCGTAGGAACTATATCCAATCCATTACATTCAAAATGTCTACAGTTCTAACGTACCAGATGGGGAGCTGGCATCTTTCTAAGAAAAGATTCAAAATCTCCTGCCATTTTTCATCTGTTGTAGTCGGCATCACTTCCATTTAACCAAATAAGTATGCAGGTCTTCTGAATTATGGTGCAGATTGCCAGCAGAAATACGACCTGCAATTATATAAATTAATTTCCTGTTGTTCAAAACCTAAAATCATTCATTTTTTGATGTTGCACTTTATTCTTTTCCACATCATCCTCACTTGAGTCACTGTGAATGTAGGAGAAAGCGATGAAGGGATGAGAGAAGAAACAATAACACGCACTAGTGCCCTAGTGTGCACTAGTGTCCTAGTGTGCGCTAGTGTCTTAGTGTGCACTAGTGCCCTAGTGTGCACTAGTGTCCTAGTGTGTTCTAGTGTCTTAGTGTGCACTAGTGCCCTAGTGTGCACTAGTGTCCTAGTGTGCTCTAGTGTCTTAGTGTGCACTAGTGCACTAGTGTCCTAGTGTGCTCTAGTGTCTTAGTGTGCACTAGTGCCCTAGTGTGCTCTAGTGTCTTAGTGTGCACTAGTGCTCTAGTGTGCACTAGTGTCCTAGTGTGCTTTAGTGTCTTAGTGTGCACTAGTGCCCTAGTGTGCACTAGTGTCCTCTAGTGTCGTAGTGTGCACTAGTGTCCTAGTGTGCTCTAGTGTCTTAGTGTGCACTAGTGTCCTAGTGTGCACTAGTGTCCTAGTGTGCTCTAATGTCTTAGTGTGCACTAATGTCCTAGTGTGCTCTAGTGTCTTAGTGTGCACTAGTGTGCACTAGTGTCCTAGTGTGCTCTAGTGTCTTAGGGCTAGACTTACTAAACTGCGGGTTTGAAAAAGTGGAGATGTTGCCTATAGCAACCAATCAGATCCTAGCTTTCATTTGTTTAGTACATTCTACAAAATGACAGCTAGAATCTGATTGGTTGCTATAGGTAACATCTCCACTTTTTCAAACCCGCAGTTAAGTAAATATATCCCTTAGTGTGCATGCCGTTATGTAACACACAGTTTAAAAGAAAACCAATGAAACATGAAAGCTTATTTTACTTTAGAGAGATTATCAGGTCCTCTACTGTAGATATTGCGGCCCTTAAAAATGTATTTTACTGTCCCTCTTGAAGAAAGAATATTAACATAATATAAGATACAATTTTTCTTTTGATGGACCTCCTGGTATAATGCATGGTTTACCATAATTCTTTAAATTCCCATCAAACAGCTTTTCCCTAAACAATATCAAGACTAAGGTAACAACTGTAAGGATTGTTTTATCCATTTGGCTAATCAAATATTCCAATCAAACAAATCAAAATAAGAACTGTCTCTCCCCTATCTCTCTGCTAACTGTCTCTACTCTTTCTATCTCTACTCTATCTCTTATGGAAAGCAGACTGGAAGGTATAGAATCGAACTGGGCCCATACAGCATATTTAAAATACATTTTTAACATATTGGGGCTCACTTAGAGGTATATTTACTAAACTGTGGGTATGAAAAAGTGGAGATGTTGCCTGTAGCAACCAATCAGCTTCTAGCTGTCATTTTGTAGAATGTACTAAATAAATGATAACTAGAATCTGATTGGTTGCTAAAGGCAACATCTCCACTTTTCAAACTCGCAGTTTAGTAAATATATCCCGTAGAGTTGGATGCAAAGTGCAGTATGCTACGTATAATATGCATTTTACTTCTACGCATGCCCACAAAGCACTAGTCGCATTACGGACATATGTAGACTGAGTCGCATCTTGTGCTTGCGGCCCGTTATATTTGAAGAAGCGGAACAGGTGACGGAGGGGGCGTGTAAGGGTGTAAGGGCATGTTGGAACATATGTGACTTATGTAGCGTGAGACATTAGACAGGAAACTGGCGCATGCTTCGAACTGATAACGACAATTAAATGCGTCTGGTTCAACATACCTGTGTAAAATGTGTATTTTTTTCTAATGCAATTTACGGAGCTTGCGTCCAACCTCATTATTAACTTGTTGAAAATACGTCTTAAAATATGTGAAAATGTACATTACACTGAATGTGCTGGACTGCAAATGCGTATTTTCATGTGGCAACCATACTTTTGCTATATGGTTTATCTATACTCTACAAAGAGATAAGGACTATAATTTATTGTTATTGTATTTTATTTGGGTTTTATTTATTCATATTAATGTTTACTTAGACAAAACTTTATGTTAAATATACTTTTAATATATTTTCATTGTCCGTTATGCGTAGAAACTACTCTGGAGAACCTTGTAGCGTCTGTGTAAAAGTTGAATATTTTATTTTTAGGATACAGAGCATAAGTTTTATATAGAGATTTCCAGTACTAGTCAGCAGCACCCTGCACTAAGCACCAATTGACCGCTCTGTGTTATTATTTTGCTTACTCTGGTGTTCTACAGACCACCTGTCTCAAAGTGCTGACTTCATGGTTTAAAAGAATTGCTTCATACAAAGATTGCAATTTCCATGTAATCAATTTAAAAAGAACGTTTAAAGTAAAAAGCTTTATAAGCATTATGATTTACTTAAAATAAAAAGTGTTCCAAAGTATTTCTTAAATTGCACTGAAGTCTTTTTGCAGGAAGCCGCTCAGACCATTTATAGTTGGATACATGTATGGATTTTTTTGCGTACACAAATATTGTGTGAGAAGATACCGTGTGTCTTGCAACGTACTATTGGGGTTATCATTATGAATAAAAAAACTGTTGAAATGAAAATAAAGTTAACACCACAAGTACAAAATGGGGATCTATTGTCTGTTTGGGATTCAGGGTTTTCCAGATGAGAGTTTTCTTCTATAGTTTGATCACGTTACCTGGGCTATACTAGATAACATTTCAAAATTAGCCCATATCTTTCTGGACACAACATCTAGCACCCCACTTCCCCATTAAATAGCTTAGCAACGCTCTTCTCCGTGATTTGCATCTACATTTCCTTCTAAAAAGGAAATGTAGAGTTGTTGCCCATAGCAACCAATCATATTCTAGGGCCTGATTCATTAGTGATCTTATCTGCCGTTTTTTGCTTATCTTAAGCAAATCCACTTTGTGCATGCTCAGAAAAGGGAGATAAGAAGCAAAATCCACTGCGAAAGTGAAGAATTTCTTAAGTTAAGATGAAAATCCATCTTAACTTTACTCTTATCTCCCCGTTTCTTCTTAAAAATAAGCATCTTAACTTTTGCACAAGATAAGATCACTAATGAATCAGGCCCCTAGTTATTATTTTCTTGAATGTGTTAGATAAATGATAGCTAGGAACTGATTGGTTGCTATAGGCAAAACCTTTTAAGAAGGTTTGATAAATCTACCCCAAGTCTGTGTGTACAACATTCCCCTCCTCATTACCTTGTGCAGTAGGGACCCTCATAGTAAGAATGTTACAAAAAATGGAATACAAATTAATCTGCAGCTAACTTTGTGGAATGGGCTGACTGGCAAATTTTAACCCGGGGAGGCAATACTTGGCTTAGGAGCCTATTAGGGAAAAACTTGCAGGTAGCCCAGTGACCCAGACCAAGGTAGCTCCCTTTGGGACTGTCCAGGGGCAGATGCTCCCCTACCCAGCCAGCGCCTGCTTTCTGGGTTTGCAGATCTACCCGAAAATGCACATGTTTTGGGTGAAACGTAAGTTCAAAGTCAAACCTGCTGACACTATCCTCATAAAATTCCTCCTCATAGTGACTAAACATGGAGGTGATAGGTGACGGTTTCTGTGTGTATATTACTTTGAGGTGCTCATGACGGTTTCTATGTGAATATGACATTTCCCTCCTTGCCAAATTATTTGGCAGTGAGCCTCATTGCAAATGATAAGGATGTTTCAAAGGAGACTGAGTGTAGTATCCTGCAGGCACAAGAGATGATAACTTTATAGGCATAAAAACAACATCACTAGAGCAATACGGGAAGAGAATTGCTACAACAGTAGATATTTATATTTTGAATGCAGAAAGATAATATGGTTTGCAAACACTAATTTTGTTGCCTTATGATTAAAAACAACATTTAAAAAAAACCTTTTCTGTAGCATTAAAGGTGCTCAAATTTGCTGAAAGATTATCAATTAGGCCATATTAGACCAAATTGCAGGGTATATAAGGTAATGATGAACTATCAGATATTAGTTTAGTAAAAGTAAATGCGGCTGCACAAAGGGTTCCCGGTATCTACCTGTTTGACCCAAACACTGATCAACCGGAACCATTAGATGTGACCACACACACAAGTATACTGTACATGTATGACCAAATCTGATCCGATTGCACAGAGGTTAGGATGAGAGGCTGGATTGTCCTGATTTGCATAGAGCTACTAGTTTGTTACAACAATGCAAATAAAATGGTAGTCTTGACTGCAAGCCAAGTTCTATTGTAGGCAAAGGAGCAAGCGTGAGAACTGTGGCTACTACCTTTGCAAATTGAATTGATATCTATCAGCTGATATATCCAGCTCACAAGTAGTCTGTTAAGAAACAACTGATATAAGGTCTTAATTTTTCATCCACAAGGTAGCAGAACATTTTATAACAATACATTGCAAATCATTGTATTATCAGTGGAAGAATGTTCAAAAATGAAATGAGTGTAGTTCCATTTTAATGTTCACCCTAGGAATTGTGTATAGAGCAAAACAGTCTTTGTTGTCCTTGTGGCCAAGTATGCATTTGTAAAACACTGTTAACATAGATAAATCTGGGGACGCAGAGCCATAAATCCAATTTGAAGACAGTTGTTTTTTAATAGATCTCATCAGTGCATGATATGGACCAATGGCTTCTGTGGTGTAGGCCTTGGAGAGCACAGTGACAGAGCATCCATTACAGATACTATGTGCTACAAGTTCTTATTCTGTGAGATTATGTTTGCTAGCTGGGTGCTTGCCAATGCCTTTTGATTTAATCACACAAAATATGTACCAATTGACAGAACATGGAACCGAAAACGTATTGTATTAAATATATGTTTTAAAAGATGGTTAAGACAAATGCAACCAGTTCTAAGAACCTGAAGAGTTCTTAAAGTCCATAAATAGATCAAGTTTGTAAAGCTTGTGGAGGGACCTCAGATTTTGTCGACCCTTGACCTGAATTTGGAAATATTTATCCTCAACAATAAACAATAAATCTAAAGAGAAAGAAGCATAACGTTAAGCATGAAAGGTTACACTAACAGTAAAGGAGATCAATGAAGCAGTTGATTACAATAAAGCTACATGTAATTGCAGAAGACTTGCCTACTGTTGTGATCATCAAAGGATTGATGATCAACAATAAAAGGAATGAAATCCCACAGTAGCAGGTATAGGCTGGACTGGGGGGCATTCACACCTGGGCCAGACCCCTGTTGAATGTTATGAGCGGGCATCCAGCAGGCCTGTTAGTGACACAGCATTGGTTCTAAGTCTCGCAGGACCAATATATTGATGGTGACTGATGCTGTCGCACAAGTACCAATCAATGCGGATTCCTGTCCAATTAATTCAATGGAACCTTTTATGTCAGCAGGAGGATTCCAAAGGCGGGGCATAGTAAACCCCAACCCTTCCATACATCTTGAGAAGAAAGGAAGAAACAGAGAAAGAGAAAAAGACCGGAAAAAAGAGGGAAATGTAACTGCAAGTTCCGTATGTAAAATATTAATATGTGATATATATTTATTTATAGCAATATATATATATATATATATATATATATATATATATATATATATATATATATATAATATGTTGCTTCTTGTCACTGAAACTAAACTTATTTAAGCAAAAGTTAATTTTCTTATGTATTATATAACACGGAGAAAACTGTAGGTCACCAGCACCGCTTCTTCCAATTGAACTGCTTTCAAACCTTCCACTGACTGTCTGATGTGATGACTTATTCACTGACTTGAGCCAGCAGTAGGAGATTTGAAAACAGCGGTTCAAGTGGAAGAGGCAGCGCAGCGCTGGTGACCTACATGGGCATCTGTATAATTAGCAAGAACCAAAAGAAAATTAACTTTATTTAAATAAGCTTAATTTACGTTAAAATACTCAACATTTTATATAAGTATATATATATATATATATATATATATATATATATATATATATATATATGAAGAGTACTTGTTAACCAGATACATTTTGTACTGTAATGAGGTGCAGAATATATATATATATATATATATATATATATATATATATATATATATAATATTCTGCACCTTATAACAGTAAAACATACATATAGTTAACAAGTGCCTTTCTTTTTTTATAAACGAATAACAATTATTTCAACAGTTCTGCATTAGATAAAATGTTTTATTCCATTTGTTCTGGTATCGCCATCCGAGCATAGTATTAACGGGAGAACAGGGAGCACCACCTCGATGCATGATCAGTAAACTCCCCCAATGGGGATTATTGCCTTTAGTAACCTAATTATGGTTTCTTTCCCTTAGATACATCAGTAAAGTTTAAGCACTAATAGACATTGTTAAACCAATAAAAACGAAAGAAAGGAGTAGACCAGAGAATAGTCATACAATTCAGGGTCTAGGATCTTAGGGGGCCGAGATCTAACCAGCCATTTAATTAAAAGGGTAGTCAGGCAGGCCGAGGGCAAAACCAGGAGTTGAAATGGTCACATAAACAAGACACAAACACAACAGATAAGACAGCTGCAGGTTAGACACAAGGATTGGAAAGGGACTTTATAACTAAGCTTTAGGCACTCCGATACCAGCAACACTTCTTATTGTATGAGGAATGCCGAAACCCCAGCAGGACAAATAGAAGGTGACAGGACTAGGGCATGGAAACAAGGAAGCAGCAGCAACGGGTTTGAACAGACACACAAACAGAGAAAGCAGGATACATAGGGCTAAGGCAAGAACTGAGATAGGACCAGGACAGGGTCCAGGATACAGCAAAAAAATTCAAAGAAGGGTGGACACAGGGACATGCCACTCACTGAACTAGCACTCTCCAGTGTATGAGTAAGCCTTATATACACCTTGAGATTAGTAGACAGTCACTGCAGCTGGGGTCATTGGTATGAAGAAAACAATAGAGACAAACCACAGGACCTGGTCCAATAGCCCAAAGGCTAAGCAGCAGGCACATAGGTCGTAGGTCGATGGTTCCAAACTCCAGCAGAAACTTAAATCCACAGCTCCACGGCAGCGGTCACTTTCAGGTTAAATATCACATTGGTTTGCCAGATATTTTTATGATTACATACTTAAACTGGGTACACTTTACATAAAATTTCTCCCGATGCCATATCATTAACGATTCTACCAGCGGCTGAAAGTCTCGATCAGCATGTCGATTCATGTGTACACACTTACACAATTTTAGACAATTTACCTTCAGATCTGTGCTCTTCATCTGTCAAAACCATCTGCTGGAAAGATCATGACTCTTTAAACTCTATGGAGATCTGCCTACGCTGCTGGTCATGAGTATCAACACACTTCAGAATTTGCCCAACATCATTCCATCATTTATAGAGATTTTTAGTCCGGCTGTAAAATCAATGCAGACAATAGGATATGCTTTGGTACGATAAAACATGATTGTTGGAGCGTACACATTAATGCAATATCGGAAATAATAGACGTTTATTGTGTGATTGGCAGGATAATCATGTGAAAAACCTGCAGTGTGTACCCAGCTTTTATCATGTTGGCTTCCACGGCAGCTGTCCTTTCTATATTCAACATTATGTAAGCAACATTTTCTCTGTGGTAATCATATAAATCAAATTTAATTTCACTCATTATATACACTGCATTATTTGCACTACTATATTTGTATTTCACTTCCCTGTTGTTTTAACAATTCTGTATTATTCATAGTGGAGGATATTCTTTTATAGTAAAACACATGTAATACAATGTATTAAGGAAAATAAATGAACAATTAACAACTCCCATATGAGTTAGTCCAGGACCCCATAATGTTTTTTTGTTTTAAACACAGGGAAGGTAGTTTAGATAGTAGATGAGGATAAAGGAGAGTCATTAAGGAGAACCGAGCATAAAAAAGGAGTTACTTTGCACCTGGACAAAACCATGTTGCTTTGGAGGGGGAGGTACATTTAAAATGTGGGAACAGATTCATAGTTGGGGTAGGGCATGTCCTAGATCAACTTTAAATTTCAGTGTACAAAAAAGTTATCAAGTATTTGTGTGCTACATGAAAAAACAGCCAGTATTTTCCTTATGCGCAAAATAAAAAACTATTTTGCACTCATTGCATTGTAACATGGTTTGTCCAGGATCAAATTTACTCCTTATTTTTACCTTGCTCTCCTCAATGACTCGGGCCCTATTTCCATAAACCCAATAAAATAATATCACACCCCCAATATTGGACCATTTCACTAGGTAATTCTTCAAAACTGTTGTATTGTCAAAACATTATCATGCATCAATAAGACAATTTTATTTGCTGGAAAGTTAAGGGCAATATGGGACAAAGTTAAAATCGTATCTTGTCTGGAGTTATAAACACTTTCAAAAACACTATGTTTGTGCAAAAAATATAACTATATTTTCAACTCTTAGGGCACAAATACTTGACAGCTTATTTGTACACTGAAATTTAAAGTTGATATTTGGGTGCTACATGAAAAAACAGTCAGTATTTAACTTATGTGCAAAACAGAAAACTATTTTTCACCCCTTGCATTGTAACATGGTTTTGTCCAGGAGACTGAAATAAAAAACTTCTTCATTTAAGTTCCTTAATGAGTCAGGCCCTTAATATTTATAATAAAACAAAGAGACAACCACAAAATAGAGTTGATGTGCTTCTAAATACCCGGATCCTTGAAAAAATATTCACATTGAACAAGTTATTACAGAAATTACCTTTTTTTTTAAAAAAATAAATAAAAAAATAATAAAATATGTTGAATGCCAATATTATTTTAGTGAATACTTATTGTACAATATGTCTTTATCCCCTTTTCTCTCACATACTGTGGGGTGAAAAGCATACCAAAAAGAAACAACTACAAGTGACCTATATTTAAGGCAGGTCAGTCTTTGGATAACATATGATGATTTTAAAATCAAAATCAAGAAACAAAATGGTAAAATAATCTAATGTGATGTTTGACTGATGTGCATTTTGATGAATATCAGATCTTTGTCGGCAGAAAAAGTATGCTGGGTCGCAGCTTAAAATTCAATTTCTTTGAAGGCTAATCTGAAGGCTGATCCATGCATGAATGTATATTACACCTTGCAAGGACATTAATAATACTGACAGAAGTACATGTACAAGCGCTTGGGATGTAATTTAAACATGGTTTAGTTATGTGAGTTTATTTGTTGTTATAGCAAGTAAATAGATCATCTCTCGAAAAAAAAATGTAGGTCTAAATGCAAATTCACTTTAATGTTTATATAACATGCTATTTTCTTCAAACCCAGTTGTTATAACTAGTAATTATAAAAATTGCATGCCTTGGGCTTTTGGCTTAGCCAATGACAAACTTATCCCTTTATTGGATCTGTCAGACTGAGTTAATTATCTTTATGATAATAGATGTGTCTTATCTCAAACAAAATAAATACCCTTGTAATTAGCTTTTTGGCCAGATTCTTAATTTACTTATAAGGATTGTTCATTTTTTTTCTTTTCATTTAGCAACAAAGTTGAAATTTAACAATCTTTACTATTTACGATAACATTAACAAAATACAATTAATCAAAGTTTAATTGAAAATTTCCTATTAAAGTTTCCAGTTTGCAGAAAACTTTTGCCGTTTCCATTTGTAAAATGAAAAACACTTAAATGCAAGTACATTTAATATTAAATTAGGAAAATTAAGAAAAATTAAACCAGCTTAGCAAAATAATGACTTTACAATTTACCAAAAATTTACAGAAAGCCAAACACATTCCACTTTGGTTAGAGTATAGAGTATATATTTCTTACATTTGAATGAAACAGGCATTTTTGGCAAATCGCTGTGCTAACAAGCTTTCATATCTTCTTCTATCTGCCAACAACAACTAAAAGATAACTGCACAAAAACAATTTGCATCCAAAGACATTTGATGTCCCATGGAGTTCAACAAGTTAAACTACGGCTGGGTACACACTACAGAAAATTTCTCCCAATGCAATATCGTTACCAATTTACCCAACTAGTGAAAGTCCCAATCAGCATACTGATTCATGTGTACACACTATACATGATATACATTTACAAAATTTACCTTCAGATCTGTGCTCTTCATCTGTCATAAGGATCGGCAGAAAAGATTGTGACTCTGTAAACTCTATGGAGATCTGCCTACACTGCTGGTTGTGAGTGCATACACACTGCAGAACTGGAATGACATTCTTCCATCGTTTACAGAGATTTTTAGTCTGTTTATAAAATCAAATCAAATGATACGTTGTGCTTTGGAACGATAATCGTTAATTGTGGGAGTGTACATGCTAATGCGATATCAGCCCGAGCAGTCATTTATTCTGTTATTGGCCCAGTAATCAGGTGAAAAACCCCATATAGTCATACTTACCTTAAATGTAGTATCTGCCAGGATCCTGATGCCTGTAACAGTCCCATGCCACTCTACTTTGTACACTAAATACTTGCCTGTTTCAAACAGGCAGATGCCAACACCCTTTCCCCAATGTGAATTTCCCATACCTGAATAAGAACATCATGGGGTATTGATACCTACTCAGCCCAGTGAGTGGTTAGTACAGCATGGCACCATTACAGACATGAGGAACCATCATCATCATCATGCAAATATATGTAAAGCAATCTGCCACAAGATGTTTCCACCAATAGGATGGCCCTAACTCTAAATAGTGAGAGTTCCCCCAAGTGGGTCACATATATACATGAACTTTTAAATTGAGAATAACACTTACAAGGAGGTACCACAAAACCTCCAACCCGCAATGGAAGGACCAACATTTCCTGGAAGGTGCTGAACTAACAAACAAACCTGACAAACAATAGTAAAGAATGCAAGTTGCTCAATGATTTTATAGGTAGCAAAAGATGTGCTTGAAAGTAAGTGGAAGTCTAATAGTGTCAGTTGCATATATATGGTAAATCATCTACTACTTTCAAGGCTCTTCTGCTAGTAGAATGGTCCTATCTCTGAACAATATGAATATCTATATATATTCATACTTTAAGGGCGGCACCCACTTTGTAAAATTTCCTCCCTTGCACAATAACATTTTCCTTTAGTTCTCTGAAATCCCACCTTTTCAGGCTACCTTATAAAATTCCTCAACCACCTTCTTAACCTTCTTAGGATACAACCCATCACATAGTTCACACAGACAACAACTCTCTGACCCCTTGATCAACTTTGATGTGTGAATGAATCATACCAAACACTTTTTACCTTTGCAATCTGTCTGGACCAACATGCAATATGTAGCACTTAGCCTCATGTATCAAACTCCCATTGTCCTATTGATTGTAAGCTTGTGAGCAGGGCACTCTTACCTTTCTGTCTTTCTGTATTACCTAGTATTGTTTTATTTATGTGTTTGTTCTCAATTGTAGAGCACTATGGAATATGCTGGCGCTATATAACTAAATAGAGCAAGTAAATATGGGATAGTTGCGCTTCCTATTGCCAATGATATGCAGCCAGGGTAAGCTTGAAAAGCTAAAGAAAAAAGGAGCCAAACTCCTAAAAGTAAGAAAAGGGGTAGATCCCCAGCGAAATAAAGATAAACATAAATGTGATCAAAAGACTTTATAGAAGAGTTACTGTTAAATAGTCACAATACATACAGTTGATAAAGAGTGATCATTCGTAATATAAAAACAAACAAATCGCAACTTGATTTAAATCAATACAACAGAGCATTGAACCCTAATTGTATACATAAATGGTGAAAAATAATGCTGCTGTCCTGCAACATGGAAAGTAAACTTCCAGTTCGAAAGTTGTTCTTAAGCCCATAAAGTAGTCCTGGTATACAAGGGTCCACAACGCCAGTTATTTAAAGTAAAGGACCAGGGCTGGCAAAGCGAAGTTGCACATAAATAATCTATATAAATAAATGTTGATGTTGATGATATATCCTTACATTGAGAACAAATCTTACCAGGAGATTTGGTGAACTGCATATACAAGATAAATATGACTTATTAAACTCTACCCAATACTAAGTACCCATTTAAGGTTATATGAATTGCAGGGAATTTGTAACATAAGCATTGCCAGCTAATAATGAGTCCTATTTAATAAGGATGGACAATTTTCCCTTCTTTGAAGCATTTACTGTGTTTTACCTTTTAAGAAAAGAGAAAAGTAAGTTACAGTGTACTCTGCAAACATCAGCCAAGCTTATTTTAGCTATTCTTTTTTGGGAAATACCACATCAAAGTCAAATACTCTGATATAGATTATCCACTTTGGATAACATATAAAGCACTTGTATCATTGACACATCTTTTTATAGAGTTTGTTTTCACTGAAATGTGTTACCTTCTCAGACCATTCATTACACATTAACTTCGATAGGGAAATTATCATCATTGAAACATTGGATAAAGAGAAGTTATTGAATTTAATGGAGAAACTTTAAAGGTAAAATGGAAAATAATTTGTATTAAGAATTAATTTGTCTTAAGAAGGTTAATAACAAAAATGTGTTTGTCCATACTGCATATGTGTATGAAAATTTGCCCATATTTAGAGTTCAATGTAAGTTGAATTTGTGGCCACTGTGGCCTGCCGAGTTGGACCAAAGGGGAGCTGATTCTGATTGGCTGTTTGCTTTTTGACCCCTCCAGCTTCATTAGGGTTACTACCTTGGGCATTCCTTAGGACTTGTGGGCATTTATTATAATTTCTTAGTGTTTCTTTGCAGTTAGACTACAGCAGGAATAGTAGTTATCGAGTCTGTAAAACTGTTCATTATAGGATAATTGTAACATTTTTAGAGTGTAAGGCTTCATTATTAAAATAAGCTGTTTTTTTCACGTTACTTCTTATTGGCAGTTATATTTTTTTTCTTGACACATGTATCATTTATGCTACAGGAATGTCACAGATATATGTACTAACTGTTTAAATATACACAGTGCAAAAAATTATGCAATGTGTCTATTACATATACATACATTAAAGTTACCTAATGTTCACAGTTTATATTTATTAAATGTCTAATTTTTGTTTAATGTATTGGCTAGCATAATCCACTGACCTAATATAATTCCTCTGTTCTTTGTGTCTAATATAAAATAAATTGTTAAAATTTTTATAGATGCAGAGTAGTATTACCAGCACCATTGAAGACCCAAGCGGAGGAAGATGATACAAAAATTTGATTTGCCGAGGTTCAGCAAGAGATACACACATTAAGAGAGTCTGTAAAGGAACTTGTGGAGTGTAAGTTAGAGAGGCTTCATCTGGCTATAAATCATAAAGACCTTGAATGATTTCTCCTTGAGGAAAAGACTCGTTCTTCTAGACTTGCCGGGGAACGTGACCAAGCCGTTGCATCCTCTCTGAAAGACACATTGGAAACTAATGCACAATTAAAAAAAACTCAACAAGCAAATGAATGATGAGATAAGGGACACTAGGATGAGCATGTACAAATTTGTGAACCCCAAGTCCAAGTACTCAAAGAGAACACTCCTGCTAATCATGGTCCAGCTGTACGGGTGTCTGACTGAGGATGTTTCAAGTGTGGGGAGCTTGACCACTTTAAAACCGAGTGCACTAGACTATGGTCTGCTCACTTGCCCAGTATAGGCCTGTCTTTCCAAGTTGTTGTTCCCGTAGTTTCACAGCCAATGGCCCCTCTTTAATAAAGGGACTATATGGGTGAATAACAAGATTGTCCTGGTGGTTGTGGACTCTGGGATTGTTCTTACACTGGTCTCCAGCTCTGCCCTGGCTGGAGCCAAGGTCTCTCGGTTGCCTAGGGTAAAAGTGCTCTACATACATGGAGCAATCAAGATTTTCCAAATGGCTCTTTTGACCATGACATTTAAAGGCCAAACCATAAAAGTGGTGGCTGCCATAGCCTGTAAGTTACCTTTTTATAAGGTTTTCTTTTGGCAAGCCCAGACAGACATATCTGCAGTTGATTCACTGGGCAGAAGTCTGATCCTCAAGAATTTGCCTAAAGAAAACCGTTAATGGACCTCAAGTCTTGGGAAAAAACAACCTAAAAGGCATTGCAAAGGATAAAGGTCAACCCATCGCAGATGTGTTGTTGGTGCCGAGGTCGGAGCAGCCTATTCTCTCATTAGCTGGTGACAGTGCAGAAAAACCTGCTTTGCCTTCAGGTGAGAGTATAGACTGGTCTGACTTTCCAGAACTATTACCTTTTTAGAACTTTGCACGTGACCAGTTAAATGAAGTAAAATTACAGTGTCTTTAAATTGGCTAATAATGTTGGTAAATATGCTAAACTTGTCAACTTGGCAGGCTGTATGCTATTGTATGTTTTCAAATATGAAAGGTAGAACAATTAGCATTTCAGAATTAGTGGCGCTATATATATAGATGATAGGGATGAGCGGGCTCGGATTTCCGAAATCCGAGCCCACCCGAACAGTGCGGATCCGACGGGATCCGAGCACTGTTCGGGAACTTCTGGGCGCCAAACGGAGCCAAACCGAGGCTATGACATCCAAGTCTCGCGTCGGATCTAGCGAGACTCGGATGTCATAAATTCAGCGCTAGCGGCCGCCATCTTCATTCTGGCTGCGATCACTCGTGAGAGAGGTTGCAGTTAGGGAGCTCCTGTCCTTGTTTTAATCTTAGTGGTACTTTTGTGCTTTGTCCAGTGCTCTGTTCTGCTGAGTCCAGTGGTGCTGTGTCCTGTGCTCTGTCCTGCTGAGTCCAGTGGTGCTGTGTCCTGTGCTCTGTCCTGCTGAGTCCAGTGGTGCTGCCTGTATCCTGTGCTCTGTCCTGCTGAGTCCAGTGGTGCTGCCTGTGTCCTGTGCTCTGTTCTGCTAAAAACTAAATTAAAAAGTTATACAAAAATTATAAAAAAAAAATAAGAAAATAAATTAAAAAATTATAAAAAAATTATACAAAAATAATTGTAAAAAAATATAAAAAAAATATTTTTAAAATACTAGGTACTGCTGTATAACTCCAGTACAGTGGTACTCTCCTGTGCCGCAGATAATTTGTAAAGGCTTTGCCGAGTGTGTGTGGTTTAGGGGTAAGCTCTCTTGTGATGCATATAATGGAGTACAAAAATTTGGAGGATAAAGTAGGGAAAGATCAACACCCACTTCCTCCTCCTAATGCTGAAGCTGCTGTCACTAGTCCTGACATAGACGATGAAATGCCATCAACGTCGTCTGGCAGGGGCGATGCCCAATCTCCTAGAGGGCATGTAAAATCCAAAAAACCAAAGTTCACTAAAATTATCAAAAAAAGAAAATTGAAAACATCTGAGAAGAAACGTAAACTTGCCAATATGCCATTTACGACACGGAGTGGCAAGGAACGGCTTAGGCCCTGGCCCGTGTTCAGGACTAGTGGTTCAGCTTCACCCAAGGATCTAAGCCCTCCTCGCCCCCCTCCCAAAAATTTAAAAGAGTTATGCTGTCAGCAACAACACAGCAAACAACTCTGCCTTCTAAACAGATGACATCACAAATCCCCAAGGCGAGTCCAAGGGTGTTGGTGGTTGCGAAGCCTGACCTTCCCATCACTGTACGGGAAGAGGTGACTCTATCCACCATTTGCAGCACACCCTCTGCATATGCTGGAAGGATGACCCACAGTGTAGATCCAGATTTGGATAATCAAGGTGTCAAGGAGGCTATTGATGTAGCTGGCGTTGTGGAGGAACTTGACGAGGAGGATGCTGATGTGGTTATCATAAATGAGCCACCAGGGGGGGAAACAGTTGTTGTCCATGGGATGAAAAAGCCCATCGTCATGCCTGGTCAGAAGCCCAAAAAATCCACCTCTTCTGTCTGGAGTTATTTTTATCCGAATCCGGACAACAAATGTATGGCCATATGTAGCTTATGTAAAGCTCAAATAAGCAGGGGTAAGGATCTTGGCCACCTAGGCACATCCTATCATTTCAGCCACAGTAGTTTGGTAGGCCCTGTCGCTGAAATGATTGGTTTGTTAAAGTGTGCATTTTCTATTTCAACAACATCAGGGTGGGTGGGAGGGCCCAAGGACAATACCATGTTGCAACTCTTTTTTTGGCATTATGTGCTCTTTGGGGCCTAGTTCTATCTCCATCAGAGATATTCCTGCAGGCCATGTCACCGGCACAGCTATGTTGGTGTTAGACGTGCGCTGCATACTCTGTCTGATTTAGCAGAAGCTAGCCATTGGCCTTGATAATCAAATAGGCTTTCCGGGATATTACATTGTCAGGGATTAGGCTAAACAGAGTGTCATGGTATTTGAGATCCCTACCTTACCTACACACAGCGTATACAGCGCTGCTATTTGTTCTATCATATTAATGTTTAGATAGGGTCTCTACATATTAACACACTCCGCTTGCTCACATCACCCAGTGAAGCAAGCGCTATATAAGTGGCAACTTTTATACACGTTAGGCAGCGTCTTTAACGAGAATACAGTATCTATATAATTGTGAGTGCTTTAAGATCTTACATGACCTTTAATCAGGCCACTTTAATCGCTGCTCTATTACAGATCTCTGTACAGTGATCATCATGCATATTTTTGCAGAACCAATTTAAATATATAAACAGGGTCTCCTAGAATATGTACTATTTTATTTAAAGGAGTTTTAAGGGGCATTACACTCTAATAGAGAGACTCATCATTTCTGAATAAAAAAAAAGCTCCAATTCTTGTTAAGTTCCCAATAAGAGGAACTGCCATTTCTATTACTACTTTCTTTCTTTCTGTATTTCCAAAAAAGAGGAACTGCCATTTCTATTACTACTTTCTTTCTATCTTTCTATATTTAAAAAAAAAGAGGAACTGCCACTTCTATTACTACGTTCATTGTTTGTGTAGTTCAAAAAACGAGGCACTGACACTTCTATTACTACGTTCATTGTTTGTGTAGTTCAAAAAACGAGGCACTGCCACTTCTATTACTACGTTCATTGTTTGTGTAGTTCAAAAAAAGAGGAACTGCCACTTCTATTAATATTTTCATTCTATATGTAGTTCCTAAAAAGAGGAACTGCCACTTTTATTAATATTTTCATTCTATATGTAGTTCCCAAAAAGAGGAACTGCCACTTCTATTAATATTTTCATTCTATATGTAGTTCCCAAAAAGAGGAACTGCCACTTCTATTAATATTTTCATTCTATATGTAGTTCCCAAAAAGAGGAACTGCCACTTCTATTAATATTTTCATTCTATATGTAGTTCCCAAAAAGAGGAACTGCCACTTCTATTAATATTTTCATTCTATATGTAGTTCCCAAAAAGAGGAACTGCCACTTCTATTAATATTTTCATTCTATATGTAGTTCCCAAAAAGAGGAACTGCCCCTTCTATTAATATTTTCATTCTATATGTAGTTCCCAAAAAAAGGAACTGCCACTTCTATTAATATTTTCATTCTATATGTAGTTCCTAAAAAGAGGAACTGCCACTTCTATTAATATTTTCATTCTATATGTAGTTTCCAAAAAGAGGAACTGCCACTTCTATTAATATTTTCATTCTATATGTAGTTCCCAAAAAGAGGAACTGCCACTTCTATTAATATTTTCATTATTTATGTAGTTCCCAAAAAGTGCTATGTTTGTGTTAGACGTGCATCCGGTGTCCGCCATCTGTGCAGTGGTATTCAGACCAGTTGAGGGTTTTATATTTGTGGCCCCGGTACCAAATTGGGTACTCCACTACGCAGTCCAGATAGATGCATATCAGATATTAAACTACATTCAATGTTGGGGCCAAATCCAAAATTAATTAAAATTACCTGTCATCGTCAAAAACAAGAGGTATTGACGCGTTAGAACTACACCCTGTATATGCTGCAGAGGATGTAGGATCAGCCATCTGTAGAGTGGAATTGAGACCAGTTAAGGTTTGTTTATTGTGGCCCCGGTACCAAATTGGGTACCGGGGACACTACACTACGCAGTCCAAATAGCTGTGCAGTGGAATTGAGACCAGTTAAGGTTTTTTTTATTGTGGCCCTGGTACCAAAATGTGTACCGGGGACACTCCACTACGCAGTCCAGAAAGCTACCTCGGTCCAACGTTTTGGACTAAAAACAATATTGTGAGGTGTGAGGTGTTCCAAATACACTGGAAATTAGTGGAAATGATTGTTATTGAATGTTATTGAGGTTAATAATAGCGTAGGAGTGAAAAACAAACAAAAAACTAGATTTTAGCACTTTTTATGCTTTTTTAAAAATAAATCAGAACCCAAAACCCTAAATCAGAACCAAAACCTTTCGTCAGGTGTTTTGCCAAAACAAATCAGAACCCAAAACCTCAAGCTAATTAGAACCCAAAACCCAAAACACTAAAAGTGCCCGGTGCACACCCTTAATAGATGATGATGATGATGATAGTGTCGAACACTGCACACACTCAGGTTGGGTGACGAACACTAAGAATAAGATAGAACTGGAGAATAAGTTCTACACTGGCACCCTGTCTGTGTGTTGCTGGGGGCCGGCTGGGCTTGCATTTCCACTGTCCCCTTTCCTTTATCCCAAAATGCGGACTCTAACCGCATGGGCTTTTTCTGCTGCCACTACTAGGTTCCTTCACCGGCACCTAGAACCGCATCCTTCTGGGTAACTCTCGCTGCTAGGATACCCCCTTGCTGGGCACCTAGCTGGTACACCTGATCTCTTGCATTCAGATCAGGGTTGCTGTGGATGATTCCCCCTGACCTATCTGGATGCAGGGTTCAAACATCAGAACAGTCAGATAACAGATTAAATTGGTCTAATCTGTAGGTCACAGAAATTATAGCAGGTAAGTAGGCTTCAAAGCAGGATCTTGAAGCAGTGATATTTTATTTGCTCAAGCAGTTCTAATAAGGACAGTTACACACACCAATTTGTGGTGGTAACGATCTTACCTGAAGTTACAGATGATATGATGATAATACTCATACATGGTCAAACAGTGCGTTTTTTATACAGATTTACACAGATACCCTGGCAGGATGTAATCCAGCCTCCTGTCCCTCTAACCAATCCAGGTGCTTCATGCAGCTTGCCCATAAATCAGCCTGGATGGTTTAATACCATTTTACATTGCTGCTACACCACTATGGCTGAGGTTACTATTGAATGTTTATCATCAGGATATAACATTTCTCAAATCTTGCTTTGAACACAATTTAACTTGCAAAATTCACATTCATCTGTGATCACTTGCATAGGGAGTGTACCAGCAAGTATAATTACCTCCTTCTGTCTTTCAGGCTCAACATACATTTTGGTCACTCAGAGATCAAAAGGTCTAATTAACATGAGATTACCTGTCTCCAGAGAGTTGCAAAACCCAAACATGACATACTGTCTCAATAGTCAATATATTTCCACACATACCAATATAAAAAGATAAGTATATTTGATACACAGAGGTGCACTGCACTCTTAATTAAAATAAATATCTACAATAAGCTATTTCTACATAATCCAGCCACAAATAAGTTATTTATAAGTGATCCAGCTACAACAGGTTGTACTGATCCAGTGACCACCTAATCACAAAAAGGTTCTGTGTGCCAGAAAATCCATCCCACTGCCACTGTACAGCCACAGTTGAAAAGGGTTCACAAGCATCCTTTGGAATGGAGGCCATGAGTTAAGAGAGAATGAAGACAAGGGAGTAAATGTATCAAGCTGAGAGTTTTCCGGCGGGTTTGAGAAGTGGGGATGTTGCCTATAGCAACCAATCAGATTCTAGATATCATTTTGTAGAATGTACTAAATAAATGATAGCTAGAATCTGATTGGTTTTTCAAACCCACCGGAAAACTCTCAGCTTGATACATTTATCCCCAGGTGTTCTCAACCATCAACAAAATAAGGTCCTCGGCCGTGCGCTGGAAAAAGGATGTCTTTGCTTCCATTCCGGAGTGTGGTGAATTAGAAAAATTAGTCAAGGACTGCCAGTGTAGCATTGGTCCAGTGCCCTAAATTGTCAAAATTGTAATGAATCAAAAGTCAAATGTTTTTGTCAGTAATGCCATGAACAAGTTGTTGGAGCCACATACAGACTATGGGCCTAATTCAGCAAGGGACGTCAACAACGTTTTTGGGTGTAAAATCCGCAAAATCCCTCTGCGCATGCCTATAATTGGACCATACACCACAGTGTGAAGCCATGTTCAATTCATCTTCAAGCGCAGAGGACACTTACTGCAGCCTATGATTTAGGGAAGGAACAGGGTGGGGAAAGGGCGTTTTCCATAGTCAATGTGCAGTAAGAGCGTGCCGATCTTGATCGCACACAGCAGCGTCTGATTGGAGCGCTGGGCATCTCTCAGGTACTTGTTTTTCAGCCGTATCTCTTGCACCAGCTACATTTCTAGTCGAAGTGCCGATGACTGTTGTGTATGCATGCTATTACATGTGTTTGCAATCAGGAGCAGCTGTAAAAAATTATTTAATGTATTGTAGACATTCATAATATACTAATACAAAAAAAGGCACAGCTTTCCTCGACGCTCCAATGAGAAGATGCAGCTGTTAATCCTTAAAGCAATTATACCCAACAAGTGTTAAAAAAACATAGATATAAATTACAGTAATAAAGGCCAACATTTACCGCTCCGTCCTAATCCTCACAGGACCCGATATTACACAGATGATAAATAAAACTGTTAAGCAGATATATGTGAAAATGTCAAAACCACAGTTCTTATAGTCGTCAAAGATATTCTCTGGTGTGAAAAAGAATAGAGCACCAGGTCTACTCTCCATAAAAACTCCAACCACAGTCTCCTTCAAAGGACTTGTATTGTGTAGTTATAGATTGGCTCCACAATCACAGATTCTGCAGAATCTCTACGCCTCTAACACATATCCTTTTCTCATACTCTCCAAACGGTGTTTATATACATACGTTTGTCCCCAATTGTAAAGCGCTACGGAATATGTTGGCGCTATATAAATAACTGATGATGATGATGATGCAAAGAGAAGAGAAACAGGATTCCATAGCGTAATTCTATATAATCCAAAAAGCCACGATTGATTAAAAAGAACTTACATTTATTATAAAATATAAAAACACATGAACTAACAAAGCTCTATGTGAGTAATCTACTTGTACCAGATGATAAATGGTAATAAGCGTCCAAAAATGTAAGCTGACCGCACCCGGGCTGCTGCCGTCTTAATGGACTGCTTCACGAGTGATACTCCACGGCTTCACCTGCTGGTCTGTAGCAGGGGAAGCCGTGGAGTATCACAAATTCAAGAAGAGGGTGTTGTGTCTGTCATCTGTTGGCTGTCAGTGTCACAAAATATGTTTCTTTAGTTATAAAATATATATATTTCTCTATAATTTTGTTCATATTTTAAGACTTATATTTTGTAAGACTTATCTTAAAAAAACAAATACAAACTACAAACTCCTGCCTGTTGGACCCACTTTAGGGGTGTAATATCTATACTCTGTGATGCTTTTGTACATTTATATTTCTACAGCTCTTCTTTAGGAATGTAAGTCTTCCATTATGGACTTGATTGATTTATGTGTGCATAGAGATTGCATCGATCTCTCTCCCAATATCCCGGTGCTGTGGTGTAGTTTATCAGCTCATCAGTAATGACATGTAGCTCTCTCCATCAAAACAATTATTTTTATGCTCTGAAGTCTACAGAATGCTTTTTGTGACAGAAACATTTATGATTTATGCTCGGTAGTGAGATATGGCATACACATAATCATTCATATAATGTAAATGCAGAGGCACTGCACTGCTATAGTATGTGGTCACCTATATCCACACAGTAGGAAAGGGATACACATCAGTCATTTTACAAAACCATATGATCACTGCAATACTACAGATACTGGAAGCAATAATGTCTATTTACAGGCAAGTCTGAGCTTTCCAGAATACTACTGCTGGCAGCTGGTCTACATAAATCTTAGGTCACAGTACCTCGCAGTAGTGTAGCTCAGTAGATATGATAAGAATTAAATGACCGGTATATCATAAATATTAACTTTCAATAAATCTCACTTCATGGTGCACAAATTAAGGGGTCTATTTACTAAGCTGCTTTGAAACAAAAAATTGGAGAAAACGTTAGTTTCCTCTAGAGAATGGCCATCACAGCTCGTCTTTTAATTGATCACGGGGGTAAGAAGGAGAAATCAGAGATATCGCCTGCCTTAATCTGTGTAAAGCTGGTCAATGCAGATCCCATAGACTTCTGTGGCACTCTTAAGGGGGTAATGTAAGTATGCAGCCATGTACAATGTAGAACCCTTTGATTGTACATGGCCGCATACTTACATTACCCCCTTAAGAGCACCTTTAACAGCGTTGCCTATTTCAGTGTCGTCATGAAGTCGCGCCGGCGTCTTCCTTCTTCGGGATTGGTTGAAGTCGGTTCACAGAAGAGTCGTCATAGATCCTCGTCGGGAAGCAGCCGTCCGGACTGAAAATGTTGGGGTAAGACTTGTCGGTGTAGTCAGCATCGATATGCTGACTTTCACCGCTTTTTATAGCACTTGCTTTTGTTCCCCAGCTCAACAGAATACAACTGCAGTGTCTAATTACATGTGGATAAGGGGACATTGTAGCTTATTGAAAATATGTATATTGTTTATTGTATATTGGTGATGTGGCAGTGAGGTTGTTATTCATTGTCCTTAAAGTGAAGCCAGGGGGTTATGGGCAGGGATCAGGTTGCAAGATACTGGAGGGAGAAAACTAATTAGTGTCCATTGTTCTCACCAGACTAGTCCAGACAGGCCATCAAGCAGGGGAGGTTCTGTGGAAGGACAGCTCATCTTCACTCCCCTCACCAACCCCCCCCCCATGTCCAGAACTGACCAATGATTAAGAAGAATAGACCCAGGGATTTGCCCAGGGAGAGGAAAACACTGTGGATATTATACCCTAGATATAAGGAGCCACTCCAGGGGGAGGATATATTCGTTCTGGGACTGGAAGCTGCAGGGTGGCTGGTTTTAGAGTTGCTGTTCTCTACCAGTGAAATACATTGGCAGATCCATGGGTCGTCAAGTCCGGACAGCCAGGTGACTGTACCTCCTTAAGCTAGTGAGGTAATAGACAGGTAATGTGGTAAACCTGCCTGGCATTTATTTACTGTGTGTATATAATAATCTAGTGATTGTAATGCACCAGTGTGTGGCCAGCCAGTGTGAATTGGGTAGCATTGGGCCAGATAAACTCGGCATCTTCACAACTTCTATTGGGACTGCATTGTGATCCAAATTAACAAGCTTTGCTTTTCACCGCCACCCTTTAAAAAAAATAACACAATGCGCACGCACGGTAGCCACTTGGGTCAGATCCTCCATTGGCTGTCAGCCTACTGGAGGTTTTACTTAGGTTAAGAGGGGCTGGAGTGGTTCTGCATGGCTCGCCACTGAGCCTTGGCTTTATAGATAACAATGGCAAGACGTTTTGTATCGTTGCAGTGTCGATGCAGATGCACAAAATGATTCTCACTGCCGGACACGAACCACAAATGTCAAATAGAACCCTATGTACTAAACCCTTCCATTATTTTCCCATTGCCTTTGTATTTACTGCTCGTATCTCAAGACAACAACCCTCTGACCAACATTGCCACACACACAGCCCACTCAATACTTTTACCTTTGCATTCTAGCTGGTCCATTGTGCAATATTGTCAGACACCGTCCCCGCGCCTCCACGCTAAGCAGGGACGGACGTCTGTCTTCCTCTGAGCGTCCCGTTGCTAGGCAACGGAGACGCGTCTTCCGGCGGCGTGGTGCGCATGCCGCCCGTCGCCATGACACCGGGACGCGCTGCTGAAGCTTCCTGTCGGCTGCCAGCCTGTCTGACCGCCGAATCACTGCCCACCAATGAGGTATAAGGACTTCCTATATATATCCTGCTCTGACATCACTAGGATGCCAGAGCAACTAGTTATCTAGCCTCCAGCGTTCCTGTGATACCTATATTATATCCTGCCTGTTTGTTTCCTGTTACCGACCCGGCTTCCTGACCTCGCCTTTGGATTCTCCTTGTGTCCTGACTTGTTACTCCGGTTTGACCTTGGCCTGCTGACTATTCTCTGCCTCCTGATTCGGTACCTTATCTGCCCGCTTGGTTCCTGACTCTGCTTGTACGACTACGGATTTGCCTTTTACCTCGCAAGTAGCTACCTGGGAGGGCCGCGACCTGCACGTTGCTTGCCGCGAAGTCCAAACTTCCTTGCGGGGGTCCCTGGTGAATACCGGCGGCGTGTTAGACTCCGCGCCTCCTTGTGTAGTTGTGCTAATACTTGCAGGTACTGAAGTCACCTCTGTGATAAATATGATGTAGCACATGCCCTTGTGTTTCAAACTCCCATTGTCCTATAGATTGTAAGCTTGCAAACAGGGTTCTCTTACCTCTCTGGCTGTATGTATTACCCAGTATTGTCTTATCAATGTTTGTTCCCAATTGTAAAGCGCTACGGAATTTGCTGGGGCTATATAAATAAATGTTGATGATGATGATGATGTATCTCCACCATTATTGTACTGCATTGCCATGTACTAGTCTACCATAATATGGCTGTGCAAAGATATTGCTTTGCTCTAGTATTGCCTTTATGTTGTTATGCCACTTTGATTACATTGCACTGTCATACCTCCCTTGCCACCATCCAGGCTTCTACACAACCTAGGCCCAGACAACTTCATGGCCCCTGCAACTTCTTGGCCCCTGCACTATCCTGGATGTTGCCCAAATTGGCCTCTGCACCTTTGGGACCCACCAGAACTCTGTACCATAGTGAACCCATGATGCCTGTTTGTTTCTCATTTGCTACTTTTGTCTCCCATTATCTCATTTAGAATGTAAGCTCTCATGCGCAGGGTCCTCTACCCATTGTCTTGTGTCTGTACTCTATCTCATATCTTTCCACTTCTCGTCCTCCTCTCTATCCCTGTTTTGTCTTATGCTGAATTGTTTTTGTATGCCATGCGATTTGTTCTGTTAATTACATCCATACATTTAGCATTATGCTTAGCTATACCCATTGTTCTTCTCTGTTTGTACGTCTGTAGTTTTGTTGTGTGTTGTAACTCATTACATATGCTGCTGTGGAAGCCTTTTGGCACCTTATAAATAGAGGATAACAATAATAATAACAAGTACAGATATTCAAAATACAGAACATGGCAAATAGTTTAGAGATGATCAAAAAAGCAGGTATAGCACTAGGATTTTTTTTTAAACAAAACAGGAAAATGCTGTTGGCTATTATTTTGAGCATTAGGAGACAACAGCACTAGAACCAAAAGGAAGCACAACCTGTTACACAGAATAAAAAGACTCAATTTGAAACCTTTGTTTTAGAAAATAATATATGCAGACCCTCCAACATAACCCTCTTCACCTACTACACAGAACATCCTGCTTCATTTACAATTCCAGTTGTCTGGGCTTAATTCAATACCTGACGAGAGAGGTGTTTTTAAATTGGAATTTATTAATTTAGCACATGAAACTGAAAAAGTAAATGATAGTACAGTTTGGGAGCAGTTTAGGAGGGTCTATGTATGTATAAGCCATCTACTAATTTAAAGGTATTAGTGCAAATTTGATGGCCCTTGTTCTCCTACTGTACGGCACTGTGGAGCACTGTGGCGCCTTACAAATCTATGATAATAATAATAATAATAATAATAATAATAATAATAATAATAATGAGAGCTCTAATAATCAGTTAAATACATATTTAAAAATGGAGAAAGGGACTTAACTGCAGACTTTCTAACACCTCCAAACACTTAATACATACTCTACGATACCCAGAACTCCCACAAGAAAACACCAGGGGGTATATTTACTAAACTGCGGGTTTGAAAAGTGAAGATGTCGCCTATAGCAACCAATCAGATTCTAGATGTCATTTTGTATTAAATAAATGATAACTAGAATCGGACTGGTTGCTATAGGCAACATCTCCACTTTTTTAAACCCACAGTTAGTAAATATACCCTCATATCTCCCATCTCCCAAGTGTATTCCAAAACAGTATTACAAACTTAACTAGAAAAATGTGCAAATAAGGAGCTAATAACCTGAAGGTTGCTAAACAGTAAAAAGACCTTATTTAAAACCTGCATTTAAGAAAATAATAAAAGTAGATATTTTAGTTGCATAAACTGAGAAGCCATTACAAGTGATCTACTACTTTCAAGATCTTATTATTATTGTTATTATTATTATTATTATTATTATTATTAATAATACAAATATTTTGTTATATAGCACATGCACACTCTTCGGAACAAGCAGAGTAACAGCAACAAACCGAGTAATAAAACATTCTGGGTATTAATAGACAAAGAGGTGAGAGGGCCCTGCTCACAAGCTGACAAAGTATAGAAAAATATAAGTTTGATACATGAGGTTCAGTGCCAAATATTATATTGGTCCAGCCACATTGCAATGGGAAAATGTGGTTAGCGAGACTACATTATCTAATCACAAAGTATTTTTTGGTTTGGGGATCAAAGAGTTATTTGAGTGCAGAAGGAGAATACATGTAAAAGTTTGAGTGAACTGTGTAAAAGGGTGGCTGTGAGGTAGATTAAGAAGATGGTTCAGGAATTTTATAAGCTTGCCTAAGAGGTGTGTTGTTGCGGAATGCTTGAAGGCTTTGAGTCTAGGGAAAGTCTTGCTGTACAAGGAAGAAAATTCCACAATGTGGATGCAGGCCAAGAAAAGTCATGTAACCAGGAATGGGAGCAGGTAATGAGTGTGGATAAAAGGCACATATTTTGGGCAAAACGGGGAGGTCAATTTGGGAGATATTTTGAGATAAGAAATAGATGTATGTTAGTGCAGTTTTGTTAAAGGCTTTATACATTATTATAATTTTTCTTATTGGATATATAAAATACAGGTAATCAATGTCATAGTCTGGGTTGGGGAAGACCAGTAAGACGGGAATTGCAATAGACCCTGCAAGAGGTTATATATTAGATATGTTCACTGACCCACGTGTTTTGGGTTTGGTTTATGATCTGGATTAACTTCGTGTTTTGGTTTTGGTTTTAGCCAAACCATCCTTGCGTGTTTTGGTTTTGGTTTTGGATCCCGATTTGTTTCTAAAATCCCTATTAACTTTTGCTAAAATCACATAATTTGGCTCTTTTTTTTATCCCTACATTATTATTAACCTCAATATCATTAATTTACAATCATTTCTAATCAATTTTTGTCAAGTGACAAGAACACTGCTACCCCTCCTGTTTCTATATGAGCAATGACACTGAGCAATGGCACTAGAGACTGGAGAGTGACAAGAACACTGCTATCCCTGTTTCTCTGTGAGCAATGGCACTGGATCTCCTGGGGAGGGAGGTACTTATGGAATCCAAAAGCTGTGAGATCCGACAACCCAACAATGACTTATTGCCTCTATTCAGATCCAAGGACACGCAAAAGTAACAAGCTGGCTCGCGAGCCTACTCGGATCCCCTAAGTTGGGATGGGTCGGTTGTCAGAAAACCGAGCCTGAGCTTCTCTATTATGAATGCATGAATAAAAGGTTTTCTAATGTCTTGTGTAAGATACATGCATATTCTTGAACTGTTTGTTGGATATATGTAACAGGATTTGGATACAGATGGAATGTGGGGAACAAAGGACAGATCTGAGTCAAGAACCTAGCCAGCTAGATTGAAGTGTGGGATTATCTTATTGTCATAAGTAATACAGATATCAGGTAACTAGATTCTAGTGACTGGTGGTAATATTATTAGTTCAGTTTTTGAAAAATTGAAGTGGTGAGAGGACATGTCAAACAAACTTCCAGTATATATTAGATATGTTCACTGACCCACGTGTTTTGGGTTTGGTTTATGATCTGGATTAACTTCGTGTTTTGGTTTTGGTTTTAGCCAAACCACCCTTGCGTGTTTTGGTTTTGGTTTTGGATCCCGATTTGTTTATAAAATCCCTATTAACTTTTGCTAAAATCACATAATTTGGCTCTTTTTTTTATCCCTACATTATTATTAACCTCAATATCATTAATTTACAATCATTTCTAATCAATTTTTGTCAAGTGACAAGAACACTGCTACCCCTCCTGTTTCTATATGAGCAATGACACTGAGCAATGGCACTAGAGACTGGAGAGTGACAAGAACACTGCTACCCCTGTTTCTCTGTGAGCAATGGCACTGGATCTCCTGGGGAGGGAGGTACTTATGGAATCCAAAAGCTGTGAGATCCGACAACCCAACAATGACTTATTGCCTCTATTCAGATCCAAGGACACGCAAAAGTAACAAGCTGGCTCGCGAGCCTACTCGGATCCCCTAAGTTGGGATGGGTCGGTTGTCAGAAAACCGAGCCTGAGCTTCTCTATTATGAATGCATGAATAAAAAGTTTTCTAATGTCTTGTGTAAGATACATGCACATTCTTGAACTGTTTGTTGGATATATGTAACAGGATTTGGATACAGATGGAATGTGGGGAACAAAGGACAAATCTGAGTCAAGAACCTAGCCAGCTAGATTGAAGTGTGGGATTATCTTATTGTCATAAGTAATACAGATATCAGGTAACTAGATTCTAGTGACTGGTGGTAATATTATTAGTTCAGTTTTTGAAAAATTTAAGTGGTGAGAGGACATGTCAAACAAACTTCCAGTTACATGGGCTAACACAGAAGGTGGGAGATCCGGAGAAGATATATAAACATAGGGTATCATTCACATAGTGGTGACACTGAAATCCAAAGGAGCTTATTAGATTTCCAAGAGGAGCGGTAAAGATAGAGAAGAACAAAGGGTATTCAACTTGCAATATTCCAACTGATATAGGAAGCAGAAAGAAGGTGACTTTAGCGAAATGAATACTGATGGAATGATTTGATAATTAGTATGAGAACCAGGATAGGATAGTGTCCTGAAGACATAGGAAAGGCAGCATTTGTAGGAGATGGGAGTGGTCAGCAGTCATAAATGCAGAAGGGGGCCAGGAGAATTAGAAGAGAGGACTGGCTTTTATATTTAGCAGTGTTCCAACCACTGACAATCTTGATCAATGCAGAAAGGGTGTTTGGACGAGCATGGGAGTTGAAAGATGGGATGATAATTTTGGTCAGAATTACTGTTTTTTCAGAATAGAAGTAATAACAGCATGTTTGAATAGTGGTGGAAAGATACAAGTGGAGAGAGAGAGAGATTACAGATTTTACTTAAGTCTGGGATGAACACAGGAGGCAGCATTGAACTTATTTGTGGGGTGTAATGTCAAGTGGACAGGTGGATAGAATGGGAGGAAAACAAGAGAGTAGATGCTTCATTGTCATATGTGGGTTCAAATGGATAGAAAGTTGCAGATGGTGTAGCAATGGAATTGAGCAGGTAGTTGATCATGGAAGAGGATACCATTTCATATCAGATCTTGTCAATCTTGCCCTTAAAGTAGGATGCAAGATATTGGGCAATGATGGTGGTCACAGGGATTGGTGTGGGATGGTTGAGAATTATTTAAATGTATTAAAGAGGCATTTGCGATTAGGAGCTTGAGCAGAGATTACAGTTTGGAAGTACATTTCTTTGCCAGTATTCAAAGCATTTCAATTGGTGTGGTTGATAACAATATATTTGAGGAAGTCATAAAAAGTTAAAGGCTTTCACCACTGTCACTCTACTTTGTAGGAAAGATGGAACTGTTGAATCGTAGGGGAATGAGTGGGTAGAGCCTGTTTGATTAAGATGTGTAATTGCCAGAAGTTGCAGTGGAAAGTTGTTGAAAATTAATAGACCTGACATTTATATGGGTATTAGGAGGATTTGTACAGTTAGCGGGGAATTCAATTGGCCGTGTTACTCTAAAAAGTAATGGGCCTTGCACACTATTACCATTCATACTGTAATTTTAGCCCGGATTTCTGCTCAGGGAGCTGTGAGCAAAATCAGCATTCACAATTACCGTACTAAGAGTAATAATGCACACTATTACCGTAGTAATGACAATAGTGTGCAGGCCGCGTTACTTTTGAGATTAACGCGGCCAATTACATTCCTCTCTTAGAGTGCAAAAAGTTAAAGCAGTGGGGAAGAGCTTGCAGATGACAAGGTGATCTGAAAAAGTTAAAGGAGTGTTAAATTTGGGATTTTACAAAATCTGGAGAAAGCAAGTTGAAGACAGTGACCATCACAATGAATAGAAGAGAAAGGCAGAGGAAAGAGGTTAGAGAGAGTGGTCTGGAGGTATAATCTGGATAATCAATTGGAATGCTGAAAACACTCAAGATGAGGATGGGGATGTCACGGTATAAGCTTGCAGGTGACCACCACGTGAAAGTGCTGTAGATTGTGTAGGCCATGTTTATGTTATTACCAGAACTTTATATTGAGAGGTGTTGAGAGTAGACATGGAGCGTAGTTTGTTACAAATAGAGAGTGCCTTCAATAGGGCACCTGTGAAAGAATTTGAAAGTGATGGAAGACAGGTGATAAGCTTGAGGTTTGTTGAATGTCTATAGTATGCTGGATCAATGGCATTTATGGGAGGACCTGGATTTGATTATATAAGGTCATACTGAGTGTATATACGCATATATATTGTCGGGGTACCGAGTGTGGTGCCCCTATTATCGATCTCTGATAACACAAAGTGAAGTGAAACACAAACAAGCTGTTGTAGTTTCAGATTCAGCTCTGAGGGTCTTCTCAGACTGTTCCTTTATTTATACCTAAGCTTGAGCATTAACTGGTTAACAACAAGTACACATAAGGACAAATCTTTCTTTGCAACAGTAAGTACATATAAGGAAATCCCTTTAGCTCAGAAAATATTTATTTGCAACAATAAATACATATAAGGCAATATTCTTTGTCCAGTACTACATAATGTCTTCCAGGCCGTGGTACATATATGTATATGTGTATATATATTTGTATATGTGTATATGTATATGTGTATATATATATATATATATATATATATATATATATATATATATATGTATATGTATATATATGTATATATATATATATATATATATATATATATATATATACACACACACACACACACACACACACACACAGGCAGCAGTAGAATGTGGTTTCTAGGTGGAGCAGATGAAGATTGTTCTGATATAGTGAGGCTTATTTACAAAACAAGCCACATGTGAGCAGAGAGGTCACCTCATCAAAGGTATACATGTGCTGAAAGACCGGAACACAGATAAAAATAGTTGCTGACAAGTTGTGGATACATATAAAGTACAGATTACAGCCAGTTGTGCTTCAGGCAGAGGTAGAAGTTAATACTCAATACAAGTGTGGATACAATATTTATAACGCTAACCAACAATGGATTACATACATACTTGGAAGTAAAGAATAAAGCTCACTTGAATTTCTCCTTGGCCTTGTAAAAGGGGGATTCAAGCAATGACATGGTCCTTACTTTTACTATTGATTAAAATGCAGAACATTGTTTGTCCAGAGGGACCTTGAAAGAAGTGGATAGCTATACAAACTTTAAAAAATTCCACTTGAAAAAGCTTTTGTTTATTATTTTCCAAAATACAGCGTTTAAATTAGTAATGTATATATCTTGCAACCGAGTATTCATTTGTAATGATCTAACTTACGCTATTTGCTCCATTTTGAATTTACTGATCAATCCAATTTTTTCAGCACTGTTTTAGAAAACACATGTAGGAGACATAGGGCTAGATTTACTAAAGGGCGGTTTGCTCAAACCGCCGCTTTTCGGCTAGTTTTCCGGCGGGATTTACTAAAGCCCAAAACGCCGTCAAAGCGGCCAGAAATGACATTTTTCAAAACCACCACTTTGCAAGCCGCCATCCCGATTTTAACAATGATGAACATACAAACAGTCGGATTTACTAAGCTGGGTTTTTCAAAACCACTGCAAAACAGCCATCCAAGCAGCCAAAATGAACGAGGTGGTTGCAATAGGCGAGATTGATGAAACAGCTGCTGTTTGAGCTATTTTGCCATTCAGAACATAAGAGAAAGCACCATTGCTATTTTAATCATTTGGAAAATCATTATTTTTTGATAAAGGGACAAAATAAATGTAATATTAATTTATGAGAGAATTTTTATTTTATATGTTTTTTAAAGGGACACTATTATAGCATTATATTATGTAGAAAATGTGAATATATAATATTATTAACTGATTGTTAATGGTGGATATAATTATTTATGTTGCACAATTTGTCATGACATATTGTCCAAATAATATAATAATTAAGTAATTTTGTCCCCTTAATATAATGAAAACCTTTTATTCCCTCATAAGTTAATATTTAATTCATTTTGCCCCTTAATCAATAAATAATGATTGCCAACATAATTTAAATGTCAATGGTGCTTTCTCTAATGTTCTGAATGGAAAATAGTTCAAACAGCATATTTAAGCTATTAAGCCATTCTGAAGCAGGTATTAAAACTGTCCTGTCCTGTCTTTTGGATGGCGGTTTTGATGGCGGTTTCATCCAAACCGCCGGCGGTTTGGCGGTTTAGCTTTTTCAAACCGCCATACATCGCCAGTCATTTTAAATTGAAGCCTCAAGCCGCCCTATAGTAAATGCGGCGGTTTGAACCACTAAACCGCCGGCGATGGGTGGCGGTTTAAAACCGCCACCAAACACGATTCTTAGTAAATCTAGCCCATAGAGTATGTGCAGCTACAATTAGTAAAAGACACTATGGGCTTGATTGATTCAGGGAATTTTTCGCATTGCCATTTTTGTGGTCAGGAAAGAATTATCTACCCTGTTAGGCAAAGTTGCCAGGTGTCAGACTGAGGTTTTGCCTCTTGGATCAACCACATTAGAATTCATGAAATGTTAAACTTAATGGACTGTACCAACGCTGGTTGTCTTATTGTGTCCCCTTATTGGATATATTCCCTTAATGGGGGTTGGGGTACACTCCAGTTGAGTGTCTTTATTCTATATTGTGTTTAACAGGCTGTTAATTAGCAGGTATACTTGAAAACTGGTTGATGTTTTATTATATGCTTTGTAAGTTATTCATTAAAGACTGCTGCTTTTATTTTATTTTTTGCTTTTTGTTAAACAGAGTTCTTACATTAGGGCTCAGCACGGACAACACATGTTTTCTTTAACTCATTTGTAATGGTTTCTCACTTTGCTTAATATAACATTTTACTAATTAATAAGTGGTTGAACAATATGCATTTTTTTTCTGTGCAGTGTAGCCCATGTCAGGCTAACCTTGTATTTTTTCCAGATGGTCCTCTAAGCAGATCTGTTTCTGCCATTGAGATGTTGATATTTTGTTTGTCTTTGAGATTCAATCCAGGGCTCTCAGTGGTGGGAGCTAAAAACTGAGTCTGCCTTTTCACCCCTAAGGTACAAAACACGAACACAACCCTAATGGCGCACTATGGGCCTGATTCATTAAGGAAAGTAAGGCAAATTTTCCACTGGACAATACCACATTCCAATGCAAGGGGTGTAAATTAGTTTATTATTTTGCACAAAAGGTAAATCCTATGAGATTGGACATTACCGCCAGTATAACATTCCTCAGTGTATGCCTGCTCTGCTCTCTCCAAAGCCAACCCCCTTTTTATTAGAGAAACTGGGAGGCATTATTGCCTCCACGGCTTTCATTGTCTTTGGCCCAGACCAGATTCCATACTCATAGCAGCAAAATAAGTTTTACTGTTGGCTGTGAATCAGGGGCTGATGCTGCGGTTACATAAGCTATTATACTCCTGGTCCTGGCAGCTCTAAATCTAATCAAGCGGTCTGGGGAATCTCTATTCTGTGCCTTTCTGCCACCTTCTCAACCTGCGTCTATGCCAAATGTGCTAAAAAATATCAATTGAACAAGTCTATCTGGAAGTAATAAAACATAACACTGCAAGGTACAGCTGTCTCTAGCACCTATAGATTTAATATAATAGGACCTTCTCTAACTCCTACAAACCATCCATTCTATGCCATAGTACTGCACTGTGTCTCTGAGAAAGTTCTGCTTTATCCTCTCTGATGATCGAAAGAAAATTATCAATAATCAGCTAAACTTATAATTGTGTCCATCAGTACTTATTAATTATCCATTTAGAAAAAGCTGTGATTCAAAATGTTTTGACTTGTAAACTGTTATTATTTTACAATGCAGCTTTTATGGGAATGGAGGGCAAAACAAACACAGCTCTAATCAAGAACTGGGAAAATAAACAAGTGTATTATTTATTGTGCATTTTTGTGTACATTACAAATTATTTTTAGTTAATGTAGCTGCAGGTGCCTCTTGATTTTTTTTCAACACACTGATACAGCAACATTCAATTTTTAAGACCCTATAATTAGGGGATATTTATAACAAATTGAAAATGTGGCTTTTTCATTCTCGATTCTTTTTCACTCTATTTAAAAAGCATCAAAAGAGACTCCAGCAATAATACGTAAAATTATTAAAATCCTCAATGTAGCCCAGTATAAAGTCAGTTCTCAACCGGGTAAACCATAGAAAAAACAGTCCAACAATGAACACGAGGAGGCAGTGAATCCCTTTATGAATGTTTTTTGGGGGCTGAAGAAGAGGCCTTGGAGGTTGGACATTCATTACCAAAGATTCCTGTATAGAAAGTCCAAAAATTAATATTAAAAATGGTTGTTAGTGACTTCCTGTATGAATGGTTAGTCAGTGTTTTGTGTTTTGTTTCTTGATTGGGTATCTGAATAATGAATTATGTTGAACCCATGAATAACTTTAAAAAATATATTAAAAGAAAGGCTACGAAAACAAAGATCTGTAGTACAAATACAGAGAGAGTTTTCTAGACTCCCCTTTCCGGGCCAACCAATCAACAACTGGGCATTATTGCCTCCCCATGATTTGGATTGCCAGTCCAACTCTTCATATAGGTAGTCAACATGATTCTACGGCATTCATAAAATAAATGTCAGTGCCAGATGGCAATACATGAATTAAGTTAATATTAGGGATGAGCGCGCTCGGATTTCTGAAATCCGAGCCCACCCGAACGTTGCGGATCCGAGTCGGATCCGAGACAGATCCGGGTATTGGCGCCAAATTCAAAAGTGAAACTGAGGCTCTGACTCATAATCCCGTTGTCGGATCTCGCGATACTCGGATCCTATAAATTCCCCGCTAGTCGCCGCCATCTTCACTCGGGCATTGATCAGGGTAGAGGGAGGGTGTGTTAGGTGGTCCTCTGTGCTGTTTAGTTCTGTGCTGTTTAGTTCTGTGCTGTTTAGTTCTGTGCTGTGCTGTGCTGTTTAGTGCTGTTTAGTGCTGTGCTGTTTAGTGCTGTGCTGTGCTGTGCTGTGCTGTGCTGTGCTGTGCTGTGCTGTGCTGTGCTGTGTTGTGCAGTATCAGTCCAGTGGTGCTGTGTGCTGTGCTCTGTCCTTCTGAGGTCAGTGGTGCTGCTGGGTCCTGTGCTGTGTCCTGTTCAGTCCAGTGGTGCTGTGTCCTGTGCTCTGTGCTTCTAAGGGCATAGTTATTTCCCCAATATTCCCCTGTGTTTAAAAAAAATAAAAAAAAGTTTTTTTAAAAAATACCAAAAACTACTTTAATATTTTTTAATTACCACAAAATTTTCACAACCAATCCTGCAGTATAAGCCCATTGGTACTGCAATATTACCAAGTTCACACATTCAGCAGTAAAAGTCCATTGGTACTGCAATATTACCAAGTTCACACATTCTGCAGTATCAGTCCAGTGGTGCTGTGTCCTGTGCTCTGTCCTGCTGAGTTCCGTAGTGCTGCTGGGTCCTGTGCCGTGTCCTGTTCAGTCCAGTGGTGCTGTGTCCTGTGCTCTGTGCTTCTAAGGGCATAGTTATTTCCCCATTATTCCCAAGTTTTTAAAAAATAAAAAAAAAGTAAAAAATAATAAAAAATTTAAAAAAAAAAAAATATATAATAATTATAACCAAATTTGCAAAACCAATCCAGCATTATAAGTCCATTGGTACTGCAATATTACCAAGTTCACACATTCTGCAGTATCAGTCCAGTGGTGCTGTGTCCTGTGCTCTGTCCTGCTGAGTTCCGTAGTGCTGCTGGGTCCTGTGCCGTGTCCTGTTCAGTCCAGTGGTGCTGTGTCCTGTGCTCTGTGCTTCTAAGGGCATAGTTATTTCCCCACTATTCCCAAGTTTTTTAAAAATAAAAAAAAAGTAAAAAAAAATAAAAAAAAAAATAAAAAAAAAATATATAATAATTATAACCAAATTTGCAAAACCAATCCAGCAGTATAAGTCCATTGGTACTGCAATATTACCAAGTTCACACATTCTGCAGTATCTTGTGCTACATATAATGGAGACCAAAAATTTGGAGGATAAAGTAGGGAAAGATCAAGACCCACTTCCTCCTAATGCTGAAGCTGCTGCCACTAGTCATGACATAGACGATGAAATGCCATCAACGTCGTCTTCCAAGCCCGATGCCCAATCTCGTAGTACCGGGCATGTAAAATCCAAAAAGCCCAAGTTAAGAAAAAGTAGCAAACAGAGAAACTTAAAATCATCTGAGGAGAAACGTAAAGTTGCCAATATGCCATTTACGACACGGAGTGGCAAGGAACGGCTTAGGCCCTGGCCCGTGTTCATGACTAGTGGTTCAGCTTCACCCACGGATCTTAGCCCTCCTCCTCCTCCCCCCCCCTACAAAAAATTGAAGAGAGTTATGCTGTCAGCAACAAAACAGCAAACAACTCTGCCTTCTAAAGAGAAATTATCACAAATCCCCAAGGCGAGTCCAAGGGTGTTGGTGGTTGTCAAGCCTGACCTTCCCATCACTGTACGGGAAGAGGTGGCTCGGGAGGAGGCTATTGATGATGTAGCTGGCGCTGTGGAGGAACTTGATGATGAGGATGGTGATGTGGTTATTGTAAATGAGGCACCAGGGGGGGAAACAGCTGATGTCCATGGGATGAAAAAGCCCATCGTCATGCCTGGTCAGAAGACCAAAAAATGCACCTCTTCGGTCTGGAGTTATTTTTATCCAAATCCAGACAACCAATGTATGGCAATATGTAGCTTATGTAAAGCTCAAATAAGCAGGGGTAAGGATCTTGCCCACCTAGGAACATCCTCCCTTATACGTCACCTGAATAACCTTCATAGTTCAGTGGTTAGTTCAGGAACTGGGGCTAGGACCCTCATCGGTACAGGGACACCTAAATCCCGTGGTCCAGTTGGATACACACCAGCAACACCCTCCTCGTCAACTTCCTCCACAATCTCCATTAGATTCAGTCCTGCAGCCCAAGTCACCAGCCAGACTGAGTCCTCCTCAATACGGGATTCATCCGAGGAATCCTGCAGCGGTACGCCTACTACTGCCACTGCTGCTGTTGCTGCTGTTAGTCGGTCATCTTCCCAGAGGGGAAGTCGTAAGACCGCTAAGTCTTTCACCAAACAATTGACCGTCCAACAGTCGTTTGCCATGACCACCAAATACGATAGTAGTCACCCTATTGCAAAGCGTATAACTGCGGCTGTAACTGCAATGTTGGTGTTAGACGTGCGCCCGGTGTCCGCCATCAGTGGAGTGGGATTTAGAGGGTTGATGGAGGTATTGTGTCCCCGGTACCAAATCCCCTCGAGATTCCACTTCACTAGGCAGGCGATACCAAAAATGTACAGAGAAGTACGATCAAGTGTCCTCAGTGCTCTTAAAAATGCGGTTGTACCCACTGTCCACTTAACCACGGACATGTGGACAAGTGGTTCTGGGCAAACGAAGGACTATATGACTGTGACAGCCCACTGGGTAGATGCATCCCCTTCCGCAGCAACAGCAACAGCTGCATCAGTAGCAGCATCTACAAAATGGCTGCTCATGCAAAGGCAGGCAACATTGTGCATTACAGGCTTTAATAAGAGGCACAACGCTGACAACATATTAGAGAAAATGAGGGAAATTATCTCCCAGTGGCTTACCCCACTTAGACTCTCATGGGGATTTGTGGTGTCAGACAATGCCAGTAACATTGTGCGGGCAATAAATATGGGCAATTTCCAGCACGTCCCATGTTTTGCCCACACCATTAATTTGGTGGTGCAGCATTACCTCAAGAGTGACAGGGGTGTGCAGGAGATGCTTGCGGTGGCCCGCAAAATTGCTGGACACTTTCGGCATTCAGCCAGTGCCTACCGCAGACTAGAGGCACATCAAAAAAGCTTGAACCTGCCCTGCCATCACCTCAAACAAGAGGTTGTGACGCGCTGGAACTCCACCCTCTATATGCTGCAGAGGATGGAGGAGCAGCAAAAGGCCATTCAGGCCTACACAGCCACCTACGACATAGGCAAAGGAGTGGGGATGCGCCTGAGTCAAGCGCAGTGGAGACTGATTTCCGTGTTGTGCAAGGTTCTGCAGCCATTTGAACTTGCCACACGAGAAGTCAGTTCCGACACTGCCAGCTTGAGTCAGGTCATTCCCCTGATCAGGCTGTTGCAGAAGCAGCTGGAGAAAGTGAGGGAGGAGCTGGTAAGCCATTGCGATTACAGCAAGCATGTAGCTCTTGTGGATGTAGCCCTTCGTACGCTTTGCCAGGATCCGAGGGTGGTCACTCTTTTAAAGTCAGAGGAATACATTCTGGCCACCGTGCTCGATCCTCGGTTTAAAGCGTATGTTGTGTCTCTGTTTCCGGCGGACACAAATCTACAGCGGTGCAAAGACCTGCTGGTCAGGAGATTGTCCTCTGAAGAGGACCGTGACATGCCAACAGCTCCACCCTCATTTTCTTCCACATCTATGGCTGCGAGGAAAAAGCTCAGTTTTCCCAAAAGAGGCACTGGCGGGGATGCTGATAACATCTGGTCCGGACTGAAGGACCTGCCAACCATTGCAGACATGTCTACTCTCGCTGCATTGGATGCTGTGACAATAGAAAAAATTGTGGATGATTACTTTGCTGACACCATCCAAGTAGACATGTCAGACAGTCCATATTGTTACTGGCAGGAAAAAAAGGCAGTTTGGAAGCCCCTGTACAAACTGGCTCTATTTTACCTGAGTTGTCCCCCCTCCAGTGTGTACTCGGAAAGAGTTTTTAGTGCAGCGGGGAACCTGGTCAGTGAGCGGCGAAGGAGGTTGCTTCCTCACAACGTTGAAAAAATGATGTTTATAAAAATGAATAATCAATTCCTCAATGAAGTACAGCACTGCCCTCCAGATACTACAGAGGGACCTGTGGTTGTGGAGTCCAGCGGGGACGAATTGATAATGTGTGATGAGGAGGAAGTACACACTGTAGGGGGAGAGGAATCAGAGGTTGAGGATGAGGACGACATCTTGCCTCAGTAGAGCCTGTTTAGTCTGTACAGGGAGAGATGAATAGCTTTTTTGGTGTGGGGGCCCAAACAAACCAATCATTTCAGTCAAAGTTGTTTGGTAGGCCCTGTCGCTGAAATGATTGGTTTGTTAAAGTGTGCATGTCCTATTTCAACAGCAGACCTCTCAACTGCAGCTCATCCCTCCTCTGTGGGGATAATGTCTCCTGTGCTCTGACACGTCACTCTGTGTACTCTCAGCCTCAGGATCTGACACTACAGCTACCATGCCTCTTGTAGCAGCCCTCACTCCAGGGCCTCTTCCATGTGCAGTGTCCCCCTCTCTCTTGGGTTCACTATAGTGGCATGGAGTTCTCCCCCTCATCCAGGTCACACATTCCTTGCCCTGGCTCAGTCACCACGCTCAGACTTCCAGGCAATGCTGGGGGAGCCTGGGAGCTTCCACCCCAGGTCCCCAGCTACAACTCTCCTCTCCTGTGTCTTCTCTCTCTTTCTGACACTTTAAAGATCGTGCCTTTAAATGAAAAAGTCAGTCTTCATTGCACGACTATGTGCAAGTGCAACAGGGACATATTTTTGGGTTTACAAAGTCAAACAATAACACTACGACCCTGTCTGTCTGGGGTCTGTCAATGACTAATTGTCTGGAGCATGTTTTGAGGAGGTATTGTGGCCCCGGTATCAAATTGGGTACCGGGGCCACCCCACTATGCAGTCCAGATACTTGTTTGGTGGAATTCCGACACGTGGAGGGTTTTATTATTATATTGTGTGGACCACTCTATCTATACCACACTACAACTCTATACCACTCTATTTCCTACTTTAATTCTATTAAATTCTATTTCCTACTTTAATTCTATTACTAATTAATTAACATAAAGAGGAACAAAAAAAACCAATTTTACCAAAAGTATAATATGACTTAGACTTACAAACACTACACTTGAAAGATCGTGCCTTTAAATGAAAAAGTCAGTCTTCATTGCACGACTATGTGCAAGTGCAACAGGGACATATTTTTGGGTTTACAAAGTCAAACAATAACACTACGACCCTGTCTGTCTGGGGTCTGTCAATGACGAATTGTCTGGAGCATGTTTTGAGGAGGTATTGTGGCCCCGGTATCAAATTGGGTACCGGGGCCACCCCACTATGCAGTCCAGATACTTGTTTGGTGGAATTCCGACACGTGGAGGGTTTTTTAATTATATTGTGGCCTCGGTACCAAATTGTGTACCGGGGCCACCACACTACGCAGTCAAGATACTTGTTTGGTGGAATTCAGACCAGTTGAGGGTTTTATTATTATATTGTGTGGACCACTCTATCTATACCACACTACAACTCTATACCACTCTATTTCCTACTTTAATTCTATTTAATTCTATTTCCTACTTTAATTCTATTACTAATTAATTAACATAAAGAGGAACAAAAAAAACCAATTTTACCAAAAGTATAATATGACTTAGACTTACAAACACTACACTTGAAAGATCGTGCCTTTAAATGAAAAAGTAAGTCTTCATTGCACGACTATGTGCAACAGGGACAGTTTTTTTCTTTACAAAGTCAACTAATAACACTTGGACCCTGTCTGTCTTTAACATACTTGATGGGATCTCAATGACGAATTGTCTGTAGCATGTTTGGAGGAGGTATTGTGGCCCCGGTATCAAGTTGGGTACCGGGGCCACCCCACTACGCAGTCCAGATACTTGTTTGGTGGAATTCTGACACGTGGAGGGTGTATTTATTTTATTGTGGCCCCGGTATCAAATTGGGTACCGGGGCCACCCCACTACGCAGTCCAGATACTTGTTTGGTGGAATTCTGACACGTGGAGGGTTTTTTAATTATATTGTGGCCTCGGTACCAAATTGTGTACCGGGGCCACCACACTACGCAGTCAAGATAGATAGATGCGTATCATAGATAAAGTACATTCAGTGGTGTGGGGCAAATTGAAAAATATTCAAAATGCACTGACATTATCAAAAACAAGAGGTTGTCACACGCTAAAACTCCAACATGTATATGATGGAGAGGATGGAGGAGCAGCCGTATGTGTAGTGTAATGCAGACCTGTTGAAGGTTTTTTATATATTTTATTGTGGTGCCCAGTGCCCACTCCTCTAGGCAGTCCAGGTACATTTATTGGTGCGATTCATAAAAGTTCAGGGTTTTTAATATATCTTGTGGGGACCCACTCCTCTACGCAGTCCAGGTACATTTATTGGTGCGAATCAAACAAGTTGATGGTTTTCTTATTATATATATTGTGGTGACCCACTCCTCTACGCAGTCCAGGTACATTTATTGGTGCGATTCATAAAAGTTCAGGGTTTTTAATATATTGTGGTGACCCACTCCTCTACGCAGTCCAGGTACAATTATTGGTGCGAATCATAAAAGTTCAGGGTTTTTAAGATATTGTGGTGACCCACTCCTCTACGCAGTCCAGGTACAATTATTGGTGCGAATCATAAAAGTTCAGGGTTTTTAAGATATATTGTGGTGACCCACTCCTCTACGCAGTCCAGAAAGATACCTTTTTGCAACGTTTTGGACTAATAACTATATTGTGAGGTGTTCAGAATACACTGTAAATTAGTGGAAATGCTTGTTATTGAATGTTATTGAGGTTAATAATAGCGTAGGAGTGAAAATAAGCCCAAAAACTTGATTTTTAAACTTTTTGTTTTTTTCAAAAAAAATCCGAATCCAATACCTTAAATCCGAACCGAGACCTTTCGTCAAGTGTTTTGCGAGACAAATCCGAACCTCAAAAATAACGAAAATCCGGATCCAAAACACAAAACACGAGACCTCAAAAGTCGCCGGTGCACATCCCTAGTTAATATTATGAATTAAGCTGAGATTACACCCCCTGTAGGGGCTGACTGGGCGGAGGGCAGGGGGGCATCTGCCCTCCAGGCAGGTCTCATAGTGGACTACCTTGGGCTGGGTCACTGGACCACTTCTTTATCCTTTAAAATAGGCTGTTGAGCAGAGCCCCCCTAGGATAAAATTTGTCAGCCCTCCGTTGACCCCATGTATTGGATTGGTTGTATGTTTTGTTCAAATAAAATGCATTTGAACAATCAAGATAGTTTATTTATGGAATGCCACAAAAGTCTGCAATGCTACATAGAAGCAGAACAAGGACACTTATGGTCACTTATCAAAAATAAATTCAAATAAAAAAAGAATATATATATATATATATATATATATATATATATATATATATATGTAAACGCGCTCTGCTTACCTCTGTGACTTTACCAGAATTGCAAAAAATTGTAGGTTGTTTACAATAGAAATGTATTTGCTGTTGAATTAAGGACATTCTATTTACAGTAAAAACAACTGGCCCATATTTCCAGATTCCTGGCTTTTTACAACATCTGGATTAAGGAACAAAGTTCTGCATTAGCATTTTTAATGCAGTTTGTTTCTCAGAGATTATTTTACAGCAGATGCAGAGAGGAGAACATTGCTGAGTTTCAGCTATTATGGGACGACTGGCTATCAATGAAATTAAACATGTTTGTACTTTTTTTTGTAAATAACATAAAACCCTTTAAATAGCAAAGAGACGGTCCATTTCAGCAAATTAGATTCTTGTTCATTTTAAAGAAACATAAAGCTGAAGTGCTTGGTGTTAAAAGATAACATAAAATGATGTTCCATAATACCCTGGCTATATGTACAGTATATAGAATTCCAAATATACTTATGAAATAACATTATTTCACTTGTGATCTGATGTCCCTATGCTTCCACTCACTCAACTGTCAGACTTGGGCTTAGCATCTGGCTAATTGTTATTTGTTAGATGTTCTTTTCTTTTTTAAGCAACTTCAGCTGTTGCTCTCCCTCTCCTTTTAATAACAGTCCATTTCCTGTTCTTAACCACCTGATAAGACCTTTATTATACAACACCTCTATTCTTACATTTCTCTCTTTATGCCATTGTCTCCCATATTATCAACAGTTCTAATGCACCTTCCATAGCACTTACATTTATAGCAAGTGGTAATAGAGGCGCTGCTCACCTCTGGGATATTATCCATTTCTCATTCACCATTCACCATTCATCATTATCTTCATCATCATCATCATTTGTTTATATAGCACCAGCAAATTCCATAGCGCTTTACAGTTGGGAACAAACACAGTAATGAAACAATACTGGGTAATACATACAGATAGGTAAGAAGACCCTGCTCACAGGCTTACAATCTTGGGGTATAATTCTGAACCTATATGTTTTGAGCTGTATTTTTTCTTTACAATTCTTTTTATGACTTGTATACACAGCCATTTACTAGCACTTCAGATATAAGGATTCCTTTCATTAACTTGTACTCCCCACACTGCATCACACCACATTGTACATCCCAGCTTACACCAGTTCGTAAAACATCTGCAACTGATCTATTTCAGTCATTCAATGGTTTCCTGCGCTGACATTACCGGTTGCTGGCAGTCACAAGCTCCTCTATATCACTGTGTTTAAGAATATTTTTTTCATTTAAACTTAGTTTACACAACTGATAATTTCACCCAAAACTTTAGGATGTGATACCCATACCTCAAAGCTTACGTTGGGTCAGTGGCAGAAGTACCACCAATGCATGGGGTGGGACTGTTACAGGCTCCTCAGTGAAGGGCGGCTGGCCGTGTCCATCCACACTATCTTCTGAGCATGTACTGACCCTCCTCCAATTTTTGCTATGCGGCCAGCGATGCTGTGTTAAACTTTCAGCACTCTGGCAAGTCCAGAAGCAGAATGAACAAGGATTCCACTGTGTGAAAATTTCACAGTGTGATGAGATAATATGATTGTTGCTGCAACTATGTGAGCCTGCTTTCCACAAGCTGAGGCAAACGTCATAGAAGTTCAATAAAGATAAAAATAATGGGATCTAAAGACAAGCAGATGGAGTTACTAGCTGATAAACGGGCAGCACAGTGGCCAAGTGGTTAGCACTTCTGCCTCGCAGCACTGGGGACATGAGTTCAATTCCCGACCATGGCCTTATCTGTGTGGAGTTTGTATATTCTCCCTGTGTTTGCGCGGGTTTCCTCCGGGTGCTCCGGTTTCCTACCATACTCCAAAAACATACTGGTAGGTTAATTGGCTGATATCAAAATTTACCTTAGTCTCTCCCTCTCTCTCTGTCTGTCTCCCTCCCTGTCTGTGTGTCTGTGTTTAAGTCTATATTAGGGAATTTAGACTGTAAGCTCCAATGGGGCAGGGACTGGTGTGAATGAGTTCTCTGTACAGCGCTGCGGAATTAGTGGCGCTATATAAATAAATGATGATGATGAAACGGCACAGCTAAAGCGTAGACAACTGAATGCAAGAGAGTCACAGGATGGGCGTACAACTCTGTTTCAGTCAGGTCCTTCAAAGCAACAAGAACATGATTAAGTACTGATAGAAAACACTCTCTGCAAAATAATGAGGCTGATCAGCAGAATAACCACTGCATATGTATCACATTAAAAGACTAATTCCACCCAAAACTAAAGTTTTTTCATACATTACAATAATTGGCCAGCACAGAATTCTGAGAATCATCTGAACAATACCAGGATCTGCAAGATGAAACGCGTAGAGAGAGTAGACGATTGATTACATGTAAGAGAGCTGCTCTGTCCTGGACGGGATGAAGAGCAAGCCAATTTGTAACCTGATATGCTGTTGATCATTAGTACTCTGGTACGTGCATCATTATATGTTTTATGAATAAACTTATTACATTGGATAATACACTATGGAAGCAGCCCCTTCTGTTTGACATTGTAGAAATACACATTGACATGTTATTAAATGAATAACTTCCTCAAGTAATTTGTTCCTTGATGTTGAAGGTTTCTCCTGTTGTTCGGGATTCAAGCTGCATTACAGGTTTGGTGGCCAAAGTTCCAGGGGTCCTACATGCCTTACATTTGGTGCAAAGAAAAAAGCCCTATGTTGTCTGGCTGCTGGCTAACCAGTTTTCCACATTCCTATTCTTAAATGATAAGTGGCTATTCACCATTTTTTGTTTCAAATTGGGGGCCTTCCTAAACAAGATTTTGGGATTTTCTGGAAGGATCTTGGAAAAAGTTTCATCCTTTCGTAGAAGGTACCAATGATTTTTTTATAATCCTTATTATTGCGCCAGTATAAGTGGGTTTTCTCCATAAATTTCTTGTCTTTATATTCCAATAATACCTCTCTCTTTTTCTATTCTACCTTCTTCAGGACCTCATCTATCTTTTCTCCCTTGTAGCCCTCTTCACAGAAACGAGATTTCAAAATCTCTCTTGTTCCTGAAATTGGTTATATCTGAGCAATTTATTCTTAAACTTCTTCACTTATCTCACAATCATATGTTTCAGTGATAATGTCATTTTAGAACATATCCAAGAAGCATTGATCTATTTTTGTTGATCTAGACTCCCGCTAATATGATTAGATGACCAATATTAACAATTAGTAAATGACAATTATTTTTCTCGAAAACAAAGGTCAGATATTGCTTACCATGACTTTCCATGTGATTGAGCTTAAACTTGTGAAGGACACTCATACTGTATGTTTGTGTTTGCATGAATGAATGTGCAAATGGGGTTTACATACAGGATTATTAAAGGGAATTGTTTGATGTTTACTGTGGCAAATATATTTGGCAGCACAAATACTGTTTAGTTCTTAGCATAATAACAACATGTTGGTATGGTTAAATAGATAAGGCAACCGACAGCAATCTAGAGCTTCCAGTTTTGTTTTGAATACAGACAGTGAGGAATCTTGGCACACAACAAGAGGGACAGAAATCCAAAGATAAGAGAGAGAGAGGGATTTAAGATGAAAGTAGGCAGTAAGGACGTATGTGATCAAAAGGATATAGTCACCAGAGGAGCAGAGTGATAGCACAGGCACTTGTCGTAGAGTAATAAGCTGACTGCTTTTTTAGGAAAGCGTTGGAGAGCTAGAAAAGGCTGCATGCTACACGGATAGGGTAAAACCGTAGGGTGCAATCTCTCCACCTCTGCAAAATGAATCTGGTACTCATGAAAACAAGCAATGCATCCATGAAAAATATTAGATCACAATACTTATCACACGTAGCTTCATGCAGTAGTTATTGAATAAAATACAATGGATATATAATAATATAGAAATGAAAACAATTAACAAAGTGCCCAGGCCAACAGTTTAAATTTAGGTAGTATGATTGTATATATTATAAGGGAGTTAATGAGGAGTTATATGTGATACAGAGACTTTTTAGCTGCTAAGTTCGGCTGCTGTTTTAGCTACGGAGTTCACTGAGAAGTCAGAATACTTGTGAGAAGAAAGTTGCAACAGTCGGGATATGCATGAAGTGTTCAAGACATGACGACTTTCAAACAAGATTCTATTAAATCTATGACAAATATTCCAATATATTAAAAACCCCTAATCACAATCCATGTGAGGCTACGAATACTTTTTAATAGGCCTCATTAATCTAAAGGTCTGATAATCATGACTGTCCCACCAAAAACAGATCTGTTAGCCCTAACATATGTATTTGCCGATACAACATGGTACATATGAGTTTTAGTTCAGAACATACAGCAATGCCTAGCCCCCTGTCAAGTCAATTTACTTTGGCTGCTTTGGGCAACAGACGGTGCTTTGCAGGCTTATGACTGTCTAACCTGCTTCTTTCCACTACAGACATCATTCTGTGTTACCTTCACTGCAACTGTTATTGGTGCAGATTGGAACCAAACACTGGTTGCTCCAATCAGTTTAATGATGATATCATAGGGAAGAGACAGACTTAGTGCTAATGGATGCAAGCAAAGGCAGATGGGACTTGTACTTTACTGCCCCAATCACTGCATAAAGAACTGAGATGTCGCTACATGCTTCACCCACCTAAACTGGGCAGCTGTTACAATCTAATTAGAAACCTATGTCAATCCCAATTGACACTGGCAGACCAGGGGTGCGGAGTCTAACGAGTTCCTTGGTTTTCACCAAGAGCTGCCGCAAGGCAGGATGGGCTTTGCTGTTGAGAACTCACAGATTCGCGTTCCCCATGAACTGTCTTGGGATGTAACAACAGGGAAAATATAACAGAGAAGGACCTTGGAGGCGCAGTGTATACAGGAACAAGCCGGAAATGGTACACTGAAGATCAGGCGGAGGAACGTTAGACAGGCAAGTTCGGTACCTGGGAGGTCAGGCAGCTCTTGGTCAGACAGGCAAGGTTTGGTACACATGAGATCAGACAGCGGGAACACACATAGCACATAGCATTGGAGTCAGTAGCACGGCAAACAAGTTGCACTGACACTGTACAAGTGTCAGTGCGAGCCTTAAGCAGAGAGGCAAGTTTGAAAAACCTGCCTCTGGAGACGAGTTATGTGACCCACCTCCCGGAAGTGCTGGGCGCGTCATAAAGCAGCCGGCGCTGGACCAAGCTAAGGTAAGTTCCATTACAGCAGCACAGTGGCACGATGGTTAACATTGCTGTCTAGCAGTGCCATAAGTTAAATAGCAACCAAGGCCCTATGTGTTGTGTTTGTATGTTTTCCCCCGTATTTGCGTGGTGCTTTGGTTTCCTCCCACATAGTTTACAAATATGATGGTAGGTATTTTGGCTTTAAATAAAAAAAGAACCCAAGTCTATATGCCTCCATCCCAACTTTTCCTTTAATTTAATCAGGACAGGGGGTGTAACACATCATCATGGTGGTATGGTCATGTCATGATGGGGATGTGGCCACACCCCTGGGGGTGAAATTTTAGGTTGCACTCTCCTCATGTCTTCTCCAAACACATCCACTGCTGCTCTTTTTAACCACTGGTTTGTCATGCAGAGCAGCAGGGAATGAGACTTCCCTCCCAAATTTCTTATCCGCTGGACAATGTTGTCCCAATTGGGATGGCAGGACAGATCCCTCAAAGCGGCACTGTCCCACCTGTATCAGGAGAGTTGGGGGGGTATGTATATGTATGTGGTAGGGAAATTAATCTGAAAGCTCTTACGAGGCAAAGACTAAAGTGAATGATTCAATATTCTCTGGAAATCGTTGCATAATATGGTGGCATTATACAAATAAACATCATCATAATCATAAACTGTATTTTGAAAAGATACAAAGCCAGAAAACTATTACTGGGATTCCCAGAAACATCAAATACATTACTGTAAGAACAATTACACTTTAAGCCTGCATCATTATGGTGGAAATTTGGTACACGGGCATTGAGGTGGGTCATTATTATAGATGTTCACTGACCCCCGTGTTCTGTTTTGGTTTTGGTTTTTGGATCCCTATTTTTTTTTAATCCCTTTTTTTTTTTTTTTTTTTTTTGCTAAAATCACATAATTTTGCTTTTTCTTTGCCCCTACATTATTATTAACTTCAATAACACTAATTTCAAGTCATTTGCAGTCAATTTGGACCATCTCACAGGTCACAATATTATTTTCAAACACTTTCAAACAAAGACTGCAGAAGTTCTTGCTAGTGATAAGAAAAAGGCCATTGTCATGCCTGGGCATAAGACCAAAAAATCCACCTCTTAAGTGTGGAATTATTTTTACCCAAATCCTGACAACAGTTGTCTAGCCATTTGTAGCATTGTAAAGTCTCAGTCAGTAGAGGTAGGGACCTTAACCATATAGAAACCTCATCCATGTTGCGTCATTTGAAGCAAGTTCATGGAAAGCTTTTGTGAAAATCAGAAACTTATTGTAAAAAATGACTCTTCCCCTATCCAAGACTCCACAGGGGAATCCTTGAGCATTAGGCCCACTGCTGCTGCTCCTGCTGCTGGGGGTGAATCTTCATCCCAGAAGCAGACAAAGAAGAAGACTACTAGTAGTTTACAACAATTGACTGTTAAACAATCCTTTGCAAGAGGAAGCAAGTATGAAAAGCGGATCACAGACACCATGGCAACTATGTTAGTATTAGATCTGCGTTCGATATCCACCGTTAATGCAGCAAATTCCCTCACAACACCATTTTATTAGAAAAGCTATTCCTCACCTCTGCCAGAAGATTCGTAAAAATGTAATTATTGGGCTACAAATGCCATTCTACCCACTGTACACTAAATCACAGATATGTGGACAAGCGGAACTGGGCAAACTAAAGATTAAATGATTGTGACAGCCCACTGGGTTGGTGATTCACCTTCACCAGTAGGGACAGCAGCAGCAGGTACCCAATAATGTCACATTTTTCAAAGGCAGGCTACTCTGTGTATCAGCGGCTTCTCTAAGAGGCATATTATTATTATTATTTTCTTTGACTTATAAGGCACCACAAAGGGTCCGCAGCGCCGTACATTACATATACAGAAAACAGAGAACCAAGACACAACATGATGCAAAAATATATACAAACACAGGTGACAGGATAAAGCAAATCAGATTATTATTTTTATTATTATTGTAGATTTGTAAGGCACCACAGTGCCCCACAGCGCCGTACACTAGGGAAGACAAGGACATACATAAAACTAGACATACGGAAAACAAGAACAGACAAGGCAGACAAAATGAATGGAGACATGAAAACAAAGGGTATGGAGGACTCTGCTCATTAGAGAGCTTACATTCTAAAGGGAAGAGGGCACAGCTGAAACCAGATAAGCGAGTGTGGCTCAGAGTGGAGATTAGGATAGTTGTGAGGGTGTATTAGTGTGAATAGTGTTATCGAGCATAAGGTCATCTCTAAAAAAGAGATGTCTTTTCAAAGAGCATCTAAATATTTCAAGGCTGTGGAAAAGTTTGATTGAGCGTGGTAGGGAATTCCATAAGTGGGGAGCAGCATGGGAGATGTCTTGAAGGCGGGAGAGGCGGTTATCAGAGACGAGACAAGGTGGAGGTCAGAGGTAATACCGCTGACAACCTGTTTGAAAAACTAAGGAATGTCATTGCAACATGGCTTATCCTGCTTGGACTCTCCTGAGGATATGTGATTTCTGATAACGCCACCTATATTGCTAGCACATTACAACGGGGGGAATTCCATCACATTCCCTGTTTTGCTCACACAATCAACTTGGTGGTACAAAACTTTTTAAAAAATGACAATGACATGCAGGAGATGCTGTCTGTGTCCCGAAATATTTAGGTTAATTTTCGGGATTCTGCATGTATGAGAATGCAGCAGCTGCAAGAAGAATAGAATTTAGGGGGAATGTACTTTCATCCAGTGCAGTGCAGAATACTTTCCGTGTTGTGCAAGGTGCTGAAACCACTCGAAGTAGTCACCTGTGAAGAGAGTGCAGACACTGTAAGCTTGAGTCAAGTGATTCCCCTAAATAAACTTTTTGAACAGCAGCCAGAGAAATTGAAGGAGGAAATGAAACAAAGCAAATCCGCTAATTATGTTGGACTTGTAGATTAAGTACTTTATTCGCTTCGCCAGGATCCAAGAGTTATTAACATGTGCTTGAACCTAGGTTTAACAGCTATGTCTTTTCTTTCTTTCCAATTGACCCAGATCTCAAGAGGTGCAATGAGCTCCTGGTCAGCAAGCTGACAGCTCAAGTGGTACATGACACAATGATGTCTCCTCCTTCAGTTTCTCTGGAAATTGCTGCTATGAAAAAACTTAGCTTTCCCAAGACACCCAGTGGTGATGCAGATGAGTCTGCACAACATTTTGACATTAGGTCTGGTCTAAAAGAATTGCCCAAAAATCGTGACAGATCATCCGTAAAATGAACTACAAATTCCATGAGGAAGGCCATTACCGGCAATTACATCAAAGTACACAGACTTCTGTGATGGTGAATTCTAGCGGGGATGAGTTAGTATTGTTTGAGGATGATGTACACACTGATGAGGGTGAATATGATGACAGTGTAGATTGCAGGTTCTGATATGTAGCTGAAAGAAGGGAACTAGCTGACGCTGGTATGCTTGGTAATATTTTGGGTAGAATGGCATCTTGGCAATTTTATGTTTTTCTACAGTAAACTTTCACCTTTATTAGAAAGGTGTTTTTTTCTTTACAAAAGTAAAAGCTTTTTATTTACATTTTTGTTTCCCTGACTTAAAACCACTATGCATTTGAACATAGACTTTAGCACATGAGGTAGCAGGATTAGTATCATCATGACTGAGACTGGAGAGTGACAAGAAAAATGCCACCCCTCCTGTTTCTGTATGAGCTATGGCACAGTAGAGTGCCACTGGAGACTTTTAAGAACATTGACAGCCCTATTATTACAATTTCTGTTTCAGCACTGAACACTGCCACCTCTCCTGTTTACCTGAGTGAGCTATGGTGCAGTAAAATGCAACTGCAGATTTAGACCAAGACTGCCAGCCCTATTATTTGTATTTCAGCAATGACAATTAGCAATGGAGCAATGGAGCTTTCCTCTTTGTGTTTTACCTGTGCAACATAGTACAATGTGACTGCAGATTTAAAAGACCAAGCCTGCCAGACCTATTATTTCTATTTTAGCAATGACAATTAGGAATGAAGCAATGGAGCTCTCCTGAATGTCACTGGAGATTTTGGGGAACACAGAAAGTACCAAAATGGCTAGTGAATGAGGTATTTTGATTAAAAAAAAACATAGAGAATAAGAGAAGAAATTTTTTATGCAGTCTTCAAAAAAAATCAACATAATTGATAACTTCTGTGTTAATATATTAACAAAAAGTAATCTTGAAACTTTTTTGCTGACTTAGTATGAGATCTTAGAAAGTTAAAATAATACAAAATCAAAATCAGTCTTGCAACTAATCAGTTTTACCCAACGTATCACTACAATTGCTGCAATATAATTAGTGGTGCTATATAAATAACTGATGATGATGAATATAAAATCAGGTGTTCCCGGCATATAAATCTGTAACACGCTTGGTATGTATAAGAGGTCTTACAATCTGTTTTAGTGGGACACACTTGACATCTTTTTCGAACTCCTGGTACTTTTGCTGGTGGCTCCTGTGAAGATTCTCCAGTGAAATCTCTAATTTTTCACATTTCTCTTGGCAAATGAAATACATCTCTGTAGTTGCTCAAGTGTTCATTTAGGAGAGCAAGACCCAAGGTTTTGATGAATTTATATTGTTTTTGCGACACACTATTATTATTCCACTGATATAGTGTGATCGCACTCTTTCCAGCCATATCATGGCATAAAAAATAGTCAGGGCCCATTTTCTCGAAACGTGGCTCACATAATATGTCGAACAAAACATGCCTGCAACATCTGCTCAAAAGAATAAAGGAAACATCACATATTAAAATGGCACGAAATTGCTACATCGACATTGAGGTTGGGTCATAATAATCTTTTTGGAGTTTGCACCCATCTAGTTCTCTGCGCTGACCCCGGCTGACTCAGTGGTCCCATGAAACGGGTAGGGAGGGGTCTTAATTCCAGCTACTGAGTGGTTTGGCAACATCGCATAACTAAGTAAAAAGATATATGTAATTTAAAAAGCCCCGGGTCCAGGGCTGGATTAACCATAGGGCTAACTGGGCTACAGCCCAGGGGCCTCGGGCATCCAGGGGGACCTTGAAAGTGCTCAGCAGCAGTATTGATCGGTCGGGGGCGGGTGCCCGATCAGTGCTGCTGAGCACTTTCACGGCAGTACTTCCCCGGCGCGCTGTAGTCTCCTTACTGAAGAGATCTCGTGAGTCTCACTCTCACGAGATCTCCTCAGTAAAGAGTGTACAGTGCACCGGGGAAGGAGGAGAAGGAGGTAAGAGCCAGGGGGGTGCGGCTCGGATCACCGGGGGGGGCCCCCATGGGGGAATGGAGGCCCCCTTAGACCAGGGGCCTCCATTCCCTTAAGCCGGCCCTGGCCGGGTCATTATAACCCAACCTCAATGATGCCATGTTGAGGGCACTTATGGTTAAAATTGCAGAAACACACCTTTTTCATCATGTAAAGTCAGCATTAGCTGTTGTTATTTTTACTAGCATTAGTAAGGATGGGTACCAGACCTGAATTAGGTTAAAAATTAATTTGAATAGATTTAACACAAGACAGTAACTAATCTCTAAAGAAAGGAGAAAATACCCAGTAGTCTTGTCAGTGCATATCTTATACATATTCAGTGGTACAATAGCCTTTAATATCACTTCATAATGGTGGTTGTTGCATCCAAATGAGATAATATATTTGCCCAATGAATAGGTGTACAGAGAGAAAAGAAGAGGACCTAGCACTGAGACTTCAGGAACCCCTGGAGAGAAATAAATAGAAAATTAATATATAATGAGGAGTTGTTGCCACAAAAACACAGCAGCAGCTTTGTTATAAATGCCAATAGAGTTGAGAGTGTGAATGTGGAGAGAATAATCAACAATGTAGAAGGTTCATCTAAAAAAGAATAGCTGTGACTTTGGATACAGCCTCCTGGAGATTGTTTGGAACTTTGCAGAGCTGCAAACAGACCGGTTGAGTGACGGCTAGGTTTATTGAGAACAGGGAAACATGTGCATGTTTAAATGTCAAGGGAATACCCCTGACAAAGAAAAATTAAAAACATGAGCTAACATGTGAGTTGTGGCAGGATGGCATATGCTAATGTGAACAGACCATTATTGAGGAGGAAAAAGCTAAGGCATTTCTGACTGTGTTACAATGGAGATGGAGTCAAAAGATAACGACACTAGAGAGTTAATAAAAAGGTTGGCATTTATTCAGCAAAAACTTTTGGAGAGTGCACGGAAGATGAGCTAGCCGACAGAGTAAGACAAAGCAGCAAGTTATAACATACAGTATTTCAATATCTAAAATAATTAATGGTACAACAATCAGCATGAATTAGATTTGTTTTTGCTACCTGTCTTCTCACCTGCCTGCTGTATATATTGTAAACGTTAGGTATGATGAAGTGTTAAGACATGCCGTCTTACAGTAATTTTATATGGTGGCTATATGGTTCTGCTGGTGTAGAAATATATGGAGCCAGGTTAAAGTGATAGCTGTGAGTTCTGTTGGTATGGCTAGGAGTCAGTTCACATAACTCCTAACCGTCTCATCATGGTTACTCAGAGCCTAATTTATAGTTGGATGTGAGTCCATTTGTGCAATGTAAAAATTTGCTTTCCGCACTGTACATGCACCAATGCGTCAAACTGTCTCTTGCATCTAGAGAGGCGCCAATTGACACATGCAAATAGAGCAAATTTAGGATCTGTAGCAAGTGTATGTAAATGTAATTTTGCACAAAAATAAACCGGGTGCAAGTATAATTCCCAGTAACATAGAAGGGCAATGAGTAAGGTGAAAAAATAAGGATTTCCGGCCATCTAATTTATTTTAGCTTAATTAAGTATATTTAAAAAAAAAAAAAAATGTGTTGGTTTATTATTTAGTTACTTATTTTATACTAGTATAATTTGGGATGAGTTTTAGAGACTCTGTTACCCTTTTACTGAGAGAGCTTGGGTAGAAAGTTACCACTCCAGTGTGTTAATTTTTTCTGCATTTCCCCAGTATCCAAAGCCCAATGATACACCGGAGAGTGGCAACACTGTGTTTTATGGGACCCCCATAGGTGCTCCAGCCCTGCTGGGTTCCACTATAATGAAGGGACCCCAGACTTTGGGTTCCCCTATAATAGTGTGACCAAAACAGCCTTTTTATCCTGGTGATGGTTTCAACTTTAGCAGGGGCACCCAATATTTGTTGTCCCCTATTTTTAGTGGAAACCAATCCTGGCTAGTTTTCTTTTTCGGTGGGGAGGCTCATTAAAAAAAATAAAAAAATATTTCTTTATTTTAAGAAAAGATACAACAGTCATCATTATCAATGTCTTCTCGGAAATCATTTAAACAACTTGGCTGAAAGAAAAAGGTTGATAATGATGACTTATATATCTTTACTCTGGATGCATCTGTACTCAACATTTTGAGTTGGATGTATTTTAAGATATGTACAACTTAAAATCCAACATAAAAATGTAATCATTACTTTAAGCCTTTCAGGTGTTCTTAATATTATATTAGGTTACAAACAGAAGAAGCACATGGATTGACTATAACTGAAGACAGTAGAATATTTTCTATAACTATAGATATCCTATGATTAGGTTGAGGTCTAGCACTAATTTTTTCCCGTCTCCCACTGGAAATGCTGGGGAGAAATACATAACTGAAGGACTTCACATGCTGGGAAACGGTCCTCATCACTACTCCATATATAACTTCCGGGTTCAACTAACACTCCAGGGTAAAATATGCTGCAATAACAAACAGGTTTCCATTTGTGTTTTCTGTTGTGCAACATGATATGTAATTGAGAATGGTAATATCAACAGTGACACCTGCAGTTCATAATGAGTTACTACTCTCCAGAAAATAAAACTTTTACATATTTACAAATAACGTCTGTTTTACAGAGGTGAGCTTAGATTTATTGCAATTGCTCTATGCTGGCTACACATAGGCCAATGCTGTCCCTAGACCACAGCAACAAGCAACAGGATCACTGTACTATTTGGCTAGACACAGGGGTGCCCAAATTGAAAGAGATCCAGCCATTCAACACTTCGGTCAAAATCCAGATACCTTTTGGTACCTGTGGCCAGTTAGTCTGGTTGTTAGATGACCACACAGAATGGTTTATAGCAGTCATCTTCCAACTATGTTATCCAACATGCCCACTAATGTTCCAATAAAATTATTATGTATTTAAGGACCACACTTGCGTGCTATAAGGGGCCAATTGCCCAATATGACTAGAAATATTTCAGCGTGTGCCCAGCTTAACTCTAAATGTGTCCTTTTTAAAAAGATGTAAATGTTTTAAACAATTAACCTTTTCTAAATCAGACTGTCTGTGCGCAGATTATAAGAAGACACTGTACATCCTTCTCCTTGCTGAGAGTAGCTTCAGATAAAATGTCAAAGCTTGTGTAATTGTGAAGTTCGGGTCATTAGGAAGGTCAGAATAACTCCACTGGCCAGATCAAGAAAAGTTGCTTCAATTTTAGGTAGGTCAAAGTCAAAACCAGAGGGAATAAGGATCAAGCTGAATACCTAATAACAAGAGGAGAGAGGTGAACTCACAAAGCCACTGATGAACAGTACAAAACATAGAGGCATTTCTTTGTTACAGACCAACAGGATTCTTTGGAACGAAGGGCGATCACTTAACATATTTAATAATAGAGTATTCATCTAGCACAACGCCATTACCTAGAAAAAGAATCAGAGGCAATGTAGTAATTAATATTTGTGGACACTTTAACTTTTTAAATACATATAGAAAATCTCAAATGTCTTAATTTATTTTTCTATGCTATTGATGCAGTTTGTAACAAAGATGGTCAGTTTTTGCCATTTTGGTTATTGGCAACTAACATGCAGCTCAACAATGCCACTCAGCTCAAGGGGCACTATAATACATTTGTGAGCTATGGTGAAGATCACATTAATGGACACTGGCCCATTAATAACACACAATGGGTAACTTGCAAGTGTATACCAAGAGCACAATGGATCAAGCTTTCTCTAAAAGTAGTTAAAATTCTTTCTTAGCATATATGGTGCAAACTGAAAGTGCCAGCGCAGATTTTCAGATAATTATAGCTGAAAAGTTATTTTTAATGCCTGACATATCTGAAGTTGTTTACAATGATTTTAACGAGGTATACACATCGAGGGTGCAGTGCGACAAGAGTGAGTTGTTGACATGTTTAAATACAGTTCGTCTTCCCAGGCTCTCAATAGATTACAAAACTTATCTGGACTTTCCACTTACCCAAGAAGAGGTAACTGATGCTATAATGTCTTTCCCAAATGTTAGGACCCACGGGATGGATGAATTCTATAGAACTATACAAATAACGGAGAATTCTCTGTTCCGAAATTGTTGGAAATTTTTAATGGTTTGTATGAGTTTGACGCAATGTCTCATCTGATATCCGAAGCACTGATAGCAGTATTACCAAAACCAGGAAAAGATCCCCTGCACCCCGATTCGTACATATATATATATATATATCTATCTTTTCTATCGACGCATTTGAAAATCCTGGCTAACATGTTAGGTCTCAGGCTTAATAAGGTGAGAAGGTGATAAGGTGGAAATAGTGCATCCAGACATCCCGACCAAACAGCGTTCATGCCCGGAAAGTCCACTTTTTACTTCTTTGCCGTTTCTAACTGGTTCGACTCTCAAATAATGCGGAAAAGTTGTGGTCTCCCTAGATGCACCTAAGGCATTTGAGTGGGTCTACTTGTGAGAGGTGATGGTCCAATTTGAGCATGGTCCCTCATATATAAAATGGATTAGGGTTTTATATTCTAATCCAGAATTGAGAGCATGGGCGAATGGCTATATATTACCATAACACCCCTTTTCCTGGCTAATCTGGTATACAAATTGTGTGGGTGTAGGATTTCCTCACACCTCTCTTATTTAGAACAGTGCCTCTACACAAATCTTGACTTCTGGGGAGAGTTCAGAACCACGACCACCAAGTCGAAAATCACTTTAGCGGGACAAGAATGGTGTAGAAACCACCCTGGCACGTTTATTTTATATTTTAACTATATTTCTGACATGAAATATTGACAGGGTATAAAATAAATATACATTAATCAATAAATAATTACGTACTATATTAGAAGGCTATTGGGACAAAAGGGAAAGAGATTCTATCGCACTAGTTTATCATCTGAAACTGTAACCCCAATGAATACGTTATCATATATAAATATCAACCTGGGGGTGCCACCTTAACTTTGTGTACTAATATTTTAGAAGAAGAAAGAGAAAGAAGTTATATTGTAGGTGCACTGACACTTTCTGATGATCGTATTAAATTGTAAATGTAAGATATAACTTTTATTAAGTATTGGTTAAAATTAAGCGAAATATAGGTTAAAATAGATAAAAATACTCGATATCTGTATATGTAATCTCTTTTAATATTAGGACTTATGCTGTTAAGGAATTATAGTAGCGCTGTGGTAATTATTATATCAGATATTCCTATTGTTGGTAACCACATCAAGCTAACATCTCCCCTTGTGTTAAATTAGGCTATAGTATTACTAATCAGTACCGAGGTTCGTGGTTAAGAAGGTATAGCCTATTAGCCTGAAAAGTAGTGAAATAACTAAGTAATACGGGCAGTGAATTGCTATCTACCTAAAGAATACCACCGAACTGGCTCTGGGTATATCGGGGATACTCTTTAATCTAGTATCTCAGTCCACCTTCAAATAAGTAATTTAACCAGCTATACTTATCTGCAATTCCCCCAAAGCTCCAAATCTCTTTGTTTCAATACTCCTTAATTAATTATTGTGTGCCATTCTGTGCCTTTCCAATTAGCAGCTTCAGGCATCTGTTGTTCTCAGTTTACAGTATCTCTCTCACTGCTTTGCTGCTGGCTCTCTCTGCTTCAGTTTTGTTTTATCTCCTCTCACAAACTTGGTGTCTTCTTCCTCCAGCTTCTCTGTCGTCACACACCTCTCCCTCAGATTTCTCCTCACACACTTTGACCCCGCCCTCCTGTTTTGGCACCTTTATCTTGCACATAAGATAAAAAAAACTTGAATGCACACAGTTACACTACATTATCATCATCATAGCTTATTTATAGAGCGCAACAGATTCCGTATCGCCGGACAATCATCATACAAAAATGACATACATGAGTATAGTAAGCTTGAGCAGAAGCTTGAGCACAGTTAAGCATATTAACAAATACATGAAGACAGCTATGCAAGATGGCAACGCTAGGTTCCAATAGAGAATGGGTGGTACACAAACAAATACAGATGTAGGCATGAATTCAGTGCATACAAAGCACTCAAACAAATCCCAACAAAGAACCTGACGAGAAATGGAAGAGGTAGATGGACTGTAGACTTTTTTTACTGTCTGCTAGCATTTTTGCTTTGAGCATTAACTTCCTGACTTCTGGAAACATTGTAAAATTGCATTAGGTGCCACCTTTCTGGTCTGTTTCTTGTAACAACATTAAACAAAATTCTATTTCTTACCAATTTTGTATTATTCAAAAAAATTAACTAAAACACATAAATAACGTTTTAAAACACTTGTGTGTGGTTTGTAGCTCTCCACTGGTTTAAAACTGAACATCATGCAAAAACCATTGATCAGCAGTAGTGGCAGCCCCTTGCTTAAAGCTTTATATTAACTTGTAATCATGCAAAAACCGTTTACTCCTGATTTAACCCTGGAAATACGCTTTTTAGGCGGTAGGTGGCATTTTCACTTTGTGTTATGCTGGTTTATCTGGGGTTATATATGTTAAAATACACTTGTATTTCAAAATTTGTCTTTAAATTCACATTCATATTAAGTGGATGGTGAAACAATCATCTTACAATGACTTTGCTCCAGCAGTAAAGTATATTGTCTCTGTACTTTTTAACTAATGTTATTTTTCTGATGACATTTGTGTGTGTGTGTGTGTGTGTGTGTGTGTGTATGTATATATGTATATATATATATATATATATATATATATATATATCTATATATAGATATATATACAAACACATATATAAATAAATATATATATATATATATATATATATATATATATATATATATATATATGTGTGTGTGTGTGTGTGTGTGTATGCATATATATGTATATCTGTAGTAGAACAAGTGCAGTAGTGTGTTTGTGTGTTGTACTTGTAAAAATGTTCAAATATTGCAGTTTAGAATGAATATACATAACCACACTGTAACACATCAAACAAAAAGAAAATGAATGGGTCTCAGTGTGACATCATGTCTCAGAACCAGGTCGTATCATGGAAAAATCATATTTTTGAAAGGACATTTTAAAAACACGCAAGAAAGGAAACCTTTCAACTGAAAATTATAGAATTATTTGGTTCTATATCTGTTTAAATATTGATATTGGAAATCTAAGATATTATACGTAATTATGCAAACATTTTTGATATTTCTTTGTTGACAGTTAAACTCTGGTAGCTATAGGCAACATCTCCACTGTTTCAAACCTGCACTTTAGTAAATATACCCCCTAATCTTCCAAGTTTCCATCTTCTCCCAGTTTCCTCGCTCTTCGTCCCTCTGATTTTTTATTTCATTATTTTGCATTCCTAATAAATAAATAAATGATGTTTGCATAGGGTTACAGGAATGACACCAACAATGTAGTTAAAAAAAACTTTTAGTCCAAATAAGACCATAAGAACATATGCTACTGTGTTCCACATTGTACATTCTTTGGAGCACAATGCAAAGTAAAGGTATTATGGTTTTTGCTACAACAATACATTTATGCATTTATGTTTGTGAGTGAAATTCATTTTTTGGTATTTTTTTTACTTAATAAGGACACGTTCTCATTATTCGACAAATTCTTATAAATAAATTGTCACTGTATGTCACTGTCAGACAAGAGATAACAACTTTGATTTTTTTTCCTGTTCTCACTTGCACATAAAGGACACAGAAAGAAAAATGTCATGCCTTCTTATCTTCATTTATTCCATGTATGCTAATATGTGCTGATAAATGTATCTCCCACTCATTGCCAAGATTAAAACTACAATATGAAAAAAAAGTTCTTCAGCGCTATCAGCCATTAGAGATTTGAGCCTTGAGATTAGATTCCGCATGGGAATCTAGACTGTTAGCACAATCCTGCCAGGTCTCTTGAGTGCTATAACCTCAGGCATTCCTTAGGCCACACTGTTTAATGGGTCCAATTATTTTCAATAGCACAGCTGCACTTGAAGACACCACCCAAAATAGTCAGTCATGTGCATGATTATTATGATAATACTATACTTAGAAAGTGAAATTTGTTATAAGTACTTAGAGAGGAGTAGAGAGCATGCAACGAAACATGAACATCAGGGAAAGTTTACCAAAGGGTATTTTTTCTTAAGTAAACTTTTTTCCCCTTCATATTGAGTGACTGCATAAATCATCATGCATCATTGGCAGTGAGATAAACTGGATCAGTAAAACAGGAGTGCTTTCAAACTTGTTGTACCCGTGTATGATTAATGTAGGCTCTACTTATATTGTTGCACATGGATACGCTGTTCCTACAAGATATAAACAAACAAAGAGAATGCAAACAACAATAATTCTACAATATATTCAATATGAGACTGGCAGCAAGATCCATCATGTTGTGATCTTATATGTCTCACTAACAAACTGTACAAGCCGGACACAAAGCATCAAAATGTTTCTCTTTATATTTTCTTTAACAAATGGTACATTTACTGAATTATGTGCATGTACGTACAATGGAACTGTTACAAGGACGACTATGCCATCCTATCCATTTTTTACAGGAATTAAAACTTGTAAATGATTTACCTAGATATCTCCTTTGTTCCAGGAAGTCGGAAGTACATAAGGGCATTGCTTCATCCCAAAGACCATATGCCATTGCAAAAAACATTAAGAGCAAGTAAGGCCAATATTTGACATTCATTTATATGGAAAGATGTGTATTACTGAGCTGGACAATATACAAAAAAATGGACTTTTTATAGTTAACTAAATGTGTACACCATGCTCTTTCTCAACCCTCTGCTGCAAGTTGCCATGGTCGGAATAAGGAACTAATTAAAAAGACAAAGAGTGACTGACAGCCTTGTGGACCTGTTATGTATAAATACATTGAGGGGATTTGTTGATTCATACACAGGGGCAGGTCCAGTCAAGTGACACTATTTCAAATGACTGTGGTAGATCATATCAGGCTATTATCCTTCAGCTGTTTTTAATGGAGTGCAGAGGTAGTAATTTACATTCAACTTAGCAGCCAGGGCTGGCTTTCATTCATTCACTTATGCATAATACTCATCCATTGTTTTTAATGCGGTGCCCCCTACATGGAGCACCACAGATGTGTCAGCAGCCACGTCTCCTTAATGTCAGTGATACACTGAGAATGTGGCTGCATCTTACCTCCTGTCTGTTAAGGTAAGAACAGGGGTGCCAGGAGGGGGGGGGGCAGGGATGGGTACTAGTTACCGGTACCTGGGCATGCCAGGGGGCCCGGGGCCATACTGCAGACTAAAAGTTATTTTTGTACCAGCCTAATGATGGCTTGCTTCACTGATAGTAATAGCTCTTTGGATCTCATATTGAGAGTCGACAGCAACAGATTTCAAATGCAAATGTCACACCTAGAATCACCTCCAGACCTTTTACCTGCTTAATTGATGATGAAATAACGAGGGAATAGCACACACATGTCCATAAAATAGTTTTTGAGTCGATTGTCCCATTACTTTTGGTCCCTTAAAAGGTGGGAGGCACATATTGAAACCGTTGTAATTCCTACACCTTTCACCTGATTTGGATGTAAATACCCTCAAATTAGAGCTGAAAGTCTGCAGTTAAAGCACATCTTGTTAGTTTCATTTCAAATCCATTGTGGTGGTGTATAGAGCCCAAAATATGAGAATTGTGTCGATGTCCCAATATTTATGGACTTGACTGTACATGTGTACACCAATTATTTAACCTAAACATCTTGGGCCTGAGTCATCAAGGAATGTATGTCCCTTTTCAGCGCGTAGCGAACGCAAAAGTTGGTGCGCATGCTCGGTTGCCGGGCCTGTTTACTTTCGCAAATGCAAAAACTGTACGGCGCGATCGCAAAACCCATTTGCGACGAGCTACGAGTTCTGGCCGTGAACAGGGAGGTTCTGGGGCGTGGTGACGTAGTCAATTTCTCATAGGGGCGTTCCCGTCTAACTACGTCCAAGTCATACTGGTGCAAACGCAGGCGATTGCGTTTGTGGTGGCGTACGCTATGCGCCTGCAAGGGTCTAGTTTATCTCTCATATCTGAACCACGAGCACACACAAATTACGCCCATGTGATCAGGACGCATGCAGACCCTCACCTGCATACTCTTTGCTAATTAACCACTGCTATAAAGCTCTGCATAGATGATGTGCCCTGTTCACTGCTGATTCATTTACTGGTATGTTTGCATGATATATATATATTTTTTTTAAACTCTTTATTTGAAGAGGAAACAACAGGAACAGTACAGATAACATTTTGGACAAGAAAAATGTTAATAATCAAAGTGTTTCCTCTGAGTTTTATACTTTTATATCGGTGGGGGAAAGAGAAGGGAAGGGAGGGTGGGGGGTAGAAAGGCACAAATATTGTCAACAATATAGCTAATAAACCAATAGGCACGCAAACTTGGAACATTGCTAGGAAAAGCTAGGACACACAGTTACAATGACTGCACGAGAGAGGGGTAGCATACAGACATTACTCACCATCCGTTCACCAAATCCAGCCTGGGGGGTCCAGAGGCGGCCCAAGAGCTATGTTCCATCTGCAGGAGGAGGAGCCGTACTGGAAAGGCAGCTACGGCTTTCTAGAAAGTATCACGGGGCCCACACCTTATCAAAGTTATATGATTTATCGTGAAGGTAGCACGTTATACTTTCCATGCTTGCGACATGTCCTATGTACGACCGTAACTCCTGCATAGAGGGAGCCCTAGGGTCTTTCCAGTGCTTTGCTATTAGGGATGCATGATATATTTTAAGATATTACTATGGTTTCTTTGGTTGATTTGTTTTAACATTTTATTGCTTTATTGTTTTATTTGTTTGGGACTTTTTGGTTATTTTGGGTGTTATACTTTGTTTCATATAATAGTTTTCTTGTATTGGGCTGTGTAGTACTTTTTAGATTATTTTTATCTTTTGTTTACTTTATTTTTTCTTTTTTAGTTTTCTATTGACAATTGTTTGCAAGTGAACAGGATAATCCTGCTCCATTTGAGGTAAGTAACATGGGTCTAGGTCTGCAACCTGACATACCATAGAAGCAGATGCCATAACTTCTTATTCACCCTCTGACAATTTTTGTTTTGTTTTTTTAGCCACATTATGAGTTTGGCCAACCCACTTGTTGGTGTAAGTATATTGTAAATGTTTCCTGTGCAAATAGGAGTGACATTTTCCAAACTATTAGTTAATTGTATTTTTTTTACATCCTTCTCTTTTCAAATATAGCGTTTCCTGGAAATGGCCGAGGCACATGTGGCAGCACAGGAGGACAACTAGTGTCGCCGCCCCCAAATTCAGCAAGTAACCCATTGTCGCCGACCCAGGGAGCGTGTGTTCAGGCCACGTGTCAGCCTCTTTGGCATGTCTGATGCTGAGGTGGTGCGTCGTTATCGCCTCCCGCCTCGTGTCATCCTGCGCATAGTGCAGATTGACCTGGAGCCCAAGCGCAACAGCCCAACAGCAATACCGCCATTGACTAAACTGTTGGCGGTATTGCACTTTTGCGCGACAGGGTAATTTCAGACCACTGTGGGAGTCGCTTCAGGGATGTCCCAGAAGTCCTTCAGTCGTGTGCTAAAGGTTGTTCTGGGGGCGTTTGTGCCGCGTCTAAGGCAATTCATACATCTGCCACTCGATGAGGAGTCCCTGGTGCCGATAAAACGGCAGTTTTCCCATATAGCCGGTTTCCCGCACGTCATAGGGGCAGTCGATGGGACTCATGTAGCCTTGGTCCCCTCCGGTGGGAATGCTGGTAATTTTTTAAATCGCAAGCATTTCCATTCTATAAATGTCCAAGCTATATGTGATGCCTCTCTCCAGATAACCTGGTAGCTATGTGGTCAGGGAGTACACATGACTACTTTGCCTTCCGGCAATCAGGGATGTGGCAAAGATTGCAACTGAGGCAAGGTGGTGCAAGGCCGAATGGTGACGCGTGGCTATTAGGTATTTTTATTATTTAAAAAACATGTCATGTATGTAGTAGTTTAAAGTGGAAATAGTAATATCTTAATTTTGGTAGCTAAGTAGATATATTACAAAGGCACATTGCAACATCATTGAAAGGTACATTTAATTGGGATGTTTACCTTAAAATCCTACCTGGATAGCTGCCCATATGAAAAGTTTTTTATAAAATTAAACCTTGGTTACAAATACATTGAATATGTTATGTAAGCTTCTCTGAAGTAATATCTGTGTATAATTGCTTCTTTTGCCATTATTTGTCATCCATGTTGCCTGTCTTGTTTCCATAGATATAGTTATTTGTGTCTACAATAATGACACTCACTCATATTTTTAAACTTTTTCATTCTTGTCACCCCTTCTAGGAGATAACACATACCCTTTTCGCCCTTGGCTCCTCACTCCTCTATTAAACCCACGTACGGAGCAGGAGATGGCATACAACTCCGCACATACAGCCACTAGATCGGTTGTGGAGCGGGCATTTGGTCTTTTAAAGGCCAGATTCCGGTGCCTAGATCGGTCTGGTGGTGCTCTAATGTATGCTCCATCCACTGTGTGTGATATCATAGCTCTGTGCGTGGTGTTCCATAACATCGCCATTAGGAGTGGGGTTCCTTGGGTGGAGGAGGCTGAGGTTGCTGTCCAGGAGGTGTTAGATGCTGACCCCAGCCCTCCAGAATCAGTTGATGCTGTGTCTTTCAAGCAATATGTCCTGGACACCTACTTCTCTTGTAAGTGTTTTTGTTATGTTTTAAAAAAATACAACATACATAGCTAATAAGTTTATAATTATACAATTTATTTACACAATAACAAAAACACATCAAACAAACAATTATTTGCTTTTACGGGGCCTCTTTGCTGGTATAATGGTTGCATCGCATCGAGGATGAGTCTGGCTTCTGGTAACCCGTGATATAGAAGGCAACAGTGGGGAGGAAGCAGAGGCCAGTGGAGCAGCAGTGAGTGACTGTGCAGCAGCCGACGATTGTGTGGCACGGGGTGCATGGGGGCACGGGATGCACGGGTGGCAGAAGGGGCAGAGATGGCAGAAGGGGCAGAGATGGCAGATGGGGCAGCAATGGCAGATGGGGCAGCGATGGCAGATGAAGCAGAGATGGCAGATGGGGCAGAGATGGCAGATGGGGCAGAAGGGGCAGAGATGGCAGATGGGGCAGAGATGGCAGATGGGGCAGAAGGGGCAGAGATGGCAGATGGAGCAGAGATGGCAGATGGGACAGAAGAGGCAGAGATGGCAGATGGGGCAGAGGTGGCAGATGGGGCAGAGATGGCAGATGGGGCAGGTGGAGGTAAATAATAGTTGTATTGCTGATTAGAATGTGAATATGGGTCAATGTCAACAAATGGGTTGCTTTGTAAATGATGGCGATGCATTTGGGGTCTTAGACTAGAACCAATAGAACCTTGAGAGTGGAGTTGTGACTATCAGTTATTCTTGTTTATTAATCTTCTTCTAAACAAGAATTCTGACCACATGTTGAGGATGTATTAGTTATACACTTTCAGTTGTACGTGGCATAGTGTGAGGGAATTCGGTTATTACCGGTACAAATTAGTTGTTGCCTTGATAAGATACAAATGTTCAGAAGGAATTCATCAAAATACTGAATTTGGGTTCCTTTTTAATAGTTTCTCTCTGTATTATAATCTGTAGAGAAAGTGAGTGCTTTGTGTTTAATTAGAATCAATGTAAATGTTTTTGCACTTGTAAAGAATCAAAATATAAGTTATACTCAATGTTTTGAGCATTCATTTTGCAATCCACAGCCTGCGATTCTATGGACTGGGCTAAGATATTCATGAAGTGACAAGAAAAAGCATTGTTAAAGCTAGACAGCGAAACGCGCGTCTGCGTTTCACTCTGGGAGCTATTATACTCATTTAGTATCATTATTATATTTCTTGCCACTTCAGCTTAGTCTAGAGAAGCTCAATTATACTTGCCACATTTATTATCAACTCACTGCTACACCATTTTATTATTATATAGCCATACATATATTAGCCTGATAGTATAATTCTCAATAGTGTATTTAATACAAAAGTTATCACTTTCAGAGATAATGCTCGATCGCAAGCCAGTCATGATCAGGGTAATTATGCTGGTTTAATATTTAACTACAAGACCTGCCAAATGTGGCAGAGATTATAACGCATCAGAGCACAATCGGTACTGGTTAGTTAAAGCAGTCCGAATACGGCCATATATATTCACATCTGCAGAATTAGGGGCTGTTGACTGCATTGCTGTTGCAAAATCAACGCTCAAAACATTGAGTGTAATGTATACTTTACTTTTGTACGAGTGCAAAAATATCCATAGTGCTTACAATTGAACAGTAAAAAGGATAAAATGTTCTACCTGCGCTCCTATATGATAGAGGATGGGGAATGCAGCCCAAATCTCTTGAAAGTACCTACTAAACTTTCAAATTTATAGAGTATTGCACAGATTTTAGAATAAGGCGCAAAAAGGAAGGTAGTTGAATAGTAGGTTTCTGAGTTTTAAACATCAATCAATATTATATCAATAACAACATGAAACATATATAAAACATAGCAATGTCCATAGTCATGAACTAAAGGGACCAATAGTTCCAATGCATAGTTTCTCTAAATCATCTCAATATGTATCCAGATAATCCCTCGGTATGTTCTCATATTCTCCCAGGGTCCACCATGCAGTTCATATAAATGCGGGAGACAAGAAAACAAAGGTGCTCCGATAGTGTAATATATCGATAAAAAGTATTTATTACACAACAATAAGAATTCCACTTACATTTAGTAAGAGTTTTCAGTGCACATCAGGGTATCTTTCGCTGCGCAGACAAATTTCTGCTAAGACGCTGAAGCGCGATCAAATCTCCGGAGAGATGATTTAGAGAAACTATGCATTGGAACTATTGGTCCCTTTAGTTCGTGACTATGGACATTGCTATGTTTTATATATGTTTCATGTTGTTATTGATGTAATATTGATTGATGTTTGATACTCAGAAACCTACTATTCAACTACCTTCCTTTTTGCGCCTTATTCTAAACTCTGTGCAATTGAACAGTAAGTATTCACTTTTTTTGCCATATATAACCATAGCCAAGCCCATAGAATTGCGGGCTGTGGATTGCAAAATGAATACTCAAAACAACAAGTATAAGTTATATTTTGTTTCTATACAAGTGCAAAAATGTTTACATTGCTTCTAGCTGAACACAAAGTACTCACTTTCTCTATGGATAATAATACCTAGAAAGACTATTAAAAGGAACACAAATTCAGTATTCTTATGGATTCCTTTTGAACATTTGTATCTTATCAAGACAACAACTATTTGATACCGGTAATAACCAAGTTCCCTCACATTAAGCCACATACAACTCAAAGCGAATAACTAATACATCCTAAAGATGTGTTCAAAAAAGTTTTTTTAGAAGAAAATTAATAAACGAAAATTCAAAAATTCTTTTTTAGAATAAGATTAATAAACAAGAATAACTGATAGTTACTATTGAAGGTTACATTTGACAAGAACATTATTTGAACAAGAGGATTCATCATATTGTATACCTTCTCTTTATATTAACATTTCCATTGGCTTCCAGTGTGTGGTTTTAATGCACTACATTGACACAAACACTTTTATCCTAATGTAATTGAACACGGATTTCAATATTTTGGATGAAAAATAAAGAATTATAATTTTAGTTTTAATCACCTGTTGAACCCAGAATCAAAATGTTACATATTTAGAATAACAATTAACAAATTACCAGACAAGTGCACCATTGCAAAACATACATGGCCTGAGTCATTAAGGAAATTAAGGCAAACAATGTAGTAAATGTTCGCCGGGACAAACCATGTTTTAATGCAAGGGGTGTAAATTAGTTTATTATTTTGTACATATGTTAAATACTGGCTGTTTGCACTGAAATTTAAAGTTGATCTAGGACATGCCCTACCCCAACGATAAATCTCTCTCCCATTTTAAATTTAACCCCCCCCTCCCTCCAATGCAACGTGGTTTTGCCCAGGTGCAAAGTTACTCCTTTTTTATGCTTTGCTTTCCTTAATGACTCAGGCCCACATTCTTTTCTCTGTCTTTCCTATGTTTTTCTTTCCTTTGCCAGCATGCACACGGGTGGAACTATAGCCGTCACAGGGAGTAAAGGGGTCTGGGTGATGTTTCTCCATCAGCTATGCCAGCCCCCACTCTGCTATTAGGCATGTGAGAGGGCTGATGCATGCACAGAGGGCTTTCGTCTTGCTATGAGGCCCAGCATTGACAGGCAACACCGCTGAGCATGCATATTCCTTTGGCGCAAACCACCAAAATGTTGGAACAACATCAAAAAGTGTCATGAAAGTGTACTCCTGGTAGTCAAACAGGTGCTTTATGAAAAGAAAAAAAAAATCTGCATTTGCGCATTTCATCCTGTTGGTAACTTATCCTTTCTGTGTACTATTTAGACTAAATTTCATAAGGCCACGTTTTTTTATCCTCATTTTTATTTGAGATTTTTACGTATCTTTGTATTATGTTTCATTTACGGAGCATTCTAAAATGGTTTTATGGCCTTATCAATACCTGATACTAAAGCTGATATGTGTTCAGCAAAATGCCAACTTATGAATCTTTCATCTTGTTATATAACCAGCAGACTGTAACGTAATTTTTTTTTCTATATTATATCCAAATGTCATTGCAAGGGATTAATGTCACCGGAGCACAGTGCTTACTTCAATAGAAAATGCAAACACTCTAAAGAAGAATGCCTTATGGTATAAAAATGTATTTGATAATTTATCAAAGTATACACTCTGGTTTGGTTCTTGTGTAGAATGTTGAAACACATTTTGTTTCAAAAGTCAAAAGTATCTAGATCATAGGATAAACTGGTTAGAGGCATTGCATACTTAAATACATATATAATATTTTATATTAGGAATGGATGCTTGTTTTAGTTTAAACTTTATTTCCACATGTGTGCTGGTTGGAGATCTCGGTAACCTCTACAATTTACATGGAAGAAAAAAAATTGAAAATAAAACGAGCAAACTTCTCCATTTTAAAAATAATAATAAAACAAAACCCTTATTATATGAAACAAAAGCCTCAGTAGTAATCAAATATGTAAAAAAAACATTTGACCACTCTTTCCTCAAATGTAAGTAATATTGTCTAAATAAAGACTCATCAGTAAATTATCAGTATGCTTTATTATTGTTGGTGACAGTTTAACTAAGCAATGTGTAGAACATACAAGCTCCATACAGATTAATGGTAGCAGTGATGACCCCTGTGCCAGCCCGTTATCTTATTGGTTGAGATGAGCAACATGTTTATGCAGGATAATTGTATCACTTTGGTGTGTAAATGTTCGTGTTCCTCCCAGGTAACTTGGCCTTAAGTAAAATTTGGTGGTGCTACATGCTAAATGTTAATTATATATATATATTATATCACTTTGGAACAGACTGGTTTAGAAGGTCTTAAAAGTAACATGACAATGTATTGTATATCTAAAATAAAAATATAGAATTGCGAAGGGAAACTATAAGGATCATAGTGTGTGTTCCTGGCTACAAAACAATGAAGTGAGACACAATTGGGCCTTTTCTCAGAAAGCTAGACATGAATGTTACAACGAACCGTTTACAGATATTTAATTATCTTTGAGTGATTCTGATACCACTCACTGGGTAGGGCTTCTTCTTTATCATGAGGAAATGAGGGGTTGTATTACTTAATCATCAGGATTATCTGGGTGAAATTACTGTTATCTCATACCAAATACTATAAAATATTTACATTAGAGCCTAAATTGACGGCATAAATGGATGTTTAGATGACCACTAACTCAGCGCTCTATGATCCTGAATGCAGCCAAAATCTTGGAAAAAGGGTATACAACCTAAAACAATCTAAATAACAGTATAATGCCAAGACATTCAGCGCTATCTGGTTCTTACGAAACACAAACACAGGTGCAGGTAAACTTCACCCTAATCACAATGCAAACTTATTCAACCCTTCATTAAAAGTTCATATAGCAATTCATATATTCGTCTCTATCTTGCAGAGAGGTTAGAGATGGTCTTTTCACATCATAAGTGGTTTACTTCAAAGAAATAGGCACCTCCCCATCACCTTCGTGGTAGTAATATAAGATGGACTCCTACCAGATTGTAGAATAGTATGGGCTTGTAAGTATTTAGAGGACTTCTCCCAACTCAGAATTCCTTTATATCGAATATCTCACTGTTCATCTCCTCTCCAACATGGATGACATCAGTTCAAATTCACAAAAAGGAAATAAACAAAATCTGGCGTGATATCGTTTAAATGTTCCAAAACTTATTAAAATTACACATAAAATCACAATAATAAGTGAATGCTCCTACCAGAGATATGGTCTCTATCGCATATAGGGAAGAAATCAGATGTTATTGATCCCAGGCTATTTTTCTTCACTTATATGCCATGCAGTCAATGTCTAGCAGGCTGTTAAAATATCCTCATGAATCAGTCATATCACTCCGACGCGTTTCAACCGTCTTGCGGTCTTTGTCAAGGAGATATCCCGACTAGGCTTTGTCAATGATTGGATACTAAAGTCCACTGATTTTTAACTCCTAGGTTTCCAGTTTTTCTACATATTGCCTAAAATACATAAAACATTAGTCAAGTCTCCCGTTAGGTCAATCATTCCTCCATGTGGATCATTGTGTCACAATATGAGTATTTTAATTACAATCTGTCATTCAGAATACACCTTAATTTATTCATGACTGCTATGATCCTTGAATTTGCCAGGTTGCATAATAACCAGGAAGAGTTCGGTCTGCAACCATGTTCACTTGGTTGCTGGACCTTTGTGGGTGGTTTCTTTTACGAACCTATCAGCCATGAGCAATACTTGTTAATTATGTTCATTTTTGCCAACAGTTGCGGTATTTAAACTGTGTATGTTTGCCAGTGCATTTATTGAGAAAGGTGCTTTAGGGCACCAAACGGCCATCAGGCATGATGATATTTGTAAATTCTGCTGTTTTGATCCCTTCTTGTTAAGTATTTTTCTATATTGTTAGTTTTTGCTGAAATATATGAAATATATTTTTTCACTTTTTCTAATGAGGTGTACTGGCTTCCAAATATTCTCTTGGAATGGACTATTTATTTGATAAATAGCCTTATACCATCTATTTTGTCTTTAAGGTGAATGTATTTGTTGTACAGTTTTTCTCTTGTGCTGGTATATTCATTTAGTTGTTTTGCTCTTACTTAATATATTACTTTTGCAGTATATGGCAGGTCTTTTAAGTGGATAAGTATTGTGGCATTTTAATCAGATGCCACCTAAACACTCACACCACCTGTCCATGGGTGTTATAATTTGTCAGTCACTCTAGTCATCCAAGGATGAAATCTGGTGGTAAATCTATCAAGCTGCGGGTAAATCTATCAAGGGGGAAGAAGTTGCCTATAGCAACCAGTCAGATTCTATTTATCATTTAATTAGTGCATTCTACAAAATGACAGCTAGAATCTGATTGGTTGCTATAGGCAACGTCTCAGCTTGATAAATTCACCCCCTTGGAGTCCTACAGCATTCTACCCAACATTCTACCAAAGCAACAAAGACTTGCAGCAATATAAAATTTACATGGGGCAGGGGGATCATTAACAGAGTGGGTTTTCAGAAGGTGGACAACTTCTTTAACATCAGGGCTGGTTTTATAATATAAAAACCTGTAAACTCACAACCCACAACATTGCCAACCTAAAGCCTATCTTATTTGCTAGCCACATATTCACTAGTCTGGCTGGTCCCATCACAAAGCATTACATAACATCACAACACTACAAAATGATTCTCCTCAATTCAATCTTGTTCCTTAATTTATCTCATCTACACTATCACAGATCCCTTGCTTTAAAGCTTGACATAGGCATTGTGTAGTGGGAGTCTGTCTCGCAATATTTAGACCCCCTGTAAACTGGTCTGCTGGGACTTATGCAATGTTCTATTCTATCATTAAAACTCAACTTCCCAAAAAAAAAAAAACATTCTTGCACCCTGGCGTTCATGGACAGGGTATTATGGAATTTTTCAAACTTAAAATGTATCAGTTACCAAAAAGTTGTCCTATATAAAAAGGTACTCAAATTCACAAATATGTGTAAAAGATGACAGTTGAGATAATGACCTCAGTTGATGGTAGCGTTTTCCTACACAGAGCAGATTATCGCTCACCAGGAGCCCCAAAGTTGTGATTATGAGGGGCGCATAGCAGACAGACTTTTCGTCTCTAATTCCATTGGAGGCATGATCGTTAGCTTTTTCTATACACCTTAGGCAGACAATGGTTGATAACAGAGAACAGTATCTTGTGCTCCGGTCCACGGCCAATGTAAATAGAATGGAAAATATCTCTCAGTTTTGTCAAGATATGGGAACATTAACATATATATTTGTGAGAGATATTAGTAGTTCTTTTATCTAAGACAACTTGCATTTTGGGTTTAGTAATATTTGCGATGCTACCCTTTCTTCTTTATAGTGTTTGATTATTTATCGAGTTGAAAAAGCTCTGGAAAGAAGAGGAAATGAATTAGGATTAAAGAAACCGCGAAACATTATAAAGTCTGACACATAGAAAGAGAGAGAACTCCATCCTGAATATCTTCTTGGAACAAATTAAATCTATATTATCCCGGCTGCCAATTTCAGACACAAGAATACATTTACATTAACCTCACTGCCAATTTAGGATGTTGCATAAAATTCCAGTGGCGGAATTGTTTCTGGAGAGGTGTAAAATTGTCAAAGACAATTATATTTTTAATAGGTCAGCAAGCAAGAATTTCAGAGAGGTAAACAGTTGACATACATGCTTTCTGGATATTTACTCAGATTAACAATTTACTGGATGCATCACATGTCCTCTACTAAAATGATTGTTCCTACTGATAGATTGTGCAAACAGAACTGAAATCTGTTTGTTTTTTTTTAACTTAGAGAAAATTGTTATAAGAGTAAGAATATTTTGATCTGGTTGTGCCTATTTAAGACTTCTCATTAATTTTCATTCATTTTTTAATTAAAGTTTCCACATGGCACAACCAGTTGTTAAAATAATTATTGCTATTACGATTCTTTATGTAGAATGGGATAACTTATTTTGTGGCGTACAATTAGAATTTCCAGACATAGCAGTCCGTGTCCCTGTGTACTCTCTCATGGGTGTTCTAAAGATTAATTTTTTGAGGCCACCAACTATAAGACCTACTCACATGGAAGTGACCATATGGTCTTTGGATAATCAGGACAAATCAGTAGATGTCTACAATCTGTTACGTGTGTGCTTAGTATTAGTAAAGGGTATCAGAAATTATTTTGGTATTTGTCCAAAAAGTATGTGACACTACAAAATATCTCAAAGATTAAAGATTTTATTTTGAATATGAATAGAATGTTCAAAGTGACAATGTTAGCAGACAGTGTTTATACTCAAGAACGGACATTCTAGACTTTTTTGATTGGTTGAATTAGTTTCTTATGTAAAATGCATTGCTTCTTTACCTCTTCGTTCTACTCTTGTGCAAGATTTTGTAATCTTCAAGCTAGATTGATGTTCATGAACCTTATGCTGTATCTGAGACTCCTCACTAAGGATAATTTACAAACAGTAAGAAGTGCACACCTGCAATACTTATTTATGTGCATAATTGTGCCTATTTGTCTGCCAACCGCACCTAAGGGAGCACGCCAAATTTCCCATCCTTGAAATTGTTCACAGAAAACCAGTCTGAACCTAGTTTTGTTGGTTTGCATATCCTCCTGAATATAAGCATGGCAAACGTTACTTTAAAGTTAAACCTCATTCAGTTACATCTTTTAGTGTTTCTCGTAAAATTCTGCTAAATTATCCTCATTTATGTTTTAAATTCATCACAAGAGTAAGGGAACATGTGTCACTGTAGTGTATGAATGCTATTTTTGTAAAATTGCTTAACGTGTGCTGACAAATACAGCTTTCCAGAAAATTAGTCTTCTAAGAAGGTTAATTTGCAGATCTATTCTAACCCTACTTCTATATACCAATAACATGTGTCTGCACATATTTGCCAACCTTCAGAGAAATTGTTCTCTGTAATTGGTCCCTACATAAAATATGGACATTTCCATGGACATAGCTTTAATCCCTGGGACCAGGTAGAAATGGAGATTTAAAAGCAGTCATCCTCATGGGCGGTATCTGAGGAGCCCCTATGTTATTGGCTGTTGGGAAGATATTATTTCACAGCAGACAAAGAGGAAGGAACTGTTGTATGGAGAGAGAATTTAATGGCTGTTAGCAACTCTGCATACACTGTATCACTAACTGTTGTATTTGAGATATACACAAGATGAATGCTTCTGTTTTAGATCAGGTTACATTGTACAAAGCATCACTTATTTGTACTTTTTTTTCCAAAAAAACTTAACTAATCAAAGGAATCAGTAAAATAAGAGAAATATTCATGAGCAGAGTCTCTGAAGGATTATTTAAGGTTCAAATCTAAACCTGTAGGGTATTTGAAAGTTCAAACTAAATGATTTACTTCTCTCTTAAAAGCCTTGGGCTCTCATTACATATCAGAATGTTCACATCTGTGGAGTGTATTTAAAAACCATTTTGTACCATAATGGGAGAAATACTTTCCTTTTAATTTATTCCATACATTGCTTTATGTTATCAACTTAAAGAGCCGAGTCGTTAGTCTGATATTGATTTCATTGTATGTAAATCACAGGGATATTACATTTTGTTATGAAGACGAATGTAAATAAGAGCATATTTCAGAGAAACAGCTTGAGGTTTTAATCCCCTTGTGTGCAAAACAAACATTTATTCTTAAAGGCTATGTAATGCTAAAAGTCAGAGAAGTGAACTAGCCAGGAATAACTTTTAACTCAATATTTTAACTTTTCACCAGAGGCAATAGCATAATGTGAAGGCTACTGGCTTCTTACAGGGAATTAATATGCTATTTTTATAAGCAGTGGAATTCAGACTAGTGTTTAGGTTCAGAAACAGGAATGTTGTCAGACAGGCCAAAGTTGGTGTATAAAGTGGATATCAGAATCAAACATTCAGTTTGCATGATGGGTACCAGTACGAGGAACAAGAACAAGTTCACATAATAAGTCACGGTCAAATACCGTGATACAGGCCATGAATACAGGCATGCTGGATTATGGGCAAAAGCTAAATAATCTGGAAAACTGTCAATCTCTGTGCTCATTTTATGAAGTCCCTCTAGGCCCGCCTCCTGAATGTAGAAACATTTGATTGGTCACTTCCGATGCCATGAGTTCACATGGTATAGATTAAAGAAAGCTTCATGCCACCACTTTTTCACCCAGTTGAAAATATTCCAGGACTTAAGGTCAAATAACCCTGCAGAGGATTTATGTAAGTCAATATCACTATAAGAACAGGTAACTGATCTGACACGATCCTCCCCCTCAATGTTCACATTTTAGGAGTCCCAGGATTGCCGTGAAATTTAAGAGGCCGACTCCCATGTACGCTCCTCATAATCGTAGCACTTCCACTTAATCAGCGATTGCAGGGTACCCTCTGTGGATCACGGAATCAAGTACTTTGAGAGGTGAGGTCTATGCTGGGATTTAAAAAAGCCTAATACATTGTTCAGCTAATTTTGATAATGGTCTTCCAAAACAGGGATTTGTTTTGGAAAGCCAAATTGATTGCCCCATTTGATAAGGGTTTGTCTGCTGCTCATAATCCCCCTACTCCTAAGGGAGTCAGAAAGCATGCATCCCAAAAAGGCAGGAGGAAATTAATATGTTTGAAAGCCTTAACGGGCAAAGAATGGGTTGAATCGAGTGTAATTATTGATGGTATTGTAATAAGCATACTTCACTGTGGGTAAAGCTGGGTACACACTACATATTTTTCATCCAATAATCGGCTAAATCAGCCGACATACGACCGCTCGTTCAAAAGTCGGGTCAGTGTGTGCAGTGACACGATGGTCGAAAGTCTGCCCAAATGGACGATTGTCGCCTCATTTGGTTGGTCGTACCTTTAATATTTTCGTTCCAATCTCGTTTCCGTTGTGTAATGTGTATAAACTTCCGACCGATCCACAACAGTGAGTACGAAATTACAGTCATTGCTCACGACAACATAGCTGTAAAAAGTCGCTAATGGGACGTCCGCTCTTCCCTTTATCGTCCTAAACAAGGCTAGTGTGTATGCAGTCCATGGACCAAGCGATCGGAACATCGATTGCATGTAAAATCGCTCGGCATAAAAAGTTGGTTGACATTTCTGTAGTGTGTACCTAGCTTAACAGATAGATCTAATGAGTTAATTTGAAACTGGCCAGACCGGTATGTATTGTTCCAGACTCTGGTTAACCAAACACATTCTACAGTTTACGTTGTGGATGATAGGCACTAGATCTGGAGTTTGAACTGTGCATATTGCAGAATGTCTTCTAAGATCTGAAGGAAGGAAAGATGTCTTAGTTCAGGCACAGGTTAGGCCAATATGTAATACTGTATAGAATGGGTAATAATCACCCACCAATAAAAAATTTTGACAAGGTCAAAGTTCTTGTGGACACCTCCATGTCATATAGTCTTCATGTTATGATGCAGCTGAAGAATTTCCATTTGTAACTCTTTGGTTAGAATAAATAGACAGGAATTACATCAAGTTGAAGGAGTAGGCTTTCAAAGTTTAAATAACTGAAACTGGATTAGAAGGTAGAGTGAGTATTACTTGTTATGACTTCACTTGGAGGTAGACTTAGCTATTGTTCTGGGGAATGTTGAGATATGGCATCTGCCTTGTAATTCCGGGATACCTGATTGCTAAGTGACCACAAAAAATAAAATTAAGCAAAAAATAATGCACATTAGTCTTGCCTGCAATGAACATATTACCTGTTTGTAGATACTCCAGGTTATAGTGGTCAGAAAAAAATGTAATTTGAACCTAAGCTCCATCAAGTACTGTAGATGTCACAACTCCTTGAAAGCCACATGTATGGCTAGAAATTTCAAAACTCAGCATAGTTTTGTTCACCTGGGCGGAACATTTTTAAAAGAAATCACAATTTAATGCACTATGCGCTCTCCTTTTGTTTTATTGGTTCAATAATTGGGAAAATGATCTTACAAAAGTTTTACAAAAATGGAGGGAAACCCACAAAGCACCGTACTGCCTTTAACTCCGAGTGCTCCGGTTTCCTCCCACACTCCAAAAACATACTAGTAGTTTAATTGGCTGCTATCAAATTGTCCCTAGTATCTTTCTCTCTCTCTCTCCTTCTGTCTGTGTTTGTGTGTTAGGGAATTTAGACTGTAAGCTCCAATGGGGAAGGGACTGATGTGAGTGAGTTCTCTCTACAGCACTGCGGAATTTGTGGCACTATATAAATAAATGGTGATGATGATCATAATGATGATGTGCAAAACAATAAACTAAGGTACACCCCTTGCATTGTAACATGGTTTGTCCCAGAGAACATTTACTCCTTTTTTGCCTTACTTTCCTTAATGACTCAGACCTGATGAGTTCATGAATTAAAGTTTGTGCAATTTTTTTTCTCTTTTATCCCTGCTTAGTTACATCTGGGGTGCTGGGTCCGCTTATGTTTAATTATCCTTTCATGTCCCTTGAAAATTGTATTGTATGTAGTTTGTTTTATTTGTTTTATTACTCTGATCATTCAGTGTCATCTTTGTTCTTTACACTATAGGAAGTAATTAATGATTTCCTTATTTTCCTAATAACCTTAACTTTATAGAATTTCGGGATAACATTTTGCTAAACATGTTTTTCTATGGAAATTATTATTATGGAAGAAAGGAAGGTGCAATTCAGCAAACCTAGATTAAATTATACAATGCATTGAATGTATTTCTTTTGCTGAGTCACTTAAATTGTAATATCTATGATATAAATCTCATCTCATGTCACTCTAATTGTTTTATTGTTTTCCAGGCATGATGGGCAAAGGGCCTGCATACCTATTTTATAGGCCAACTAGAAGAGATAATATAAAATCTAACATGATCAGAAGGGGATATGCACGTAAGCCTATAGGATTTTGACATGATCCTTTGATTAAGCATGTAAGAGTGAAACATTTCAGAGTCACGTGGGAATGTTCCAGTAGAGATTCTGGCAGCTGAGCAGAGGCCACGAATGCACCAGAGCTGATGTAATTGTGGATTATCTTGCTTAATTAAGCCTGGAGCTCTTTCTGTTTTGGCAGCATAGATGCTGCGAATCAGGGAGGGAGATATAAGATATTCTGAATGTCTTGGCAAAGTAGGAACTGTGTGGAGATACAGTACTGTGGATAGACTGTAACATGAAAACAGATACAATCATTTTCTCTAAGTAAACCATAAACAGTACTTGAATAGTAGTGTATACTTGACATGTAAAGTAATTCAGCATAGTACTCAGATGCCAACAGCACTTGAATTATTTCTCTGAATAATTAATTCCCTGATCAGGGAAAAAAAACAAGTTCAACAACATTTTAATGTTGTTCTAAGTTATTTAAATACATGTATTTAGTCTGCATCTGTCTCTACTGCTTTATTTGAATTATTGTTCTTAGTAAACAGAATAGCATTCACTGAAAATAATGGATTACTCAGAACTCATCTAATTTAGTACATATTTGCCAATTTTTACATGTTTCCCTTTGGGAGATCCCGGGGGGAGATGGACTTTGTGGGTGGGAAATTTTGGGCCCCGCCCCCTGCGATGCAATGATGGGTCATTTTACCATCGCAGAGGCTCCAAATCCTGTCCTCTTCACTAGGAAGTGGGCAGATGCAGGAGAATGCTCTACTCTCCCGGGAGTCCAGAAGACCTACCCAGCATTCGGGAGTCTCACGGACATTCTGGAGAGAGGGCAAGTATGCTTTAGTAGCAGTGAGTGCTATCTTAACAATAGGGACAAACACTCTACAACTACTTGACAACCAAAGAAAATTTCATGTTGTGAAGTTATATTATAGACACACTAGTAAGCAATAAGCAAATCTCCTGAAGTGTGATTTCACAGACTTAATTGTAATATTGTCCAGAAGTTTCATCTAGTAATCTACATACTGTCACTCATTATATTCCCCACAGCACCCCAGAGTAAGTTACAGCTGTTCAGGGATTTAAATTAAACACACATCCCTTCTCATTGGCTTAGAAAACTCAAAATAGCAAGAAAAATAAATGCAGCACTAGAATGTTCACAACATCCATTTAATATATGAGAAATAATGGATGGATCAGATCCAATCAAAGCAATATATTAGAATGTAGACACATGCATATCCTAATTTATACTATATACAATTTCCGATATCGCTACATATACAGATTGCCAAATAGCTAGCTTTTAGACTAAAATACTAATTTGATATATATATATATATATATATATATATATATATATATATATATATATATATATATATCTCACAACACTATCTGCAAAATTCTCAAGTAGAAGCTTTGGGTCACTCTTTTAGGAACATGAAAGCCCCAAATTCCAGTTGGTAAGAAGACATTAGTACCTGGACCATATTCTTATAATGAGCATAGCGTTACAGACACGGTAGAGCTGACAAATTTTAGCCCAGGGGCAAGACTCCACCTATTACAAACATTTTAAAGGAAAAAATTGCAGGTGACCCCCAGCCCAGTCTGCCCCTGGTTACAGGAATGGTAGTCACTTCCCCAAAGCTGTTCAATTGTGGATTGCAGACAGAAAATATGTTTTGAAGAGGTCCAGGCCAGCTTTACTGCAAAGACTTATAGCAGAGGTCATAGTAACAAAAGTTCAGGCTTTTTAAAAAGTTTGTAGTAACAAGTTTGACACATTCTTAAGCGCATATTCAAAGCGCAATTATCAACAGCCACCAAAAAGTGAGTTTATCCAAATAAAAAAAACACAAAAATTAAATTGTAATCAAACTTATATCTACACTCTTATGTATCAATATATGGTATATATATATATATATATATATATATATATATATATATATAAAAATATATAAGAAAACAGGGATACTCTGCACTCTCCAAACACATAATTAATGCTGTACCAAGTACTGTTCTATAGTAAAAACAGGGAATGTTAGTTCCACATATTGCAATATATGTTAAGCTATATATATATATACTAATTCTGAGATCACTTTCCAAACATCTGTTAAGTCTAAAATATCTTCTTTAAAATGTACTGTGCTCAAATACAAAAAAATGTATCAACCAATTTTTTTTATTAAGATGACTTTATTGATTTCTTCTGAATCCATTTCTATTCATACTGCAGGTGTACAGTCTATTCAAGTGAATACATATTCACTAACATGAAGCATCAATGTATAACCATTAATACTCATTCTATGTTTTATTCTTACTAAGCAGACCATCAGTTTCAACATCAAATATCCTAGCCGAATGATAGCGTTTAACATTTTGACTAAATTATAATTCCATAGCTGCTATGTCATGCTGTCATGGTAATAGCACTGCTCATTATATTTAAAAGTTGAATTCACGAAAGTTTATTGTATATAGGATAATTCTAGGATCATCATATCTTATCTATATAGCAGAAGACATGATCTAAATGGGCATCATTATTACTTAAGTTTAAGTCGTTCTCCTCTCATATCAAAGAAGATACTACGACAAGTTATCAAAAAAGTTTATAAAAATACCACATAATATACATTCTCTCTTTCACCAGTATATGGGTGATATTTATCACATTTACAGTATTGCTAGCAATTTGGAAAATGTATACTAGCAAAGTTTAGATTGCACTGTTTCTGTATCAGCACCATGACTCCATGGAGATTCAAATATTAATTGAGCAGTTTATAGTACAGTGTATAATCAATTGTATCAAGAGTATAATATCCCACATACCTCATCATAATTAAAGGTAGAGCAACATAGGTGTCTCATTATTCATCATATCTTGTCCTTCATATTGGTATTGATATCATTTTCTCATCATAGTATATATATATATATATATATATATATATTATATATATATATATATATATATATATATATATATATATATATATGCATATTATATAGTGTGATTACATAAATTTGCAAACTGTAGTATTAATTATTATTATTATCCTTTACTTATAGAGTACCACAAGAGTTTTGCAGCAGAGTACAAACAGTTGCCCATACAGGGTAAAAGAGTACAGAACAATAGCTCCAAGCATAGCAAATAAAGTGAAGTTGGAGGTGAAGAAATGGTCAGGATATTGAGGGAGGAGGGCCCTACTCGTGAGAGCTTACATATCAAAGGGAGGGCAGACAGACTGCGGGCACCGTTAGCTTACATTAATATATGTAGTATATGTAAAAGGATATGCTAATCACACCGATGGTTTAATAGCGAGGCAAATATGCTAATGGACATTTAATAACTATATACAACCTCATTAAACAACCACACACAAACTCCTATATATCACAAACAATCCACAGAACACCATATATTCCATATGTATAGTTACAGGTACCATGTTCTAATATATATCACAAATGATCAAATACCATTATTATGTACAGTCAAACGCAATCAAACAATTCACGTTATCTTCAAAATGCTACAATTGTCATTGCTTTTAATAAAATTCACAGTACTAACTTCACTTTTTCCAATACAAATTCCCAGTACAGCCTCCACTGTTACTTTGAACACATACAAAGTGCCCATGTTGCTTGTCATCACAACATAGACCATAAGTGACAATCATACTATGCATCAGTGTCCTATATGTAATAATCATCACAAGTGTTACCATTCAAATTGTCACACATTGTCTCCGTACACTACTCTAGTATTAGTACATTTACCACACAAACCTCCATAAACTTCATAATGCATCATAAACAACAAAACTGCTCCATATAACACCACTGTCTGCCATATTATAACAAACTCACTGTCCCAGTATTCACACTGCAACCTCAGAATGAACTTCATTGTCCCAGTAATCACACTGCAACCTCAGAATGAACCATTCATTGTCCCAGTATTCACACTGCAACTTCAGAATGAACCATTCATTGTTCCAATAATCACACTGCAACCTCAGAATGAACTTCATTGTCCCAATAATCACGCTGCAACCTCAGAATGAACCATTCATTGTCCCAGTATTCACACTGCAACCTCAGAATTAACCATTCATTGTCCCAGTATTCACACTGCAACCTCAGAATGAACCATTCATTGTCCCAATAATCACACTGCAACCTCAGAATAAACTTCATTGTCCCAATAATCACACTGCAACCTCAGAATGAACCATTTATTGTCCCAGTATTCACACTGCAACCTCAGAATAAACCATTCATTGTCCCAGTATTCACACTGCAACTTCAGAATGAACCATTCATTGTTCCAATAATCACACTGCAACCTCAGAATGAACTTCATTGTCCCAATAATCACGCTGCAACCTCAGAATGAACCATTCATTGTCCCAGTATTCACACTGCAACCTCAGAATGAACCATTCATTGTCCCAGTATTCACACTGCAACCTCAGAATGAACCATTCATTGTCCCAATAATCACACTGCAACCTCAGAATGAACTTCATTGTCCCAATAATCACACTGCAACCTCAGAATGAACCATTTATTGTCCCAGTATTCACACTGCAACCTCAGAATAACCCATTCATTGTCCCAGTATTCACGCTGAAACCTCAGAATGAAACATTTATTGTCCCAGTATTCACACTGCAACCTCAGAATGAAGCATTCATTGTCCCAGTATTCACGCTGCAAACTCAGAATGAACCATTCCTTGTCCCAATAATCACACCACAACCTCAGAATTAACTATTCATTGTCCCAGTAATCACACCACAACCTCAGAATTAACCATTCATTGTCCCAGTAATAACAATGCAACCTCAGTAATAGTCGTTCACTTTATTCCCACATAGTATCTATCACATTTAGCAACATCCTTAATTGTCAGCCTAATCATCATACTCGGTCGTGTCTCTCGAGTGGACTCCATTACCTGTGGTGTAAATCCACGTTGTAGAATGGGGAATGTGGTGGAACAGGAGAGATTTGATCTTCTGTTTCAGAGGTCCATGTGGAAGAGAAGAGCATAACTATTGTGTTTGTTTGTTTTACTATCTATGTCTATGGGAGGAGGTCTATACTGGAAGTGATCATTTATCTACTATTTGTCTGCATCAGTATAAACTGCTTATAATACAAACATGTTTAGATTTGATTCTACAAATGTGAGATATGAAGTGTAAATAAGGCCATCTGGATATAACGTAACTAAATTAAATATCTAGAATGCCTTGTTGTCAAAGTTTCCTATACCTATTCCCCCCGTTTGCTGTATGTCTTGTGTGTTCTATTTAGAGATGGGCGGGTCCAGTTCTCCGAGAACCGAACCCACCCGAACTTTGGGTATCCGAGTACCGAGCTGAGCAGCTCGGTACTCTCCCGCCCATTCCGAATCCAAATCGAGGCCGAACGTCATTGTGACGTCGTCGGATCTCGGGGCTCGGTTCTCGCGATACTTCAACTTTATAAATACACGCCTCCACAGCAATCCATCGCCATTTGACAGAGGGAGAGAGCAGGGTGTAGTCATAGGCTAATTAGAGCAGGGACAGAGAATACAATATTGTTCTTGCAATTGCTCTAACCAAAATCGCTAGTGCAGAGAGGAGGATAGAGGTTTATTATTTTTTCTTCATATTTGGCACTCCCCAGCGCTTTTGGGGTGTCCCCCATAATTGTGCATAAATATTTCTGGCTGTCAAAAGTCATATCTGTCAGCAGTATCTACTAAATAATTTTTAGCACTCCTCAGTGCTTTTGGGGTGTCCTCCCTAATTGTGCATTAATATTTCTGGCTGTCAAAAGTCATATCTGTCAGCAGTATCTACTAAATAATTTTTAGCACTCCTCAGTGCTTTTGGGGTGTCCTCCCTAATTGTGCATTAATATTTCTGGCTGTCAAAAGTCATATCTGTCAGCAGTATCTACTAAATAATTTTTAGCACTCCTCAGTGCTTTTGGGGTGTCCTCCCTAATTGTGCATTAATATTTCTGGCTGTCAAAAGTCATATCTGTCAGCAGTATCTACTAAATAATTTTAAGCAGTCCTCAGTGCTTTTGGGGTGTCCTCCCTAATTGTGCATTAATATTTCTGGCTGTCAAAAGTCATATCTGTCAGCAGTATCTACTAAATAATTTTTAGCACTCCTCAGTGCTTTTGGGGCGTCCTCCCTAATTGTGCATTAATATTTCTGGCTGTCAAAAGTCATATCTGTCAGCAGTATCTACTAAATAATTTTTAGCACTCCTCAGTGCTTTTGGGGTGTCCTCCCTAATTGTGCATTAATATTTCTGGCTGTCAAAAGTCATAACTGTCAGCAGTATCTACTAAATAATTTTTAGCACTCCTTAGTGCTTTTGGGGTGTCCTCCTTAATTGTGCATTAATATTTCTGGCTGTCAAAAGTCATACCTGTCAGCAGTATCTACTAAATAATTTTTAGCACTCCTCAGTGCTTTTGGGGTGTCCTCCCTAATTGTGCATTAATATTTCTGGCTGTCAAAAGTCATATCTGTCAGCAGTATCTACTAAATAATTTTAAGCAGTCCTCAGTGCTTTTGGGGTGTCCTCCCTAATTGTGCATTAATATTTCTGGCTGTCAAAAGTCATATCTGTCAGCAGTATCTACTAAATAATTTTTAGCACTCCTCAGTGCTTTTGGGGTGTCCTCCCTAATTGTGCATTAATATTTCTGGCTGTCAAAAGTCATAACTGTCAGCAGTATCTACTAAATAATTTTTAGCACTCCTCAGTGCTTTTGGGGCGTCCTCTCTAATTGTGCATTAATATTTCTGGCTGTCAAAAGTCATATCTGTCAGCAGTATCTACTAAATAATTTTTAGCACTCCTCAGTGCTTTTGGGGTGTCCTCCCTAATTGTGCATTAATATTTCTGGCTGTCAAAAGTCATATCTGTCAGCAGTATCTACTAAATAATTTTTAGCACTCCCCAGTGGTTTGCGCTCAGAAGGGATTCAAAGCAGTCCACATATGATCTGAATGAGCAACCAGGTTCTGTCACCAGTCCTGATGTTAGTGTTCCCAGTACGTCATCTGGCCAAGGCGATGTCAAACAACAGAGTGTTTTCAAATTAGTGCAAAAAACAAAAAACAAAAAAAAATTTACTGTATTGAAGCGAAAAAGAAGTGTAACTGAGCAAAAGTTAAGTGACGATAAAAAAAAAATTGCAAGCATGCCATTCTACACACGCAGTGGCAAAGAGAGAATGAGGCCTTCACCTTTGGCTATTAGTGGCAGATCCCAAAAAGTTACCCAGCCTACAATTGGTGCACAACTACTGTTACGCGTCAAAGCCGAGCTGCAAGATAACAGTGAGGCATTACAGGAGAATATTTGCTCTGATTCGCAAATGACAACAATCCCTGTGGAGAGTCCATCCAACAGTGGGATGTCTAATCGTGAGCATTCTGCTGATGTGTGCCCTAATAGCCCGAGTGTAGCCGGTGATACCCAAATTGAGGATGCCACTTTGGAATTAGAAGAGGATGAGGGGGAGATTTGTGTAGGCGACGAGGGCGCTAATGATGATGTTGATGATTATGATGCAGACAGATACCAAATTGCCTTTCTCAATTTCTATTTATATTCTAGATTATATAACGGCTGAATAGTTTTCTATTTTACTCCTAGTGGAGAGAGGATCTGATGCAGACAGATACCAAACTGCCTTTGTCCATTTCAATTTATATTGTACAGTATATAACGGGTGAATTTATTAGTATTTTATACAAGTGGAGGGGGGCCTAGAGAGACAAAAACCAAACTGGCTTTCTCCATGTCAATTAATATTGTACAGTCTATAACGGCTGGATTTTTTTGTATTTTATACAAGTGGAGGGGGGCCTAGAGAGACAGAAACCAAACTGTCTTTCTCCATGTCAATTAATATTGTACAGTCTATAATGGCTGAATTTTTTGGTATTTTATACAAGTGGAGGGGGGCCTTGAGAGACAGAAACCAAACTGGCTTTTTCCATTTCTTTACATATTTAACTATAAGTGTAGGGTGTAATATACATTCAAAGACGATGGCTGCATTGCCAATATGCATAGATGGAGAGGAAGACAATCTGTTTTGTGTGTAGAATAGGCCTACCAACGAAGAATTAAACTGTTTTTTTGGATGATTTATTACCTCAACAATTAGATTACTTGTCTCTAAAACAGTTGGAGCACTAAATTGGGTTAATTTAGGCCCAAAAACATGGATTTTCCAAAAGAATAGCAAAACAAAACCAAACAAAACCAAAACCAAAACCAAAACACGCAATGGCAGTTTTGCAAAACCAAAACCAAAACCAAAACACGACGGTAATCCAGATCCAAAACCGAATCCAAAACCAAAACACGGGGGTCAGTGACCATCTCTAGTTCTATTCCTATTAGTTTGAGAGTGTCTGATATTGTGATTATAAAAATAATATCTGGGTGCCCTATGATTATCAATGGTTTTAAGAATGTTCCTCCAAGATCTAATAAACAGGTTTTTTTTTAAGACAGGTGATAATTAGTCTATTCAGTTGACGAGCAGATCTCTAATTTTCTTACATGTATAAAACCTAGGAACCAACAATTTTTTTACAAATTGTTTGATTTTTTTTAAAACAGTTAGACAATGATCAGGCAGGATTCCTGTAAGAATTGGGTCCTGTTTTAACGTTATAAAATGTTGAGTAATGCTGTTCTTTATTTGTCTGGAGGATCTGTTGAACCTAGATACAAAGGTGATGGTCCTATATGTAGTTTTTAGAGGATAAATATTTCTCTAAAGAATGATATCTCTATCCCATGTCATAGATCTCCCTAAAGCTTTGTCTAATAATGTTGAATTATAACCATTTTCCTTAAAATGGGACTACATATTGTATTTGTGGCTTGTTCAATGTAATCCATTTCTTACATGCAGTTTTTGCCGATTCTCCTAAACTGCCCTTCCAGTGGATACTTTTATCATTATCCAGTGAGAGGTTGATATCAAGAAAATGAAAGGGGGGAGAGATTAGATACAAAGGTATATTTCAAATTAAAGTGTGTAACAAAATGATAAACAGCAAACTTCCATCTTATACAAAAAGTAAAATTAAATAAATGTATCATCCATAGTCAGGGAATAAATTGATGACTACCAAGTTTGCCCCAAATGGTCCTTCCCATATAAACTATTTTTCAAATATCCTATGGAATGTTGACAATACTCGGGGCAAATCTAATGTTCATGGTCATGCCCATGATCTGTAAATTACATTTTTGATTGGCAAAAAAATAATTGTGAGATTAAAAAAAGTGCATTGATTCTGAAATAAAATTATGTTGGCTCTATGTGTTCCTAAAATCCTCACTTAGCATTTGAATTTCCTCCAAGATGAAGACTATTTGTAAAGTTAGCTGGTTACGCAATAGTAATTAGACTTCCAGATGACTTTGGACTCTTTTTAAAAAAAAAGTTGGTAGTATATTTAATGTAGGTTCACAGAAAGGTAACAAAAGGTTGTAGATAATGTTATGACTTGCGTTGCTCTCTGTCAGAGTAACTAGATAGATAGATAGATAGATAGATAGATTGTTAGGGATAGGTAGGTTGGTAGGTAGTTAGGTAAGTTTAGATAGCCACTGGGTGTTTAGATAGGAAGTTAGTTTAGTTGTTAGATACATTAGATAGATTAGTTTAATTAGATCAGATAGGCAGATAGATTAGCTAGATAGATTAGATAGGAATTAGATAGGGTCAGTAAGCTCTGTTCTCTGTCAGAATCTGCCCTCAATTCATGCTGTAATTTCTATATTATGCCTCACCTGGCCAGCCTTTTTCTCCTAGCTCCTCTCCTGGCTTCCTCATCATCACCTGCAGTCTATTGGCTCTGCTCTCCTTAAATAGCCGACTAATCCTCTGCAGGATTGCCGGTAATACGTTTACCTTAGTGTTCTGCTCCCTTGTGTTTTCCCTGTTACCTGTTCCTGTTATTTCCTTCCGGCTTGTGGTATCCCTGTGTACCAGACCGTTTCCGTTCCTGTTAACTCTTCATTGGATTTCTCTGTTTACCGACTCGGCTCTGCTTTGACTCTTATCCTGTGTGGATTACCCATGTACCAGACCTGACTCTGTTCCTGACGATTCTACTATCTACTCACCAGTTCAAGTCAGCTATCTCCTGGACCCCGGTAAAGTCATGCTCCCAGGCATGGCTCCGGCATGATCTGCAGCTCCTCTGCTTTTCTAACCTTATCCGTAGACACAGCCCCTGCAGCCTCTCTGCGCTCAGATTTCAACAATCTTCCTTTGGCTCCGGACTCAACCTTGCCACAGGTACAGTTTACATATATCACCGTGTGCATATAATTGTAGTTACCCCTGGCAACTGCCTAAGAATGGTTACCCCTAAATCTCAGACTCTCACCGGTACTGTGGATTGCAGTTACCCCTGGCAACCACCTAAGAACTATTTCCCTAAAATCTACGGACTCTCACCGGTACTGTGGGTTGTAGTTACCCTTGGCTACTGCATACGTTCAGTTTCATCATCTTTACCTATCACTGCAAGTTCCATTCCTTTAAGGACAAGCACCGGTACAGAAATCGCTGTGGATCAGGGGACTTCTCTATCAACTGTTCCTTATTTATTCCAGTGGCCACTGGAATAAAGTCTTGACACCATCCACTCAGTGTCTCATTGGACTCCCTCCTGCACTTCCTACTCTGCAGCCTCGGTAACTCTATTCCTGGGTTCTCCCCAGCCAGTGCATATCTCACGACCCTCTGTTTGTCTGCAGCCAAGTCTGTCCCCACCACTGTCCCCCCCACTAGGCAACAGTGAACACCAGACTTTCGGAGCAGACTCTGGGTTTTGCTGTACTGGCTGGAGGGGTTCCTAACAGATAGTGATCAATGTAAAAAGAAATATTTGAAGTTAAATACCAGAAATAATAGGTCTCCCTGGTGGTTTAATAAGGGATTTGTTAATCTTGGGAAGGTGGTAATAAGTCAGCATAACAGTTTGAGAAACTTACATAAAATGCCTTCCCTGTCTTTATATCATACCCTATAAGCACACACACACAAGATTTATTATATTTCTGTTAGAAATTTAGTCTTAGTGAGAAAAGGTAATTTACCTTTAAGTACAAAATGTACGTATGAAGACTCAAGAACTAGCAAGTCCAGAGAATAGTCAGAAATGTAGTTGTCCCAGAGCCAGGGGTTAAGAGTCAGAGAAGTTAATTGTCTTAGAGCCAAGGATTAGGGGTCAGGGGTCAGAGAGGTAGTTGAAAAAGAGCCACGGGTTGATCACAGGAAGGCAGCTAGTAATATACAGGATACAGAGCGCTGGCTCACAGAGAAAAGCTCAACAAACTGGCAATGTGCTGTGCACAGGAAGCTGTTTATATAGGCCTGAAACTGTGGTAGCAAGCCTCAGGTGCTAGCAACTTAATACTAGCAGCCGTTCATTAGGCCATTTCCTGATGCAGGGCTACATGGATGATGTGATAAATAAAAGTGTGCAGTAGGTTGTACGTGCTTCAACCCAGAGATGAGTGCAGCAACACCAGATTCCTCTTGGGCATTGGTGGTGTCAGATGGCACAAAAAAAACCTATGCCTGCGGTGTCGTAACAGCCGCTCCAAGTTAGAAAAGAAGTGTAATTTAAATAGTGACCCTTGCATGCTAACAGTGAGACTTTCAAGGCAAGGACTGTACCAACACAGGATCTGGTCCCTTCCAATTTAAAATAGTATAAGAGGGTTTGAGCACATGCAAATTTGTAGATAAAAATGTATATCCTTGAGTTATCATTCTGACCATCATTTTGCCAAATCTGTCTAAAAGTCTCCATCAATACCTTATGGAAACTATCTATGTATGCACGTTTTTTATTAACAGTAAAAAATCAGGTTTATATATTGAAGATTTATATCTCTTGTTATTCTCTTATTTGTGATTTAAATATATTATATGGGATTGTTAATTAATTTGTAACCAATATATTATTTGCTAACTTATTCCTTTCTTGGAAGAACTCTATAGGAGCTTCTAGATCCCTGTCATTTAAATGTAACTTCAAAACCCATAATACTCTTATGTTTCAAAGTTTTAAGTGTAGAGTACTATTGACACAAAGTACTAATATATCATTTTATTTTTATAAATAGCTAAAAATTATGGGGGTAGATGGTGGAGCGTTGTTCAGTATAAATAATTTGTATTTGTTAGTGGTTTAGAAGACAGAATAAAAGGTTATAAATTTCCCTCCCCTGGGAGTTAGTGTGTGTTTTTTTAAAATAGTTTTCTTTTACATTTAATTATGAGGAGTCTCTCTTCCACAAGAGGCAGTTCCTGATTGGCTGTCAGGCTATCAGGTAGACATACTGGAAATTAATTCATTTGGTGTTGTCTTGTCTATATGTTATTATTTTGTACATTTACATATGGATTGTATCAGATCAAAAAAAGATTAAGATTCCAGATGAATACACTGGAAAAAATAAAGGTGTCGAAGTCAAATAATTGGATGAAGTCGGCTAAATTGATTAATATTGGTTTACCATGCGATTGCGATTAGTACGCTACTTCATACCGGGGTTAATAACACAATCGCACAGGTAAACAGCACATATACTTACATTCACCCCTACATTTGTAAATGGGACACATTTATTAAAGTTCCAACCCACATTCATTTATTAATAAATTAGAGATTATTTAACATAGATAAAACTACTGTAAAGGTATTTTATTAGATATAGTAAAGGGGGCACTATTATTTTATTAAATATAAAAATGGGGGCACTATTATTTTATTAGCTATAGGAATTGGGGCACTATTGTTTATTACGGCAGTTCCCAAACTGTGCGCCGCGGCTCCCAGGGGTGCCGCGGCGCTGTCACTGGGGTGCCGCCGGCCAGCTATATTAAAAAAAAAAGAACATAGAAACTTACCCAATCCGTCGGGCGCCGGGACCCAGCAGCCTCCTCTCTCCCGCAGCTGTCACTGAATATCGACGTCAGTAACAAGCTGAGAGGAGGCTGCTGGGTCCCGGCACCCGACGGATTGGGTAAGTTTCTGTGTTCTTTTTTTTTCTATGGCTGGCGCGGGGCAGAGTGAGAGGGACAGAGAGCAGAGGAGGGGGACAGAGAGCAGAGGATGGGGACAGAGAGCAGAGGAGGGGGACAGAGAGAAGAGGAGGGGGACAGAGAGCAGAGGATGGGGACAGAGAGCAGAGGATGGGGACAGCGGGGCAGTGGAGGGGGACAGAGAGCAGAGGATGGGGACAGCAGGGCAGTGGAGGGGGACAGAGAGCAGAGGATGGGGACAGAGAGCAGAGGATGGGGACAGAAAGCAGAGGAGGGGGACAGAGAGCAGAGGATGGGGAAAGAGCAGCAGAGGATGGGGACAGCGGGGCAGTGGAGGGGGACAGAGAGCAGAGGATGGGGACAGAGAGCAGAGGATGGGGACAGAGAGCAGAGAATGGTGACAGCGGGGCAGTGGAGGGGGACAGAGGGCAGATGAGGGGGACAGAGAGCAGAGGATGGGGACAGCGGGGCAGAGGATGGGGACAGAGAGCAGAGGATGGGGACAGCGAGGCAGTGGAGGGGGACACAGCGTGAGAGGGGCAGTGGAGGGGGACACAGCGTGAGAGGGGCAGTGGAGGGGGACACAGAGTGAGAGGGGCAGTGGAGGGGGACACTGCGTGAGAGAGGGCAGAGGATGGGGCAGCGTGTGAGAGGGCAGAGGAGGGGTTACAGAGGGCAGAGGGGGCAGTGTGAGAGAGAGCAGTGTGTCTGGATGCAGAGGGGGCAGAGTGCCTGAGGGCAGAGTGTTTGGATGCAGAGGGGGCATTTTTGCATACAACTAAATAAGTATTTCTGTCCTGACCTAAATACTTATTACATATTGTTGACCCAACTACTTCTAAAACAGGACTGCTCAATAATTATTTTGGAGGAGTGCCTTGAAAACATTTGGAGACTCTAAGGGTGCCGCGAACTGCAAAAGTTTGGGAACCACTGGTTTATTACATATATGAATTGGGCATTAATATTTTATTAAATACAGGAATGTGGGCAATATTAATTTATTAGATATAGAAATTGGGCACTACAATATTTATTACATTTATTATTTGCCAAACACAAGTTTCCGTATGCAGTGGCACCCATGTGCATGCTGGTTCTTGTACTTTTACAAGAGCCAGCATACAAGAACAGCATGGCTGTTCTTGTATGCTGGCTCTTGTAAAAGTACAAGAGCCAGCATGCACATGTTCTTGAACAGCCATGTCAGTGCAACAAGTGCATGTTCTACATTTTCATATAATTGCCCTGGTGCCCACAGGTCAAGTGTAACAAGAGGCCAAGTGCAGGTACAGGAGCCCAATCGTTTGTTCAGACCCCCCTCCCAGAGGACTAGGCAGAGTAGCACAGGCTGTTACAGAATGGGGGGAGTTTTTTTTGTTTTTTTTTGACAATTCTTTATTCTATTATTTCTTTATTCAAGCACCGGCATACAGTTTGAGCTATCTCACCTATGAGATCCAGATCTAAAAAAACTACCTTTATTCTGGTGGTTTGACATGCAGTTTTGCATAAATCGGGACGGTGGTTTCAAATCATGCCATTTTAAAATAATATTTTATGTGTGGTGTACAATACATATGATGGTTTCCAAACTGCACATAAAATTGCCAAAAGCATATAGTTATGCAAAACCACACTTTAGTAAACTTACCCACAAGTCTGTCAGTCATCTAGATTTCAGAATTGCTGCATGTAAGTTAACTCGTTAAATGTGGTTCTAATAATAGCAACTTGACCAAGGAATTAAGGTAATCAGGAATGTTTGCATTGTACCGCTTAGCTTGGATGATTCATTACATCTGTTCTGAACCAGAATTGTTCAGAGGCCATGAAGTCACCAGAATAAATGGCAGTATTCAATAGTTTAATACAGTGGTTCCCAAACTGTGTTCCTAGGCTCCATGGGGTGCCTCTGCGATCTCACAGGGGTGCCTCGGGCAGGGCCAGCGGTAAGCAAGGCAGGGGACTACTTGGTAATTATTTTGGCTTAGGGGTGCCTTGAAAAAATTATGGAGACCCTACGGGTGCCTTGAACTGAAAAAGTTTGGGATCCACTGGTTTAATATATTGAGCTATTATGTCATAACAGAACACTATATAGACAGCATGGGAAATTGAGCAAGCAATAGTCATTTGTAAATAAGACAATTTGTGAAGAAATAGAAACAAGGCCTCAACTACCACATGTGCAGAGGGTACAGCTGTTATGGGTGCTCTCCTGGCACAGCCCCATGTGTATGGAAGTTTTTCACAATTGGTCAGTACATGGCCAATCCAAAATCATCTGAAACACAGTGCAGTCCTTATTTTATGATATTTTTTTTAAAAAAATCATTTACATAAATAATATTGCTTGCACTTGAAATGCACATATATTATGAAACTATCTACATATATATGTTTATATATTATAGTGCTTGGAAATAAATGAACTTACCTGTTGAAATTAATATCCTTCCTAGACTTTTATACCTCTTTCAGACCCTCTCTATTTGTGTTTCTCGCTATGTTTTCAAATTCCTCCAATATTACACCTTGTAGTTTATTTGGGCAGGGAGATATCTGCAAGTACGTCTCTGGGTCCTACAGAGGTCCTCCCGGAGTGGTGGACTGGGCATTCGTCACTTTAAGCGATATTATCTCTCAGCTTGCTCAATGAATCTTATGGAATGGCCCTGGCTCATCTGGAGTACCTAAAGTCTGGGACTGCTTTCTCCTGCTTAGTTCCTCTGGCTCCCATGGACTCATAGCCTGAAGAAAGCTCAATCTCATCCCATCGTATCTCACTCCCTAACAGTAATGTACTATGCTTCACAGACATATGTTTTTTTCCTCTCATCCCTCCCCAATTATTCCATTATTCAATTCTCCTGAATTTCCCCCTAGACCTTGTTCCATTGTTTTTCTGTCTATGGCAGAATAGTGGTATCAGATACCTAAATGAACTGACCCCTAATAATACTGTTGCCCTATTTTCTGACATTCAATCTAAACATCATATCCCCACTAAAAAAAATTGCCAACATTTAGGGGGGTATTCAATTGTTCCTCCGGGCGCCACCGAAACGAGCGCATTAAAACTATTACTGTTGATACGGTAATTACTCGCTCAATTTCAGCTCGCAGCTCCCTGAGCAGGGAGCTGAAATTGAGCGAGTAAATTACCGTATGGACGGTAATTACGCGCAATATTACCGTATAAATGGTAATAGTTTTAACACGCTCGTTCCAGCGGCGCCCGGAGGAACAATTGAATACCCCCCTTACAGTTGCTAAATTTTCATAGCAAAATCAAATACCATCTTATTCTTTGTCCACTATCTACTTTTGAAACATGCTGTCTGCGTCATACTTCCATGGCTGGCCTGATATTGACTTTATTTACAAAGCTTACTCTCTCTAATATGACTACTTGTGACCCTCATGAATTGGCCTGGTAGTGGGATTTACTAGTAGTCTTGGATGATGATGATTGACAGAGATCTGAGAGAATGCAGCCTCCAGTTCAATTTGTTTGTGGATAAAAAAGAATATTTACAAAATAATGTTTCGCTAGTGTTATGCTCCGACAAGACTATAAAATATGCTCCCTGACTCCTCCGACAGATGTCAACGGGGCTTCTCTTTTGAAGGAACATTCCCTCATATATGGTGGGGCTGTCCAAGACTCACACGCTACTGGTTAGACATGAAGAATTTGATTTTTGCAGTCCTCCAACTGATTATTCCCCATAAGCCTAAATTTTTCCTCGTACCTCTTGCTATACCCTCCTCTACGCACCACCAAAACAAACTTATCTGGCACATGGTGTCAGCTGCCATTTCTAAACTTGCTGCTGACTGGGAGCAGTCTACCCTTCCCACCCATTAGCAGGATCTGGCACATCCAATGCATGGAATTCATGACTAGTACCCTTAAGAACTCGTCCAAGTCCTTTGACAAGGTTTGGTCACCTTGCTTATCCTTCATCCACACTCACTCTCCTTTCACTTAGCTTAACTTAATGTCCTTCTCTCTCAATATTTCTTTCCTTTTTCTTTAACTGTTTTGACCATGATGTTTCTCTCCCACTCCTCTACCCTGTTTTCCTTCTATAGTCAAAAATTGCTTGTGATATACATGTCTATTGTTTTTTTGCTCTTTATTACTAGCTTTAACAGTTATATTTCTATTAACTGTGCCCGTAAACTTGATTTATTGTTGTGGTACTTCTATCTTCTGGCTTGTATTGTTTTGACCTTCAATGAATAATCATTTTTAAAAAAAAGAAAGAAGAAAGAGGGTAAGATCCAACCTCCAACAGCTCAGCTGCTTTTTGTGGACTGGTAACATCCTCTCCACACACCACATAGTAAGGAACATCTCTGAAAATGTGCATTCTTCACCCTTTATCTCATTTCTGCAAAAAAATTCTCGATTCTTTGCTGCTCCTTCACAAACGTGATCTCAATGCTTTGTAAACCCGTACTCCCTGGCACTCGGTGGTTCTCAAGTTGCTCTTGTGCTGCCGAGCGGACACTTTGCACTTTGTAAATTACATTCTCTGAGTCCCATAATTAGTGTAAAAATAATCTATTTGATCATTGTGTTCTTTAAACTTTTTTTGGTGGGAAAAAGAAACACCATTATTTTTCCTTACAATAAGCTGGCACAACGGACGTTCTGTTTCAGCAATCTGAGAATGTAGAAATTCTGCCTTTTGTCAGCTTGAATTTTTGGAACTTGGACAATAGAGTGTGAATATACGTCTCCAATTAGTCATTCGGCTGTTTAACTTCTGCTTTTCAAATTGGATAATATTTAAACTGATAATTCTTTGCTTGCCAAACTATAAAAAGTCCTGCGTTGATTGCGCGATTAGACAATAGAAGCATGGAAAAAGATAACGAACATGAATAGATTATTGAGTGAATGAAGAAAATGGTGATGTTATCACTTCGTGAGACAATAAAGTTGTGTCTATAGTGTAGAACAGTCCCATTTGCTAAAGAAAGTAAGACTATTTTTAATTATTACTTGTTTACTCCAGTATCAATGAACAGGATAATATCTTGCTAGGATTGACTTATTTCCACGTATATGTTGGTGACGGGTGACCTTATTAAATGAATTGTATTTTTAGCAGTGCAAATGTTATCAAAACTGATTGGTAAACGAAAGATAAAAATCTGACCATGTTTTATTTTCGTTCTCACCGTGCAGTCAATATATAATCCTTACTGATAAGAAAACACTTTTTTTTAACAATGTACAGACATACCTTAGCACTGATGCTCTTTTTTGGCATATAAAAGCATGTTAATTCCATTCATGTAGTCTAGTATTTAAAGATCAATTAAAACTAAATATTGAAATTTTCATATATGGGCAGCACGGTGGCGTAGTGGTTAGCACTTCTGCCTCACAGCGCTGGGGTCATGAGTTCAATTCCCGTCCATGGCCTTATCTGTGGGGAGTTTGTGTGTTCTCCCCCTGTTTGCGTGGGTTTCCTCCGGGTGCTCCGGTTTCCTCCCACATTCCAAAAAACACACTAGTAGGTTAATTGGCTGCTATCAAAAATTGACCCTAGTCTATGTCAGTGTGTGTGTGAATGTATGTTAGGGAATTTAGACTGTAAGCTCCAATGGAGCAGGGACTGAGTTGAGTTCTCTGTACAGCGCTGCGGAGTCAGTGGCGCTATATAAATAAATGGTGATGATGATGATGATATATGAAGTATGTAATATATACAGTTCAGTGTTATCCTTACATTACTCTGCAGCTCTGTTAAAAGTAAAGTTTACTAGAGAGTTATCACACATATTTAGGATCTAGGCCTATTTATCAATATGTGATGATAAGGCTGATTAAAAATATCACTTCTGCTGCTAATTAAATGATTGCTGGGGCAGCTGAGCGCAACTGCCTCCGAGATACTGGCACAGAGCGGTAAGGGTTAATTGACTACTTTGCTGAGCCATTCTCAAGGGATATGAACATATGTGTCCCGGCTAGCCGGTTCGTGCATGTGCAGTGGAGTTGAAAGCCTAGGCCTTGGCTCTCAGTTCTAGTAATAAAAAAGAAGTAATTATTAAAAAAAAAAGTAAACTCATATATTTTATTTAGCAAAAAAAGATGGATCAATAGGCGCTAGAATCAGTCATATAGAATACATAAATCATAAAGTCCATAAATGTCTTTTCAATTCTCTTTTTCTTCACCATAGGTCTTCCATACTTACAGACCGAAAAAAAGAACATATATATAGTAAAGTAAATCACGATAGGAGGTTCTCTATATCACCCCTAGGTGGATTCCTCACCATGTGGGGGGATAAACACCAAAACCTTGGAGAGTCACAATCACCACAAGTGTATACCCCAATGGTATTCAGCTTACATCAATGGTGAATACAGTGAGCCTTATAACATTGCTCTCCGATAGATATCCACAGGGGGTCTTCTCAAAATCTTCTAGCCAGTACTGGATCTCACTCAAACAAAAAATGAACCTATATCTAGGTGCATTATCATAAATCACTTTAATAAAATATAGCAAAAATAAATGTTGCAAGTGCTCCAACAAGATGGGGCTTGAATAATAGCATATAAAAGGACATAGATGTTCCACAGTCCAGCATATACAACTCCCACGATAGTCCAAAGGTAATTGCACTGCTTATCACCAACGCGTTTCAATCCTTCTGCTTGGATCTTTCTCACCTTGAGAAAGATTGTGGTAATTGTCACTCTCCAAGGGTTTGGTGTTTATCCCCCCCCCATCCACCTTCTATTGTGATTTACTTCACTACATATATCTTCTTCTTTTTTTCGGTCTGTACGTATGGAAGACCTATGGTGAAGAAAAAGAAGAAATGAAAAGACATTTATGGACTTTATGATTTATGTATTCTATATGTCTGATTCTAGCACCTATTGATCCATCTTTTTTTGCTATGTATCTATCTAGGAGTGTGGTCTCCTGTTGATGTGATTTGGGCTGCTGTTACTCTATTGAAGCGCACTGGGATAAATATATTATTATTATTAATTTTTATTTATAGGGCGCCACAAGGTGTCTGTGGCGCCGTACAGGGACAAAACGAATTACAATACAAGGTGTGACAGCACAGTACAGTAAACAGTAAGCACAGTAACTCAGTAAGCTCAATGCACAGCTAGAGAGGGCGGGGAAAGGGGGAGGGAGGATCGGCAAACAACGAAGCCCAAGAAGGAGGGCGCGGAAGACAGGGAGACCCCCAGAGGGGACGGGGGGAGGAGGGTCCTCGAGGAGGAGGGCAAAGAAGCTGGAGAGCAGAGTTAGAAGTGGTGGAAACAGGAGGAGAGATGGCCCTGCTCAGAGGAGCGTACAATCTAAGGGAAGGGGTGGACAGACAGAGAGACGCAGGGGAGAGAGGGAGAATAGGGGGACAGGGGCGGGGAAGGGGAAAGAAGGAGGAGAGGCAGCAGAAAAGGTAGGGAGTTAAGTGGGAGACTGAAATATACTCAATATTTTATTGTTACACATCATGTCTCACCTAGCAGGTGAATTAGTTTGTAGTGTGAGGCACTACAGTACTACTGCCATACAATGCCACAGCTATACGCACTCAAAAGTGTCTTGCCCACAATAAATCACCACCATTAAGCACACCTCTACTATCACAGTCTGTCCACTCTCTTCATTTATTTAAAATTATAATTCTTTTACAATATATTGCTTCTTTGACCATCTTATCAAAGAGGGTCACATTATTACGCCTATTGAGACATGTAGATGGCTTGAAAAAGATTGGTTAATCGAAACACGTTGGCAGCTGGAACAATCACATGCCTAAGACTGCTGAATTCCCCCAATATCCGTAGAGGAAAGGTGGGGCCAAACCGAATGACATCATCGGGTTATCATTTCTTCACGTGTTGACATCAATTTTTGGCGTTAGACTCCACCCGTATACATGTTGCTGGATTTTTAAATGGTAAATGGCTTTGGGAGAATATTCCCAAACGTGACATGTTGTTTGGATTTCAATAAAAAAATAATGCACTATGAGCACTATTTTCTTTATATATTGAGTTGAAAATTAAAGCGTGAAAAATTGTAAAACACAACTTGAGAAAAGGATACTTCACTTAATACTAAACGTTATCATGGGACAATATCTTGTAGGTGTCCCCACAGGCGGGCGTGAAGATCTTTTTATTTTAGGTATCGTAGATAAATGTCATTTATGATAAACAGATTAATCACTTTACACACTTAAATTACATGGATGCGTGTTAATGATACATTGATATATGGATGAAACATATACATTTTCTCACTTTAAGGATTAATAAGTTTATCTATACTGTATGACACCATGATATTTCTTTTTGTTCTCTTCATATAAACTCTTTAGATAAAAATCTGAGAAAATTTCCAAGCACTGACTTTTAGATTTTGGCACAAATATTCCAATTTCGGAAGTCCACCAACAGGATTGTAAAGACTTAATAACTACCATGCACATCAAATATTGTCATCATTGAAAAAACTTTCGGTGACACTGCAAGTGGGTATTAATAAGGCAAAAAAACGATTTTCTAGAAGTCCTTTTTAAAGTGTAATATGTATTAAGGTCGATCAGTAGCGCCATCTCTGTCCCTATTTTTTGTTGCAATATTGATTAATCTTTAGGCTCATATACGAGTCAAGAGCCTAGGTACAGAGAGATGCTTGTGATTGATTGCGCTGATTTATTTACGATTTTTTGAAGTGTCTTCCATATTAAAAATATGGTTTGTATTCTTAAAGTTAAGGTTGCCTTTTAAACCACTCAAAAATAATCTGTGAATAGCATGTCTACAATGTGGATTCTTCAACAGTAAAAACAAATATTGATTCGGAATACAGCTAGAACATAAGCCTGTAAAATGTGCATTGACATAAATTGTAGGAATTGTATCATAATGATTAAATATTGCTAATTAGAATAAACAGCAGCAAGCAATGCACATAAAAATATTGTTAATGAAATGACATATATTTACTTACAGCAAGCAGTGTTCTTCAGGGAGAGTGAGATATAATGATTGTATTTTAGCATGTAAAGCATTCTGTCAATTGATGTAATGACACGTGAATTTAATGTGTTTATGCAGCGACTGTTTATTTCATTATCAGGGTAGTTTCTTTCAGAGTTGTAACACATTTTAACGTTTAGAGTGATTTATTTGAGCAATATACAGGGTCCGTGTATTTGCACTGGATCATTAATTACTATGATTTTTTTTATGCTTGCTATTTCAATATGCAATCAATATTGCCTTGTAAATATAAAATTGTTTATTGTTAGGTATATTGAAGATGTTAACCACTTACTGACTGACCCCAACCTTTCTATATCATAATCGTGGCCCTATTGTCTGAAGACTATGTAGAAAGGAAGAAGGGGCAGGGGCAGGCTGGGCCGGGGGGCAGGGGGGCATCATTGACGACGTGGCCGCATCACGTGTCATGTGATGCGGCCGCCTGTGCGACGTGTGCCCTTTGGGCTGACTTCCGTCAGCCCGCGCCTGGGAAGGGGTCATTAATGGGCCCGGGTTTTCACTGAGCACCTCCCCATATAGTGACGAATTGTTGTTTCTCGTAGTGACATCAATGGGATTCCCTTAGGTGTGGGGAAACCTTTGATAGTGCAGGAGAGGTGCAGATCGAATCTCCTTTATCAATGACACTTATACAAGTGTAACCTTGATCTGATAGCAGCATGTAAGCCGCTAGTACTTCCAGGTAACACTAAATCCAACAATGTTTGTATTCAGGAACATTTACCAGATTCTCTCCTTACCGTAAAGAGTTGTTAAAATTGCATATAAAATATATATTTATAGATATGAATTAAACTAAAAAATGCTAAAAAATTAAATAAACTAATACTAAAAAATGTAACAAACTAATAATTTTGTTCCACATCAGCCTCTCCAGCTTAATAAAACCACTTTAGTCATTGTGTATGACACATATATGCGTGAATTTGCCAAAATTTCACAAAAAACTTGACACCCTGACATATGTCTTCCCAATTCCGGCCCTATGCCAACTTATCTTCCCCTTAGGAATTTTTGCACATGAACAAGGTGTACACTTTATAGTGCAGCACGAGGGTAAAAGAATAAAGGTAATATGCAGATGTTTATCAATGGACCCTAAAGATGTCGGACCTTGTATAAAATATTGATTTGAATTTGTTTTCCTGTTTTTCCCATATAATACCCATAAAAGAAAAAATATATTTATTACACTCTTCTACCAAATGGAAACTCTATCAATTATAGAAATTTTAAAAGAAAAATACTAAATCCATTTATATAAAATGAGAAATAAAAAAGTTGTTCCTTGTGATAGGTGCTGTTTAATAACCCAAATGTTTAATACCAATTGCTAGCAAAACCTTAAAAACAAAAATATATTATTACGTTTATTACAAACTTCTTTAAGAATAATCACACAAAAGGCATACAAAAATAAAAATATACACCCCCATTACTAAAACAGCCTTTAAAGTTAAGCATACTAAATCAGTGAGCAATACCCCCAAACAGTCTAGGTATCGTTTCAAATGCAATGCAGGAACAGGAAAGAAGACTTGTGTCAACTCCACTACCGATTTTTCAAATGAGTCAAGGTTCACCAAGAAACTTCTCCAACGCATTTCAACAAATTAGACTTCATCAGACATGGCTTGGCCCTTAGCACCATATATTTATATACCAAAGTTTCCTCTTTCTAGGCAATACAATTGTAGCGGGTACATATCATTAGTCCAAACTAAATCTTTTTTACACTAGCTAATTTAATCAAAAGGAACATCCTTGTCAGTTAATCATAGTTTCAAAACCCTGGTTGTGGCCTTAGTTCATATGGTATCAAGCTGTACTGGCTTAGATAGGTAACTTATCATGCATAAATAATTTCAAAAGTACTATGGAGCAACACATGGTTTAAAGAGGAGACTTCAGTATTAATTAGTTTATGAGCAATTCATAGAGACAGTCTTATAAGTGTATAGATATAGTATTTCAGAAATTCTGGTGCTGACAAGGAAAGAGTTGCACTTACTTAGTTTATTGGTATTAGGTTCTATATGGAAGTTGGACCATTGACTAGTGCCTGCCTCTTTGATCTGTAGAGATCAACTGATGTTAGGATAAAGTTCGTCCAAATAGACTAAGAGAAAAGAAAGCCAATAAGGCAATACTTTTTATAGATATGGTGAGACAGATTCATAATACAGTCACTTGGGTTGAGGTACGTGTTTACAATGATGCACCCGAGGCTATTTATTGTGCATAAGCCAGTGCTCTGCAGGAGTTTACTCAGTTTGAATTTGCATTTTATGTATTGCATTTCTGTAGTTACAACACTGAAATGCATGGATTTGTAAAGGGGTGGATTGCTGGCACCCCACAAGTAGTGTGAAGGATTCTACAGGCCCAGTGGTATGGTAGAGAGGCAAAGGTCCTTCCAGTAGTTATGGAATTAAGCAAGGGACACAGGCCAAAAACTACATAAAGTTGTGGGTTTATTCTTTTTGTTTGTGGCATAAGGTTTTACTACAGCGGCAAATAAGTTGCAGTAGTTTAGGGAAGTAATGCCTTGAGAATATGTCACAAAATAAGTAACATTTTAGGAATCTTGTTTCAACAATATCAGCATTATGCAAACATAAATCACAACAAACCCATGGGTCACTGAATAAATATATCTCACTTTGAAGTTTGGCACTGTGCTTCACTGAAATGGGTTCCACTGGATAAATACTTTTGAGAGACAACAGATTGCTAATGGGTTAATTAGACATTTACACTAAATGCTGCTGCAGCAGGTTATCTAGACAAATTAATCACAATAGACTTTTAGTACAATTATACAGATTACACTTTTCACAAAAAAATCAGTAGAGATGCAACAAGGATTAATCCAACTGGATTAGGTTAGATGCTTTAAAAGAAATTATTGTAGACTGGGGTCACTTCACAATAGACAAAAACCCACGGGCGTAAATTGTAATCCACAGGTTAAAGTGAAGTTTCAGCTGGTCACAGGAAGCTTATTTACTTCTACAGGATGACATCAGTAATCGACTTGATGCCTGTGTGACTCCTGAGCTTAGTGTAAGCAACAACAAACAATTTCCAGTGTAAGAAACACAATCTTCACTTAGTGATCCAGCTAATAGAAACAGGCAGATTTCTCCAAGCAACTGTAGAGTTAAACAACTTGCAATTCTCCTATCAGCAACCATAATAGACAGTTGCACAATAGAATAAAACTTCTGGTGCAATATAGATACATTTTTAAACAAATAACATCTCTCTATGTGCCTTACATCGGTGGTAGTCAGGATATTGATGCTGATTACCCTGAGAACACTTACCCTGACATCTTTACACCGAAGGGCTCCTTCCCGACGAGGTTTGATGACGACTGATGTGGCAACCGACTGGAAGTAATCGCAATGAATGAAGAAGCCGCCGTGACTTGATGACGTCACTTACATCCGCAACACTGTTAACGCTGCTGTTAAGGGGGTAATGTAAGTATGTGTCCTTGTACAATGTACAATGCTTTGTAAAGTACATTGTACATGGGCGCACACCTGTTGCCACATCAGTCGTCATCGAGCCTCGTTGGGAGCGAGCCCTTCGGTGTGAAGATGTTGGGGTAAGTGCTGGCGGAATAATGAGCATCATTTTTCCGTATCACACCCCCTTACACACTGTGTCAGCTTGCACATAAAATTTAAATATAGCAGGTTTGGCTGGAATAAATTCTTCTGTCAGACAACACCATAAACTCTAAAATCACAGTCCTGGTCAGAGGTTTAAATAACAAAAAAAAGTTTGATGTCTCACTTCTTTCACTTAAATAACTTGAACATAGCAAAGCAAAACAAACCATAAACTTATCTGTCTTCATATGAGTCATGCTGACATGAAATGGGCAGTGGCAAGCTGGGTATTTTCCTGTACTCCAAAAAGTCTTCCTTCTGGATTTGCTTTTACATCAGGCTTTTACATATTTTAGCTGCAAACATCCCTCAGGACAACAGTCCAGCAGCAGTATTCAGTGGGTCTTTGTGGGAAGATCCTACATTATCCCAGCCAACAGTCACACAGCATAACTCACTTGGTTTCAGCAGTCCATTTGTGGCTCCTCCCCCTTTCCCCCAGCAATCTACTACATCCTTCTAGTACATTCTGGTGCTAAAATGCCCATTTTTTGTGAACTTTTTGCAACTTGTTGCAGTGTCTAACTGTCTCTGCATGCTTCTAGGGTAGTCTGGGGCTTTAGTGAGCAGCCTGGGGATGTAGTTTGTAGTTTTCCACCCCAAAATGAACTTCCCATAAGCACTCTAGAAGATGTAGTTTTCTAAAGGAGTGCATGAAGTTATATACCTGTGATTTGCGGGGTAATACAGATTCGTTGTCTGCCATTTTTTCTTTTTTTTTTCTTTGAGGTTTTTAGAGTTTCTCTCCTGTCCAGTTAATACTTTAACTCAGGCCTGTCCAACCTGCGGCCCTCCAGGTGTTGTGAAACTACAAGCCCCAGCATGCTTTGCCAGTAGACAACCTGTTGATAGCTGGCAGGGCATGCTGGGACTTGTAGTTTCACAACATCTGGAGGGCCGCAGGTTGGACAGGCCTGCTTTAACTGATTAGTAAATGGTCCAGGATTCAATAAAATGTGAATTGCCTGGTGACATTAAATATCACAAAATGAAATAGTTGCTTTTGGCTTACAGTAGTGGTACTTAATCTTTTTGACAGTCGGCAGCCCTTTGATTCTCAAAATATGTACTCACACCCCCTTGAAAAATATGTTCAGATTTTATATCACAAAAACTTACTTTTTTACATACATGTTTTTTAAAAGTCAACTGAAAAAAATGAACAAATATAGTAACCCAGTAGAACTGACATGAAAAAATGAGCAAAAAAATGTAAGAATGTAAGCAAAATTTGATGGGTGGCATGGTTGAGATCATTGTTGCTTGACACTGGCACGCTGAGGTACTTAGGTACTGAGTGATGTTTTTGTGCATACACATAGGGGTATATTTACTAAACGGCGGGTTTGAAAAAGTGGAGACGTTGCCTATAGCAACCAATCAGATTCTAGCTGTCATTTATTTAGTGCATTCTACAAAATGAAAGCTAGAATCTGATTGGTTGCTATAGGCAACATCTCCACTTCTTCAAACCCACAGTTTAGTAAATCTAGCCCATAGTGTGTATGTGGGTGTACCTCTCTGAAACAGCACAGTATTTGCTCAGTGACCCCCACTGCCACCTCACACCAATCTTTTTGGACACCAGTTTAATTAATTACTTTAATAATCTATAAATCTAAATGTTAAAAAATATTTTCTGTTAAAAATCTAGCATGTTCCACTGCTTTACAGGATTACATACTTCTCAACATTCCTCATGAAAAATTGGAACGTTTTATGTCATGCAATAAAGACCTAGGGGTATATTTACTAAACTGAGGGTTTGAAAAGTGGAGATGTTGCCTATAGCAACCAATCAGATACTAGCTGTAATTTTGTAGAATTTACTAAATAAATGAAATCTAGAATCTGTTTGGTTGCTATAGACAACATCTTCACTTTTTCAAACCCACAGTTTAGTAAATATACCCCCTAGACCACTACCATCACCACTGCGGACAAGCCCCCAAGTGGTAAAACTATCTCCTCTCACAAATCGTTAAGCCAATACTCTAAAACCACTAACCCACAGAAAACTTAATTGGAGTGGAGCAAACCAATGCAGAAGAAAATCAATACATGATAGCATTTTAGATGCTATGTAGAGCATGAGAGGAGGTCAAATGACAAAAAATGACAGAAAAAATAAATTAATCTATATCAATGGAACCCTTTGGTTTTGGCAAACAGGGACTGTTTTTTGAAATTAGATAGTATTGGAGATAAATTATTATTCTTAATTTCTTTTTTTTATAATACTGTTTATCCTTGGGTCTGCTCTTTCAGCGTACAATATGCAGGTGCTTTCATGTACACTGATTTGCTTTTTCTCTTAGTTTGTTCCCTGTCAAATCAAAGCGCTTTACTGCGGTCATTCCAAAATGTCACCGCTCCATGGGCCGTACAAACACATCTGCAAGCGAAATGAGTATTGCTCACAATACCCTGCATTAATGTCACAATGCACTTTATAGAAATACAAATGACTGCAAATTTTTAACAAAGTGAATCATTTACCAATCTCTTCTGTTAAAACCACAATAAAAAGAAAAGGCTTTTCTAATTTCCAGAAAATCTGACTTTTTGTGTTTTTCCTTAACAATGTGCTCAGTTTATAAAGATTTATTATTCTTAAAAAAAACTACTAGCGTCTCCATCCCAAGTCTATTCACACTGATTTGCATTTGAATACCCAACTAATTCTTAAAAATTAACAATTAGAGGAACAATATGTAGAAGAAAATACTGGCATTGGTGACTGGCTCCTGAGACTATGGGATGTATTCAGGAGTTATTTATGTAATTGAATTGAAAAAGGACAAAAGAACACAATTCTGCATGTTCTGGCAGTCACATGAATGCATTACAAGAAGTGACTTCTACGCTGTGTATTTGTACCTCATTCTCTTCAAACTCTCTTCTGTCTCTTCAATTCATTTCATTACGGCAAAAGTTGATTCCTTCTATTTGTACTATAATATTGGCTTAAAAGTGCAAATGAAAGGTTTACACAATGTCAAGATAAAAGGATAAATTAGGCATTTCTCAGTAATATAGATTTTAAAAAGTGACTGATGGCAGCTGAGAACCTTATTTCAAAGGTTTGCATACTCTGCTTGTGTTAAATACTGATGGCTGATTTCTATAGCAATGAGGCTGAAAAGGCAATGATAGCAGTGAGTCTGAAAGAGGGGTGGAGCATGCACTGCCAAAATGGTTGTGAGAAACACCTGCCAATCACATGCCACTATCTCAGCCTCACAACCAGATGCTGCACACAGCAGTAAAAGGCTCCACCTGCTTTCAAAATTCTCCCTATTGATTGCTGCCAAAGCAGAATCATTATTTTGATCAAGGAAGTATACAACAAACAAAAATGGATGGACATTGTCAGTTCTAAAAATACTAAATTGTATTAAATAATTACAAAAAAAGTCAGTAAATAAGTCTGTTATGTCTATAAGCAGAACATTATTCATAGTAATTAATAATGTATAGCAGCACCAGATACTTCTACCTTGATCCTACAAACGAGCAAAGAGGAAACATAGTGTAGGAGAGTATCCCTGTCACATGGTCTGTCACATGGTTCAGCTTGGGTTTTTATTAAATGCTTTCAAACCATGCACAAGTTACATCTCACTGAGTGGACACTGAAGTGACTGTTACCCAGGCGCATATAATCAATACTAGAGATTCTTTAAACTATCTGAGCCAGTACGAAATTCGATCAAACCGGCATGGTTCGATGAACTCTTGTACTTTTAATGTAACCAATTGAAACTCTTTTTTAACACTGGTGTGCAGTTTGTAACTCCTAAGCTGCTAACTGTAAGGGGGGGAATTCAATTGACAGCACTATGCTTGAGAGTAACGCGATCCACGCACTATTACCATTACTACAGTAATAGTTTCTATTATTATCATTAGTACGGTAACTTGAAGGCTGATTTTTGCTCGCAGCTCTGAGAGGCACGAGCAGAAATCTTCGTTCAAATTACCGTACTAACAGTAACAGTGCACGGGCCGTGTTATTCTCACGAGTAACGCTGTCAATTGAATTCCCCCCTAAGTTTGAGTTTACAGTACTCAATTTTAGTGTTTCTTTTTAAATCTGAAAGGAAAAACATTAAAAATACTATACAATGTAGCCATTTAAACTTGAATATGTTAGATCCATGTGTCTGTATGTCTTCCCCTCCCTTTAGATTGTTCGCTCCTTTGAGCAGGGCTCTCCTACCTTCTGTTTCCATCACTTTTAACTGCGCTCTCCAGCTACTCAGCTCACCTCCTCTCAGTCCCTCTGCCCTCTGTCTCCTCTCGCTTCTCTCCGCTCCCCTCAGTGACTCTCAACCTGTCATCCGTGCCCAGCCTCTTGGGCCATAGTTTCCTGCCTGTACTCACTTTTCCCCTCCCTCCCTCTCTTTCATGCTGTGCCTGAGCCCCCAGAGTTATAGTGCTTACTGTTACTTGTACTGTGCTGTTTCACCTTGTACTGTGCCATTGTTTGTCCTTGTACGGCGCTACGGATACTTTGTGGCGCCCTATAAATAAAAATTAATAAATAAAAAAAAAAAAAGTATCTCAAACATGGTAGACCTTGTTTGCCTTGTTCAAGTTTAGCTCAAATTTGAATATGAATGTTCAACCTTAGAATTAATTAGATGAACTATTTCAAGATCTACTTTGAAACATTTTTGAGTATCTCAAATAGTGCAATAATCAGACCCATGATGCAATAAAAGCCTTGCTTGACTCTTGACCGAACAATTCAATCATCAATGTTCACATGTAGCAACAAAGGTCACACAAGACACATTTGGGGGTATCTTTACTAAACTGCGGGTTTGGAAAAGTGGAGATGTTGCCTATAGCAACCAATCAGATTCTAGCTGTCATTTATTTACTGCATTCTACAAAATGACAGCTAGAATCTGATTGGTTGCTATAGGCAACATCTCCACTTTTTCAAACCTGCAGTTTAGTAAATCTAGCCCTTGGGGTCTTATGAAAGTCTGTTGGTGCTATATTATCTGATGTTGTGTTTTGTTGTGTAAAGTTTATTGTTGTATATAAGTTTAGTACCCTAGCTGTGTCCCTAAACTAGTGACAACAACCAAACTTGCCTTGGAGGGTAAATTTGCTAACATTTCTGCTTTTATTCACCAATAAAGAACCGACAGTCTACTGTAAAGATCTGGTTTCACAAAAGAGCTAAATGTCATAAATGTCATGCACGAGAGGCCGCTGGACCAACAAGGCTCTCCCCAAATTCCTGGCAAGCATACAGCACAGGTTTTAAAGGGACTGTCAACTCTCAAAAAAACAAACTCAAATTTAGTGAAAAGGGAGAAGGCGCGGTTCTTTAAATTAATGAAATTAGTAGTAGGTGATTCCCTAGCCAGTGAAACAAATACATTTTCAGGGTGTCACATTTAAAACACATCCTCCAGGTGCTGCATGCTTTAGAACATGTAGATTCAGGGAATGTTTTAAATGTGACACCCTGAAAATGTATTTGTCACTTACAGGCGATGCCTTGACGCGGTAGGTGAGCTTATATCCCAATATAGCTATATTGTGCACAAAATTCTCCTTTTTGTATATGCTGACACACAGGGCCATCTTTTCCATTGGGCACGATGATCAGCTGCCCAGGGGCCCCACGGGCAAGAGGGCCCCATAGGCACGGCTCTTAATGAGAATAAATAATCCTGCAAAACAAAAAAATACTGCAAAAAAAACCTACAAGGGTCACTGAGCAAGTACATCTATCTATCTCTATCTCTATATATCTATATCTATATCTGTATCTGTATCTGTATCTGTATACATCTATATATCTATATCTATATCAATATCTAGGGGCCCCAGTGCACTGCTTTGCCCGGGGGCCCATAATGTTGTTAAGATGGCCCTGCTGACACATAGTGATTTATATATTGTTTGTTTTTGAGCGCGGACAACATTTTTCTTTTGTTTGCACTTGCACATTGGTCTTATTTGTACTTGTAGTTTAAAGAAACGCTCCTTCTCCTCTTTCACTAAATATCAGTCAGCACTTACACCTGCCATGTAGCTGGTACAAATGATATGGCAAAAAAACACGTACTTAAGAAAAGTGCAGAACTTGATTCTGCCGCACCTGTGTTGGCATGTCCTTAATGTACATTGCCTAGGTCCATTTGCCCCTTCCCTCCCCCATACCGCTGCTCAAGTTGTAAGATGAATTAAGTGTAATTTGAGTTCAGACCTGAATTGTTTGCAATTGAATTAATTTCTGTAACGTCCGTTTCTGAGCATCCGCAGAGCTATTTCATGTAAGATTCGGCGCGCAAAAGGGACCTAAGTCTGAAGATGAATCAGGTCAACTATGAGCAAAATTAGGGAGTTATGTTTGCCCCTCTTTGGATACTCTGCTCCACCACCAATGACATCATCCCACAACCATAACGAAGTCACATATATCCCTTGACAGCAAGGTATTACATTGTGAGAGGAATATTACAATGGAATAACAATAATATGAAGACTGGGGAAGGGAGGGAGGGCTGTGGAGATAAAGCGATAATGAGGGAGAGAAGAAAAACAATGATAACTCTACTGTATGCAGGCAGACTTACTAATACCAACATAGACACCATTTAAAGACCTATAGCTCATTTATTTTTATACATTTTTCTCTTAGTATTTAAATAAGACAAATAACATATAGGGTTAGAATATGTAGGGAGACATAACAGACACCCTCCTTTGGGTGGGTTTCATGTGCTTCAGCTATCTCTGTTAAAACTCTAGAACATGTAAAGTTCCTTTGGCTTCCTATCTGTTCTCTTAACCCTGGTACACCATTAAGCCTAGACGATTGCTAACATAGAATGTACCCCAGATGCTTGAAAAAATTATGTACTGTTGTTATTCTAATTAAGCCATTAAGCAACAGTATCTTTGATTTATACCTCTCACAAGATAATTATAATTGGTCCACTGTTCAAGAAAAAAACTAACTATAGATTATATGTCAGATGTATTGGACACAATTATTTAGCCAAGTATATAATTTAAAATCTTATTAAAACCACAAGCACAAGCAACCCCTGCACCAACTGAAAATACATATACACCATTTATTAACATCATTTATTAAATCCATGCAAGGGCACCTAAGTAATTGCTTTAGATTAGTAAATAAATAATTGTTTTTATTCCTAAATTAAGAATGAGGAAGGATGGTGGCAGGGACAGGCTGGGCTGGGTGGCCGGGGGGCATCTGCCCCCTGGGCCGGTCCCATGGTGGGTTACCTTGGGCTGGGTCACTAGGTCACCTGCATTATTTTCCATTAAAATAGGTTGCTGATTCGAGTCTTGACCCCAAGGATAAAATTTGCCAGCCCTCCCCTGGATGGTGGCTTTGGAGAATTGATGGGGGTTTGGGTCTGCGCACTAGGTTTAGGTGATTAACTAAACCTGTGTGGGAAAGAAATATTATTGGCTCTTCTAAAATCATGGCAGCATGATGTCTTATTGGTTAGCACTTTTGCCTCACAGCACTGAGTTCAGTTCCTAACCATGGCCTTATCTGTGAGGTTTCCTTCAGGTGCTCCGGTTTCCTCCCACACTCCAAAAAACATACTAGTAGGTTAATTGGCTGCTAACAAATTGACCCTAGTCTATGTATGTGTCTGTACGTGTGTGTGTGTGTGTGTGTTAGGGAATTTAGACTGTAAGCCCCAATGGGGCAGGGACTGATGTGAGTGAGTTCTCTGTACAGCGTTGCGAAATTAGTGGCGCTAAATAAATAAATGGTGATGATGATGATATGTTCTCCCCGTGTTTGCGTGAGTTTCCTTTGGGTGCTCCAGTCTCCTCCCACACTTCAATAACATACTAGTAAGTTAATTGACTGATATTAAATTGGCCCTAGTCTCTCTTGGTCCGTGTGTGTGTGTGTGTGTGTGTGTGTGTGTGTGTGTGTGTATGTTACGAATGCCTAGCCTCTCCCAGATACAGCAATCTTAACAAGAATCACGGAGAATACATTAGATTAAATGTATTTAATCTGAAAAAATGTTTCCAAGCCTTAGTTAGTTACATAGAAGTTTATAACAAGACATTCATTAAGTTACATGGTTATTTTCAGAAAATATAATTACAAATAAAACCAGAGTCACTACTTACTAGTTAAGACTTGCTGTGTGAGGGAACACAACTGAGAAACATGGGGCATTTCAGTCTTGATAGAACCCCTCATGAAAATGCACACTGTGATGTCTAAAGCAGAAGGTTTTTCCACATAGCTCTCACCCCCCACCTTTAGAGTTTACCTGTCAATAAGGAAAGATTGATCTCCCAATTGTCACAGGGCTTTCGAAGTGAGTTAGGCATGTCCTGAGATTGGAAATGTTCACAGGACCTGAGTTCTCACCTCTGGTCGTTCAGCTTGGTTGGTGAGATCCACATCCTATGCATACCAAAAACTCCTCAGATATGCTTATCTGTCTCTTTCTGGCTAATTTCAAAAGATTATTGACACTTGCATAGATTCAGACGCATGTCATCTAGCAAAGCACACATTGAGATTACATTACAAGGTTACATACAATATACATTGTCATACATGAATTCCCCAGAAAATAACAATCAGTCATTAGATATACTACTTAATCATCACAGTGTATGTTAAGGAATTTAGACAGCAAGCTCCATTGGGGCAGGGGCTGATGTCAATGAGTTATCTGTACACCGCTGCGGAATTAGTGACACTATATAAATAGCTGATGATGATTAAATCAAAGTGTATGACAGGCATATTCTAACCCAATGCAACATCGCCCCCTGTCATCAAATTAGAATTTACAAGTATTAATAAATGATCTCTCAGATAAAGGAGTGAAACTGATTTAGGGGCATATTTTATCAAGCTACCAGCTGTTATCCCTATATTTCTTCACCAAGAATTATATTTTGACTTATTTGGTCTCTTTAGAAAACTGTTTTACACATTTCTTGGAATGATCTTGTGTTCCACATCTTTTCATTCACACATCAAGTTCAATGCAAAATATATTTATCATCAATTTATAATGGTGTGAAATTACGACTTCACTGAAAACTACGTTGCAAATGTCAGTGAAAAATGACACCTCCTCTGACCAGGCATAAACAATTACTTTCAATGGGGCTTGTGTTATTTAATGTCAACAATTTCTTAATTTTTTGTGAAATTTTGTTTACACTTTAATTATGGCTTTCACTTCACTAGATTATACACTATATTTTTTTCGATTATCCGGACGGTTTCTCCAGTTTTCCAAAATAGCTTTTTACTGTTTTATGAATAGCCCATAAAAGTACGTTTATGGAGAAGTTAGTTGTAACATTTACGCATATTATTACAGAGCATGTTAAATCTGTCCCGGAGGTTATGTACACACTTGCATTAACATTTTGCATTTAAGAAGCATTTCTAAAGCAAGTTAAACATATATAAATAGATGTAAATATAAAAATCATTGTACCAAAAAAGACAGTACATATTTGCGGTTTTAAATGCCCTTAATTGCAGTGCGTTGTTTATAATTCAACGTGATCTATTTTACTAAGTCTGGCGCACGTCAATGTAGTTGACACCATACATTCATCTCAATAGAAGTGCATTGTAAGCCCAATGAGATGTGCTTAAGAAGTAATTATATTTGTGTTTTTGGCTTGAACTAAATGCCCAATTCCTGTTTTGACGCTTTTCTAAAAAAAAAAAGCAGATTGAGCACAATTGTAAACACATATTAAACATGTATTACATATATTTAAATGAAATGTGGTTTAAATGTGCTTTTCCTTGTGTTTTAACATGTGATGAAAAAAATACATTGCAAAGGCCAGAGTGTACATAACCTTAGGCAGAAAGAATACCTTTTAAAAAAAAAAACTTAAATGAGTTATTGTGAATTACAAGTGAATTTTTCACTGTCCTTTTAAAGATTTCAGACAAATTATGCTATCAAGTTACCAGAACGTCAGCAACTAAAGCGCTCCAGCCAAACACATTACAACAATCACCTCTCTCTAACGTCTCTCTAAAGTCATTGAGGTCTCTTCTTGCCATGATAAGCAAAACATTGAGCAACTTGGAATTACCAGCATTTTTATTCCAGACCCTAATTGGTAATTCCATATTTTTTTAAATACATGTATGTGGTAGCATTTGCTTTTCATATACTTTGCATTCTTTTTTTGAACAATAGTTTTAATAAGCAGTTTTTTTCAACTAGGGGCACACAAAGCAAAAAAAGAAAAAAATAGGGGGTAGAGGGGCTGTGGGTGTACAGGAGGAGGGGGTATGGTACATGCATATCAAAAATATTTAAAACATTCTAAAATGGAAAAAGGACCCATGTAAAGCTTTTGTTTTTCATAAATTCCCCAAAACTCCACCATAATTTGTTTTTAAAACCCAGGAGTGACATTTTACCAAGTTGTTAAAAAAAATAAAAAAATAAACAATTTTAGTTGCACATATCTTAAAATACATATAATACAATTCAAAACAAAGCCGTAAATGCATCTGCATGAAGATACGCTTAATGCACATCAAGGTATGACGGAATACGCGAGACACCATTCATAATCATCATCAAATTGATGATGATGAATATCGTTTTTGTTGTAAAAAAGTACATCTTTTTTGCTATTATTTATAGTGTATGCTCCCTTCCCCAAAAAATTATCAAGCATCAGGCTCATAGCAACTGCAGGGAGGGAAACAGAGTGAGGTTCCCCCGAAAAAGCTATAACCAGCACCACAGTATGACAGGTCACACTACAACAGGGAAAATTGTAGCATAGAACCTTCTGTCATAATGTGATTCAGCTCCAGACTGTTCAGCTGAATTCAACTAGAGGCTCTGGTCCCCTGCCCTAGGAAAAAACTGTCAAGTGTTAAAAGAACTGTGTTTGACCAAAAACTTCTGCCTCTATGTGGTTAAATGTTAAATAGTTAGATGACAGAATTAATTATTTTTATATGTGTCACTACTGGTGCCAGCCCACCCCGGCTGAAAAAAACTGCTTGGGTATGCTGGTGCTTGTAGATCTACAAGTGCCAGCATACCCGTGGCTTCCAAGCATGCTGATGCCTGTAGAATTACAAGTAGTTTTTTATGTTGCGCCTCTAGTGCCATATAAAAAACTACTGTTAAAAAATCACAGACACCATCAGAAAATATTTTATTAAAATAAGCACTCCCTGAAACCCTCTTTGACCAATCCATGGAGGGAGTTTGCTTGTCTTCCAGCTTTTAATCTATAAGGGTAAAAAAAATAAAAACCATATAGCATACTGCTCCTTGAGCACCCCATCACAAACAGGCTGAGAGGTCTGTTGCTAACTAACCAATACAGAGCAGCTTCGCTCTTATTGGTCAGAGTATGAGAGAGCAATTCTGATTGGTTAGTAATGTAGTTCATTGATACATATTATACACACTGCAAATCTTTGCTCCAGGGGTAGAGCATCCACAACAGATATGCCGCCAGGCGTATCTACGGCAGTATCCACTTAAATGTCATTAGAGCAATTACGTGACCACGACTTTACTGTACTCGACTTACACTTGCATTCTCCTTCCATCTTCTGTTCCATCTCTCTAAGCGTAAAGAGAGTCCTATAAAAACAACGTATGATGGACGGAGGGATCTGCATTTTTGTGCGCATGCTCAATATGGAAAAGGATATTTTACACTTAGAAATGGCCTTGAGCCCAACTTTAAATGAGGCCACAAATGTGCAAAAATACCTGAAGCATAAATGAGATGTGTGATGCCTATTTTTAGAGTGCCTGTGTACACAGATGGCATACATTCGTGGGCCAAGATGGTGGCACCCATGAGGGTCAAACATTTTGCATCTGATTCTCATTTAGGGCCTGATTCATCTTTGTGTGCTGTATCTTGAGCGAAATTTCTCTGCGGATGCTCAGAAATGAACTTTACACCAACGAACTGAATTGCATGCGATTCCTGTCTGAATGACTTTTCTACCACTTGTATACTGTGACTGCCTACAACTCGAAGAGCGGAACAGGGCAGTGAAGGGCGGATGAATGTAGGCATGTACAGTAAGGGCGTGCTGAGGACGTGCCAATGCGGATACAGCCAATTCAAGCACTGGGCATCTTGTACGTACGTGTTTTTAGCCGTCTCATTTGCACCAGCTATAGGATAGATGTAAGTGCCGACTAATAGTGATGATGACACATATGCGTGCCACTAACTAGCACAGGACATGGGTATGCAAGGAAGATAAACTATAAAAATCCATTGTACGTACTGTACACATGAAGAATATCCTTACTTATATATTTCATGTACAAAAAACAAAAATGTTTTATTAATGATTCTAGTATTATGGGTTGGTGTATTTAAGTATGAGAATAGGTACACACATGTTCCAAACCCCACATTTTTAAATCTACTTCCACATTCTTATTTTTTAAACATTGTTTAATTGATATCTAATTTATTTTATAAAATTGGTTGGATTTTTTGTTACCAAGGCTGCTCATTACTATTGAAAAATATCTTACAGGTGATATAAATATAACTGCTGACCCGCTATCATTAAATGACATTAGTACACCACAAACAACGCAAATGAGGTAAATGACAGATGAGTTTCTGGTAACGACTTCTAATGTCTGTACGACTGATGGAGTAGAAAAGGAAAGTAGAAACAGCTCAGATATCCATTCATGTACAAAAATAATTCACAAAAGCTACAAAATGACAAACATAACAATTTTTTTTTGAACATTTGTAATTATCTCAAATATATATATATATATATATATTATTATATATATATATATATATATATATATATATATATTGGGGGGAAGGGGGGGGGTTCTAAACAAAACATTGTGGCAGGCTATAAGGAGAAGTTTGGTAATCACATTTTTCCTTGGTTTGATTCTTCAGGCTGCTATTAATGATTTATAATTCTGAAGGGTTTGCATGGTGTCATGTGACTACCATGGCAACCACAGTCACCTGGCACAACATATAGTGAGCAGAGAGGCTGAACTCAATCTGCTCTGTAAACCGCAAAAGAGCCCCCCCTCCCCTCTGCCATCACATGACATATTGAGAGCCGTTTGTTTGTGACTGGCACCCATACTTGTCTCCCCTCCAGAGAGATTTTGAAAGGAGTTAATGATTTGTATGAGGACAACTAAGAAACATTAATCATGCTAAAAAGATACTTAACCTGCTATTTAAATGAAAAAAATCTATGTGAGATTGCTGCTTTATTTATAATCTAAATAAATTAGTATACTTATCTCAAGCTAAAAGCAATTTGTAATAAAGATATTTTATTTCAAAAGTGGTTCACAAAAGTGCACACATGTGTAAATCATATCAACCAATCAGATTCCACCATTTCAAGTTTTGCTTAGAGTAGGGGTGGCATAGTTGTTAGCATTGATGCCTCATAGCACTGAGGCCATTATCTCAATTGCAACCACCATAACATCCATGTGGAATTTGTATTCCAAGGATTCCATTCATTCATCTTAAAATGCGCTTCTTAAAAGCAGACGTACTTTGGGCATATGTACATCTATATTCAAGGAGCAGATCCGAAGAAACGTCTCTTATTGAACGCAGGTCTGGGTCTGATCTACACTGACAGACAAGACACTGCAGGATACGTCGCATACAGTCCCGACAGACTGCACAAAAAAAAAAGAAGTTCAGTTAATGTCACCTGTTAATATTATAGAGCCTGATTCATTAAGGATCTTAACTTGAGAAACTTCTTATTTCAGTCTCCTGGACAAAACCATGTTACAATGCAAGGGGTGCAAATTAGTATTTTGTTTTGCACATAAGTTAAATACTGACTGTTTTTTCATGTAGCACACAAATATCAACTTTAAATTTCAGTGTACAAATAAGCCATCAAGTATTTGTGTGCTACATGGAAAAACAGTCAGTATTTAACTTATGTGCAAAACAAAATACTAATTTGCACCCCTTGCATTGTAACATGGTTTTGTCCAGGAGACTGAAATAAGAAGTTTCTCAAGTTAAGATCCTTAATGAATCAGGCCCATAGTCATTAACGAAAACACATTGAAAAAGAAAAAAAAATGTTTTAATCCTTCCCCCATAAAATACATTAAGATGTTATTAATGTCTATTGTACATAAAATACAAATTCTTTAATTTACTATTATGTCTGCCAACATGGTCACATTTGAATTATCCAATGAGATATAAATCACAGCTGTTTATGTACACATTGTATAGGCAGGTTTTTCCTATACATGACTCTGTTACATTGTTAACTGTCGTTTTGTGTGCGGTACTAAGGATGCCATTAGACATATAGAAGCAGTGGCACTTCAGATAAAGAAAAATAATAAAGGCATATAGTAAAGTAAACAGACAGACAAGGATAGTGAGTATAAGACAAGAATCTTATTAGGAGACTATAGAACAACAAAAAAGGAAATAGAGGACCAAATTCATGTTTGTTTGTGTGCCATATCTTAGGTGAAATAACTCTGTGCATGCTGAGAAACGGGCCTAATGCCAATGAATGCAATTGTATGCAATTCCTGTCCGAATGCAAATGACTCTTTCGACTGCCTACGACTTGAACAAGGGTGCGAAAGGGCGGATGAGCGTAGCCCAGGTACAGTGAGGGCGTGCTGAGGCAGAAGTCCTAGGTGTCCCTTAAGTGTGGTTGTTTTCAGATGCACCATTTGTACCAACTGGGCTGGTGTAAGTCCCGACTGAGAGTGATGACTGACACGGCATAGTCTTTGGAAAAGTACACGTATGCGCGCAACTAGATAGCACAGGCCATGTGTACACAAGTAAGATAGACACATTTTATGTACAGTAAACATTAAAATTATCTTGATTTATGTGTTTAATGTTGAAAAAATTATAAAAATATATATTTTTTTACCAGCCATATTCTTATTAATGATTATACTATTAAAATGCATATGGTTAATGTCTTTCCTTTCATGCACCTTAAGTAACTTTCATATGTTATGAGTGTAACCTTTATTAAAACCAAATAACCACACAGACACGTATTAACTTTTGGCAAAAAGTTTGCAGTTTTATTAATAAATTACTAATTGGAAGATTATAATGGGGGCGGCGAGTGCAACGCAGTCAGCTAACAAGCAATCATTAAACCAAATAGTGCAATGCCATAAGGGCATTAACACTAGACCAAGGAATAATCCCTTAACTTTGGACAGTGCTAAATCAGGCCTCAGCGTGACTACTCCTCTTCTGGACTCGACATTGGCGCGCCACGCAAAGCACGCCAAGGGATCCTCCACGCAAATGGGTCAAGAGTCATGTTACTTCAAAAGGTGCCGTGTGGCCAACCAGTAACCGCTAGTAGCTGACTGCACTGCACTGACAAATCAAGGCTAAATATTTAATCCTACCCCCATCATTGCCTCTAAGGTATAAAACTAAAATGTGAGGAGGTTGTGACCCTGATACTTTGTCCTCCAGTAATGGTAAGAGAAATAGCCAACATAAGCCCCTCTTCCCAATCCACCTGATATCACCGAGGCAGGGAACAATTGACCAGTCACGGGTAAGACGTCGTTTGGAAGCCCAATAAGCAAATTAATGGCCCGCTATCCATATGTGAATCATCCGGCCTATAAACCGAACACAGAGAAAACTGAATCACTTTAAGGGGCCTTGTATTTCTTTAATAACAAAAGGAGAGGGGGGGGGAGGGAGGACTTTGACCCAGCCAATTTTACACACAGTGCAACAGGGTATATGGTTAAATCACAGGGAGTGGACAAAGTTATCCATTGGCCTTTATTGAATTGGTCAGTCTTTGAGTGTTAAATCTTACATAAAACATTTGTGTCGGTCACTGATGTGTATTTTGCAAGCAAAGCTGACCCTACAGAGCCCCTAGATTTTGCTACCAGCTCACTAATCCTGAAAGCTCCATGAAATGCCAGAGAAAAAGCCGCCCTAAACAATAAGGCCTCATAAGTGTTGGATATTATACATGCCAGCGCCTCTATCAACTGCCTCAGGATGGGAACCATAATAGGTCAGCTAGTATTAACTCCAGTGGGACGCATCTTAGCCCAGCCTTTAATGGGATCCGGTTTATTGTGTAAACGCACCATAAAAGATATGCGAGCTAAAACTGAAGTCATGGCCGTCTTATTCAACCCATTTCTATATTTATCCCACATAAAATGTAGGATCTCCTCTGCCTGACCTGAGGTACTTGTGGCCTTGGAGTTTAAGAATGCCCCCCACTGTCACAAGGCTGCTTGATATGCCTGTCTTCGAGTGTGCAAGGGACGCCTCTGTCAGCCCGATCATCCCTATTCGACTAACTGCCAAGTGGAAGAAGGACAGGGAATACTGGTTAATTGAGCTGAAGGGGCGAGTTCCTAGAAACAGCGCCATTGAAAACACGAGAGCACATCAGCCATATAATTCTCCACACCTCCGATTACAACAGGTCCCTGTATTCCTAAACTTACCCTTAGATTTGCCCTTATCCAAAATGGCCAGAATGGCATCAAGGAGAGCCATCTTGGATCCTGTTTACTGTTTAGACTTATAATAGGCACTTCCTGGATCAGACATGTGCTTGAGTATTCTGCCTGCTCAGCGCTTGCTACTTGCAACACTTCCTTGCATCTGTGACAACCTGCTTGTGTATCGACTCGACAAAAATGTGACTACCCGTTTGTGTACCGACCCATAAAATGTCTGACTACTTCTTGGATATCTACTTGACTATTGGGCATCAGATAATGCCAGCAGTATCGTTACAGGGACATGCCTAGCTTGGAAAATAATGTCACTCTCCAAGCATTTCAAAACAAACCTGTGCAAAAGGCTAACCACGGGCAAAGATGTGGCACTCTGGCGATTGATCGCCTGCACACCTCTAAATTATTACAACAGAATATTACATTCTGGCTTGATAAACCATAGAACTTGAGTTCTAGGGACAACACCATTGCGAATAATTTAAGAACCAATAAACTTGCACAAGTCCGCTATGGTGCCAGTTCGCAGGCCAAGGGGCTGCGCACCACTCGCCTTGAAAAAATTCCACAAACCACTGGCCCCAGAGTCATCTGTATGCAGATCTAATGTCACATTAGAAAACTACATCTTGGGCCAGATTTGAACTCCATTAAAAGTCTGCAAGAATTCAGCCCATTTCCGCAAGTTGCTATGGATCTCAGTCAATAAACGCACCCGTGCGTGAGGCCGCTGTGGTCTGGCTGCAGCAGCTGCAATTTCCTACAGAAAATGCAGCCCATAGGTATCACCCTGCACGTGTAGTTGAGCGAACTTAGAAGAAATTACACCCGACCTTAGGAGCTGGTAGGGGAAATGAGGGCATTTTTGTTCCTTAGGCAGTCTACAGCATCCTGCTATGGTGTCTATTTCGATGCTGAAGAATGGCAAGTGGTAGGCTCCTCTGTTTTGTCGTGTGCCACTGGAACCCCGATAATAGTGAATAATGCCTGCGCTGAAAAAACGGTGTCTGCACAGACCAAGGAGGAGGGAAGACCCTTAAACAAGAAATCGTCCAAATAGTGGGCGATTCCTGTGTGACCCATTACTGCTTGTATGCACCAATGCAGGAAGAAGCTAAACCATTCAAAAAAGGCACATAACACTGAATAGCCCATAGGAAGGCAGTGATCGATGTAAAAACCATCCTCTAGTTTAAATTCCATGAAGGATTCCAGGTGTAGAGGAGGGAATCTGAACATGGATTCTACAACTAGCTTAGCTAACAAAGCCCCTTGATCATATATACAGACAATTGCCAACGCCTCTTGGAAGGACTGTTAAGTCACTGAGCTATGGCTCGTGTCTATGGCGTTATTAACTGAAAAACTGGGAGGAGGGGACCCATGTTGCATTAGATGGTATTTACCAGCCGTCTTTTTGAGGATGAATCCTATGGGGGAGATTACTAAACCTGGAATCGGAGAGGGAGGGAAAAAGACCAAGCATGCGTCCCAATCTAACTTCCTTCATAACTTTTTCTTCAGAACCCCTGAAAGCAGGGATGTAGACTTAATCAGGAAGTCGAAAGCTCTGAAGGAAACCTTTTGCAAGGAAGCTAGCCTGGGAGTCATACGGGGGAAAAACTGATCCAAGTGCTCAAAACTGTTAACCTAATTGGGGACGGGTCTTTAATTATTGCTTCCTGATGCACCGTGACCTATTCCAATGCCTTCTGTGCTCCTGGTACGTTATCTGGCTGGGTGATTGCCTTGGCAGTTGGAGCAGACATGCCGGTAGCACAAGTCTCGCCACACTCACCGCTCGGATCAGACATTCCGGGAACCTCCTGTGAGCTTGCTGGTAATTCCTGCCTATAAGCCGATGAGTCAAGCCCTCCTGGCAGTGGAGCTGGATACACGGTTGCCAATATTGCACTCTGTACAGAAGCGCGTCCACCTCCACAGGATACCTGTGTCATTGAAACAAATGGCATGTTAGCAGAATCCACTGTCAGAGGAGTTCTCCTGGCATTAAGCCATCCTAATCTAAGAAGGCTGAGTGCCAGGGAGTGGCGAGGGGCTAATAAAGGAACACGAGTAGAGAGGCGGCCAAGGCTTCGGTCAGCCAATGGGTAAGGAAAGAAGAGACTATGGGTAGGGGAAGGCATCTGCAAGGGCCATGGAGCGGCAGAATTAGAGACAGGGTAGTGAAGATCAAGGGAGGGTGGGGGTTAGGGGCTACCTAATGCTGAGGAGCATTTGTACCTACAGGGGGCATACAAGGGGGTATGGAAGGGACCAAATAGTTTAACCGGCAGGGGCAGTATCCCTAAATGCTGCCGACAGAAAGGCCCATGAGGGGGGAGAGTAGTTGATGTGGGGTGAAATTTACGGGAGTGGAGATCTATAGGGGGGTATGACAACCAGTAGGGTTGGCATTTGAAATGCCAGTACGCGTTGCACGGGTCCTGCGTGATATAGGAGAAAGGGCATGCTGTGTGGAGGACAATGGGTAAGAAGGGGTCTGTGAATAAAGCAGGGGTCGAGGTAGAGGCCTGATAATTCAAATGCTGAGAAACAGCAGGGCGAGACCTTTCTTGCATACGCCCCTCGGGCCGGAGGGGGGAATCTGCTGTGTGATGCACTGTGATGAGTAATGAGAGGATGTAGCCAAGGACTCAGGGGGGTTGAAAAAGAGAACCTTGATCTTCCCCCATTTGTGTCCAAAACATTTTCACCTGTTCCCCAACAGGGGGCTCATAAGAATTAGGAGGAGTTGCATCCCCCTTGTGCAACTGGCCTATGTGTGGTGTGAAAATGGGGTGGGCCTGTGAGGGGTGGCATGCAGGCCCCCCTGGAATGTCTCCTACTATTAGTGGCAGAAAGAGGGGAAGGGGATTCCCTCCTCTGCCTCCTGCTTGCCCCGCAATGTTTCCCTCGGCTCTAGAGCTAGGCGGCCTCGCCGCACGCTCTGGAGTGTGTGATCTGTGGTCTGATACCCTCATACCCCCGTTCTTGCAGCTCATTGTTTCCCCAGCTACCGTCCACTTTCGTGTCAGCACCGGGGGAGATGGGAACAGCAGAGGGCTGCTGGGAGGAGGATGCACTACGACTCCCTGACAGCATATAGCAGCCGTTTGCGAGGCGCGCCGTGGGGACAGAAGCCATACATGGTCTGGACATAATCAGTAAGTAAAAAGAAAAGGGGGTATATAAATTATGAAAGTAAGGATCGATTGGAGAAAAAGATGTTTTATGGGAAGGGAAGAGGGGGTAGATTACTAGCGGTGAGCAATACAATAAAGAGGAATTAACAGTAAAGGGGGAAAAAGTAGGGAAGAGTGAGGAATAGAAAAGGTAGCGAGGTGAAAAGATTAAAGTAAGAAAAAACTGACAAAAATATAGAAGGAAAACAAAAGGGAGAAAAGAAAAAGTGAAATACAAAGAATAAAAATACAATTCAGTAAAATTAATGAACAAAAAAAGACACAAATCCTATCTCAATCTGGAGCAGCTTTTTCTCATCCAAAAAGTGCGGGGGAAAAAAGGACCCAGCATTTCATGGGTGGTAATATGAAAAAAAACTATGACCCTCCCCATGGATCCTACTGGCTGGTATGCAGAAAACTTTCACCCCGAATGGGTAGATGCCTGACGTTCATAAACCCATGCTTTTAAGTGCCTTCAGCTTATTGCCTCACTTAACATTAGAGTTGTTCATTTATTTTATAATAAAACATTTTCATGTGTTCTAATGTGACCTTTTATTGTACATATGCATGTGCATATCCGGCACCCTGTTCTGTCTGCTAACATTTGGAAAGTACTGTGTAGGCAGAGCGTACTTACATCCAGATTCAAATAGAAACGTGTCTTGAGATCCACTTGGATTTGAATAGGTGAGAATTTACACTGAACCATAACACGCAGATCAGTTGCTATGGGTAAGAGGACATTTGAACCTAAATATCACTCATTTAACTTATATGGTGATGATGATGATGATGATGATATGATCGCAAATGTAAGTACAGTGAAAGATGGGAAAAAGCATTTTGCTTCAGTATAAATGAAGTAGTAATTTAATAATGTAATCTATTCTAAAATAAAGAGATGCACTTTGCCATCGGACACATTTGCTAGACATCTTTATGACGTTTTCGCAAAAACATTTCAATCAATTAACGCAAAAACAAAATATCTAATGCATTTGCAAGGCTTTTATTTGGAAAATATTTGCCAATATTAAAGGCAGGGATGTATCATAAGTCAAATAATCAAATCATACGTGTAATGTAATACATTATTGTTTAGGAAAAAGACTTTTAACATACTGTTGTATGCAGGAAAGAGTTAAACTATTAAAGATGTTAAAATTGGAGCATCTGGCTTGCAAAATTTTTGCTGTCGTTGCTGAACTTACTATGCATTATATAGTTTCCTCCACACCAGGGACTTTACGATCTATCTTAGAACCTATCTGCAGCTCTGACTGTTTTCAGGTGACTTCTGGTGACTTCTGCTAACACTAGAATTGTTTACAGGTAATCAGTACTACCAGCCATTTGCAAAAAGGAAATAAGTCAACAATAGAAACACTCTTTACTTACATGTATATAGCTTTGAGTGGAGTTCCCAATGAATTACTTAACAGCCTACAGTCATAAACATCATGTTAAATTGCAATGAAGCCTTAAAAAACATACTGTATATGCTGTATACACAGGGCCATCTTAACTCAGTGACCCTTGAAGGTTTTTTTTGCAGGTTTTTTTTTTTTGCAGGATTATTTATTGTAATTAAGACCCTGCCTATGGGGCCTCCTTGCCCGTGGGGCCCCCGGGCACCTGCCCATCGTGCCCAATGGAAAAGATGGCCCTGTCTATACATCCTGCTGACTTGGTAACCTGGCTATAATTTACCATCTCTGATTGAGTTCCCAGGTATGATCATCTCTAATATGCCCTGTTTAAAGTAAACACTCTAGGGGCTAGATTTACTAAGCTGCGGGTTTCAAAAAGTGGGGATGTTGCCTATAGCAACCAATCAGACTCTAGCTTTCATTTATTTAGTACCCTCTACAAAATGACAGCTAGAATCTGATTGGTTGCTATAGGCAATATATCCACTTTTTCAAACCTGCAGCTTAGTAAATCTAGCCCTAGGTCTGATTCATAAAGCAATCTGAACGCAACCTACGTTTAAAAAAATCAGGTACAAAACAGATCTCAAGAAACACCTCCATTTGAATATGGGTCTAAGTACACTCGGGCTCTTCATAACTTGCTGCATTCAGACAGATAGAACAGACTGTAGGATACGAACAAAGCATATGTGCAATATAAAGTCCAATCAGAGCGCATGAAAAAAAATATTAAATACATTACCACTTAATACTATAACCATTAATAAAAATACATTTAACAAAAATATATATATATATATTTTTTACATGAAATAGACCTATCAGGATGTTATTAATTTCTGCTGCACATAAATTGCATTTTTACAGTTTGTCTACATTGCAAAGACATGATGTAGCATGCATACACGTCCGTCATCACTATCAATCGGCACTTACATCTGCCCTGTAGCTGGTGCGACCTTCCCTTCCTACTGCCTGTGACATGATACCCTGCAGATGCGGAGCCCGTGAAGAGGAAGAGAAGGACACTCACCCGACTAGCGATCCAGACCAGTCAAGTGTTTCTTTCTTTCAGAGTTCCTTGGCGCTGGTGACAGCAAATCGGAAACGTTCGCTGCCAGCCAATCAATTTTCCAGGAGGGTGAGCCATCACAGGCAGTGTCAGTTGAGATCTTTGGTGGAGACGCACCTGAACGGCGCTCTGGAGAGAAGACGCCGTGATCAAGAAAGAAGGCGTCACAGTCAAGAAAGAAGCCAGTGAGTTAAATATAGAAGACGGTGGGGCAAGCAAGAAGAGTTACTGTGGAAGAGTGAAGACAGCGACAGACAGCGGAGAGCTATAGAGCGTCAGCCTGAAGAAAAAAGATTGCTGGGGACCATCCAGATAAGAAGCAGCAGGATAATTGCAAAGAGCTGTCCTGGTTCCCCCTTGCTGCCAATGAAAGCTGCTATAATAAGGTAAGACCCTTAGGCAACCCTCTTGCAGGCCCACACCTGCACTCTTTTCTTTCTGGCACTAGGTCTGTGCTGTAGAGGTAGGCACAAGGGCTAAGGTGTTTAGGTAATAGGTTTATGTCAGTTGTCCTAAGGTGCAATTATTTTTCAGGACTAGACTGTGGCCCACGTTAACTTTAGATTTAGCCTATGTGCACAGTTAACTTCAGAATTAGCCTGTGTGCACAGTTAGGATTGTACATTCCCTACGCTAGTCCTCCCGTTCCCACCCCTGTCACAGTTAGGAGGTAGGCCTGTCGTTCTGAGACCATGTCCGTTCTGACACCGTTTGCACATTTCATTTTAGGTGGCAATAGTGTGGTGGTCCCTTATAGTGCTGTGGGTTTATTTTCAGTGTGCCCTTGACCTCATTTGTCAGGCCCCGATTAAGGGTAGGCCTTTCCCCTTATAGGATCCAGAATACAGGCACCCATTTAAGGTAGAGTTTTAGTATCTGTTATTTTACCTGTTGTCTGTATTTGTGTATTGGTGTCTTGGAACTGTGGGGATGGTAGATAGGGTAGTACACTACACCTAGTGCTAGAAGTAATTTTGCGCAGCATACTGGTCTCATAGTATGGTTGTTAGGGTCAGGGCATTGCTGTTTTATTGTTGGCGTAGATAGCACTAGAGTGGGTGGTACATATTATACAGGTAGATAGGTATGTGGGTTGGCTGTTGTTTGTCGTCCTTTTCCTAGGCGCCGATCCTGAGAGTTACACATGACTATCAAGAGGAGACAGTGACTATCCAGTGAGTATCATCATTCAGGTTCGTCTCTCTCTCTCTCTTGGTGAGTAGGACATTCGGGCAGAAAACTTCCCTGCCCGGAGTGTGACCAATCCCGGCACAAAGAGAGACAATGCTTTAACTAGAACGAGACCCAAAAACATGGGACACACTTAGGGAATGACTTATAATAATAATATATACAGTGCAAGTTAGAGGAATTTTGGAAGGGTGAATATGGGATAAAAGTCATATTAATTAAAGTGCAAATACCATAAATTAAATGCTAAAATGTGGCTGCTTAATTTATCTCATTTAAAATTAAATGCTGAACAATTCACTCTCTTTAACCTCCAGGGTTTATATTCAATTTCTAATAAATACATTATACTCATATACAATTATTATAATGTACTTATACTTCATATGACAATGAAACCTGTCACTTTAAATTAGGAGCAGTAAACTCCTATAAATTAATAATTGTCCAGTTTTAGCTCAATTCTAGTGTCTGTTGTTTGTCTCTGATTAAGTTCAAGTTGTGGAACAGTTCTAGATTTGGTATTGACCCTCACAAAAGAACTACCTATAGACTGTGTGTAGCTGCTTAGTCTCTTTTCTTCTGCTAGACAAGTGTCTAAATGTGTACAGAGCAGGGGCGGATTGGGAACTTAAAGTGGACCTGGAAAAAATTCTACTTCAGATCCATGATACATCCATCTGGGTGGAGCAGAAAAAGTCTTGCTACTCTCCTGGGATAGCACCCTTCAGTAGATGAAGTGGATGACCCGATCCCTCCATCCCCACATGAAACTGGATGACAAAAAAAAAAAAATTAACTGAAAAAAACAAATAAATCAAGCAGCTGCCTCTTGTGGCCACAGGCCTACTGGGAAAATTCACGGAAAGGTCTATGACCAATCCACCCATGGTGACAGACATCAATATTTATTACTTATCTGTTTGTTGAATCCAGAATTGGCAAATTATTAATGGTGAACCTGCTAGTCTTTCTGGAACAGTAACTGAAAGTCCTGCTGTCTCATGCTGTCTACTGCTGTTACTTGCTCTTTAGCTTTCATTCCTCTATCAACTTCACTTTACTCACTATTATCTGAAATGGTCCTCATTTATACACTATATGGGCAAAAGTATTTGACCACACCTGTTAATTATTGAAGTGAGATGTTTAAATCAGACCCATTGCCAGAGGTGTATAAAATCAGGCGCCTAGCCATCCAGTCTCCATTTGCAAACCTTTGTGATACAAAATGGGTCGTTCTGAAGAGCTCAGTGACTTCAAGCGTGGTACTGTGATAGGATGCCACCTTTTCAATATGACGGTTCGTGAAATCTCATCCCTGCTGGATATTCTACGGTCAACTGTGTTATTTTTAGAAAGTGGAAGCATTTAGGAACAACAGCAACTCAGCTACAAAGCAGAAGACAACTTAAAATCACAGAGTGGGGTCAACGACTGCTAACGCGCATGGTGCGTAAAAGTCTCCATAGCTCTGCTGATTCCATAGCTGAAGAGTTCTGAACTTCCATTGGGATTAATGTGAGTGCAAAAACTGTGCGGCGGGAGCTTAAGGGAATAGGTTTCCATGACCGAGCAGCTGCATGCAAGCCTCACATCACCAAGACAAATGCCAAGTGTCGGATGAAGTGGTGTAAAGCACTGAACTGTGGAGCAGTGGAAAATTGTTTTGTGGAGTGATCTCTCTGTTTGGCAGTCAGAAGGGTGAGTCTGGGTTTGGCGGATCCTGGGAGAACATTACCTGCATGACTGCATTATGCCAACTGGGAAGTTTGGTGGAGCTGTTTTTCAGGGTTTGGGCCCTTATCTCCAGTGAAGTGCATCCTTAATGCTTCAGCATACCAAGTCATTTTGGACAATGTTAGGCTTCCAAGTTTGTGGCAACAATTTGGGGAAGGCCCTTTCTATTCCAACATGACTGTGCCCCGGTGAACAAAACAGCGCACTACAAAGACATGGTTTGATGAGGTCGGTGTGGAAGAACTTGACTGGTCCACACAGTGCCCCGAGTTCAACTCCATCAAACACATTTGGAATGAACTGGAATGGAGATTGCGAGCCAGGCCTTCTCGTCCAACATTGAAAGTCCTCATAAATGCTCTACAGAATGAATGGGCACAAATTCCCACAGAAACACTCCAACATCTTGTGAAAAGGCATCCAAGAAGAGTGGCATACAATGTTATCACTGTCCCTGTTGGTGTAATGGTCAAGTGAATACATTATAAATATAAATATATATATATGTATATATATATATATATATATATATATATATACATATATATACAAGTTAACCCGTGCATGACACTCATGCATTCTAGTCAAATCAAGCTACTTAAGGTGTTAAAAAGGTTCTTGTCATGCATTTGGGGCATCAGGGGAAGAGCGTTACTTCCCAACGCAAGCGCCCTTTTTTAACGTGGTTTTGTCCACATGTCACCACCTCATCATTTTTCTCCATCACCTCATCCTTCATCTTCATCGCCACATCCTTCATCAAGCTACTTAAGGTGTTAAAAACTCCCCACTGTCACCCCTCGGCAACCACCAACCACTCCCAACTGTCACTTCTCCTTCAAGAAATATATAGGTCAGTGTATAACTCTGCCCAGCAGGTGGCGCTGCAGCTTGTTTTTTTTTTTTTTTTTTTCACACACGCCACTAGGCATGTACCCGCTACTTTTCGTGTTTTGGGTTTTGGGTTCTGATTACCTTAAGGTTTTGGGTTCTAATGGGTTTTGCCAAAACACCCCTCTCAAGGTTTTGGGTTTTGGGTTTTGGGTTCTGATTTTTTTTTTTAAAAAGCATAAAAACTACTAAAATCCTGTTTTGTGGTTTGTTTTCACTCCTAAGCTATTATTAACCTCAATAACATTCATTTTCACTCATTTCCAATCTATTCTGAACACCTCACACATCACAATATTGTTTTTAGGCCAAAAAGTTTCACCGAGGTAGCTGGATGACTAAGCTACATATGGCAATACATTTGTTGTCCAGATTGGGATAGAAATAATTCCAGACCGAAGAGGTGGATTTATTGGTCTTCTGGCCAGGCATGACGATGGGCTTTTTCATCCCACGGACAACAACTGTTTCTCCCCCTGGTGCCTCATTTAAGAAAACTACATCAGCAACCTCCTCGTCAAGTTCCTCCTCAGCGACAGCTACATCAATATCCTCCTCCTGGTGTACAACATTGACACCTTCATTATCCAAATCTGTAACTGCACTGTGGGTGATACTTCCAGCATATGCAGAGGGCGTGCTGCAAATGGTGGAAGGAGCCACCTCTTCCCGTACAGTGATGGGAAGGTCAGGCTTCGCAACCACCAACACACTTGGACTCGCCTTGGGGATTTGTGATGCCATGTCTTTAGAAGGCAGAGTTGTTTGCTGTGTTGTTGATGACAGCTTAACTCTCTTAAGGGGGGGAGGAGGAGGGCTTAGATCGTTGTGTGAAGCTGAACCACTAGTCATGAACACGGGCCAGGGCCTAAGCCATTCCTTGCCACTCCGTGTCGTAAATGGCATATTGACAAGTTTACGTTTCTCCTCAGATGATTTTAATTTCTTTTTTTTCATCATTTTAGTGACCTTTGGCTTTTTGGATTTTACATGCCCTCTACTATGACATTGGGCATCGGCCTTGGCAGACGACGTTGATGGCATTTCATAGTCTATGTCATGACTAGTGGCAGCAGCTTCAGCATTAGGAGGAAGTGTTTCTTGATCTTTCCCTACTTTATCCTCCAAATTTTTGTACTCCATTATATGCAGCACAAGAGAGCGTACCCCTAAGCCACACACACCGGGCAAAGGCTTTAAAAATTATATGCAGCACAGGACAGTACCACTGGACTGGAGTTATATAGCAGTACCACTGGACTTATACTGCAAGATCAGTGAACTTAGTTATATAGCAGTACCACTGGACTTATACTGCAGGATCAGTGAACTTAGTTATATAGCAGTACCACTGGACTTATACTGCAGGATCAGTGATCTCAGTTATATAGCAGTACCACTGGACTTATACTGCAGGATCAGTGATCTCAGTTATATAGCAGTACCACTGGACTTATACTGCAGGATCAGTGAACTTAGTTATATAGCAGTACCACTGAACTTATAATGCAGGATCAGTGAACTTAGTTATATAGCAGTACCACTGGACTTATACTGCAGGATCAGTGAACTTAGTTATATAGCAGTACCACTGGACTTATACTGCAGGATCAGTGAACTTATATAGCAGTACCACTGGACTGGACACAGAACCACTGGAATTATGGCAGCACCACCACTGGACTGAGCAGGACAGAGCACAGGACAGCACCACTGGACTGAGAAGGACAGAGCACAGGACAGCACTACTGGACTGAGCAGGACTGAGTACAGGACAGCACCACTGGACTGAGCAGGACAGCACCACTGGACTGAGCAGGACAGAGCACAGGACACCACCACTGGACTGAGCAGGACAGAGCACAGGACAGCACCACTGGAATGAGCAGGACAGAGGACACCACTAACACACCCTCCCTCTTCCCTGATCAATGCCTGAGTGAAGATGGCGGCGGCAAGCGGGGACTAATATGAATCCGGATCTCGCGAGATCCGACAGCGGGATTATGACGTTTTGCCTCATATTGAGTTTTGCGATCGGTGGGAATACCCGAACAGTGCTCGGATTAGGCTCGGATCGGCACTGTTCGGGGGTGTTCTGATTTCTAAAATCCGAGCCCGCTCATCCCTAATTATATATATATATATATATATATATATATATATATATATATTGTGGCAGGAGCCTGCTACTGCAGAAGCAGACGCGAACAACAACTTCCTTTTTATAGTGCTTTATTGTCAGGATGGTAAATGTTTGACACCGTATACTTGTACAGCAACCATGGAGACCCTAAACACTAGCTATACATAGTCCAGCTCTCTCTCAGGACCAGCCAGCTCACCCAGCATTGGTCTCCCTGAACAAATGAAACAAACAAGCTTTTATACATGATGCTCCTTCCCCAGCCTTAGTTTGATGGACAGGTGACACACCCACCTTCTCTTTAAAAGAAAACACCCATCACTGCCTCTGTTTGCACAACCAGACACGCCCTGTCTGTTTGCTGAGAGGAAGGATTTCAGATCATGTAAGTTTAACTAAATTTAAACTATTGCTTTTCATACATGCCTAAATGCCTCCTTTTATTACAATATATATATATATATATATATATATATATATATATATATATACAATACTAATAATGGTAAACAGTGTGCATTGCCACAAAAAATATCCAATCAAGACAAATGTATATACAGTCAGGTCCATAAATATTGGGACATCGACACAATTCTCAGATGCTGGGTTTCATCCCTGGTGATGCTCTGCCAGGCCTCTACTGCAAATGTCTTCAGTTCCTGCTTGTTCTTGGGGCATTTTCCCTTCAGTTTTGTCTTCATCAAGTGAAATGCAGCTCAATCGGATTCAGGTCAGGTGATTGACTTGGCCATTGCATAACATTCCACTTGTTAGCCTTAAAAAACTATTTGGTTGCTTTTGCAGTATGCTTCGGGTCTTTGTCCTTCTGCACTGTGAAGCGCCGTCCAATAAGTTCTGAAGCATTTGACTGAATATGAGCAGATAATATTGCCCGAAACACTTCAGAATTCATCCTACTGCTTTTGTCAGCAGTCACATCATCAATAAATACAAGGGAACCAGTTCCATTGGCAGCCATACATGCCCACATCATGACACTACCACCACCATGCTTCACTGATGAGGTGGTATGTTTTGGATCGTGAGCAGTTCCCTTCCTTCTCAGTACTCTTCTCTTCCCATCACTCTGGTACAAGTTGATCTTTGTCTCATCTGTCCATAGGGTGTTGTTCCAGAACTGTAATGGCTTTTTTAGATGTTGTTTGCCAAACTCTAATCTGGTCTTCCTGTTTTTGTAGCTCACAAATGGTTTACATCTTGTGGTGAGCCCTCTATATTCACTCTTGTGAAGTCTTCTCTTGATTGTTGACTTTGACACATATACACCTACATCCTGGAGAGTGTTCTTGGTTTGACCAACTGTTGTGAAGGGTTTTTTTTTCACCAGGGAAAAAGTTCTTCTGTCATCAACCACAGTTGTTTTTCCGTCATCTTCCGGGTGTTTTGGTATTCCTGAGTTCTCCGGTGCGTTCTTTCTTTTTAATAATGTTCCAAACAGTTGATTTGGCCACACCTAATGTTATTGCTATCTCTCTGATGGGTTTGTTTTGATTTTTCAGCCTAATGATGGCTTGCTTCACTGATAGTGACAGCTCTTTGGATCTCATATTGTGAGTCGACAACAACAGATTCCAAATGCAAATGTCACACCTAGAATCAACTCCAGACCTTTTACCTGCTTAATTGATGATGAAATAACGAGGGAATAGCCGACACATGTCCATGTAATAGGTTTTGAGTTGATTGTCCCATTACTTTTGGTCCCTTAAAAAGTGGGAGGCACATGTAGGAACCGTTGTAATTCCTACACCGTTCAACTGATTTGGATGTAAATACCCTCAAATTAAAGCTGAAAGTCTGCAGTTAAAGCACATCTTGTTAGTTTCATTTCAAATCCATTGTGGTGGTGTATAGAGCCAAAAATATGAGAATTGTGTCGATGTCCCAATATTTATGGACCTGACTGTAGAGTAAATGGATATCCAAGGTGCTCCTGTTTGTCCACTCCTTCAAAATGCACCAGCAAATCATAATCCGTGCGTGTTCCCCGTTTCATACATGATCTCCACTAGACAAACACATTTCTAAAATATCAAACACAAAGCTTCCATAGTGTATTATCAGATGTAAAAGATTTATTCATAAAACGTAAAATCATGCACATACCAGAACAACAAGTATACACTGCATCAGGTTACAATTCAACATCCCGTTCACAACAGAGCAGCTCTCCCACTTGTAATCAAGCATCTACCTCCTCTACATGTTTTGTCACAGGTGACTTCATCAGGAAGGGTGTGTTTGCAAGACACTAGACAGCTTTCTATAGGGCCATGTTCTGCTGGTATCCAATAGGTTATATTAACCCTTTGTAATCACATAGTTAATAACATCCTCTAAGCACAGATCATTATGCAAAATTTAGAAAAGAATATTACATGCTAATAATTTAAATATTACATGATAATAATTTAATAAAAATAAAATAAACATTCATATAAAACATTGATATAAATGCATACATATGTTTGAAATGTTAAAAATGTTTTAAAATGCTTTAAGATGCTTCTCTCAGTATCAAATACATGCTGCACTTTTAGGTGCTACATAAGCGAACTTTCACTTCACATAAATCCACATATTATTTCCAAGTTGCTAATTTGGACACGGCATTGTTTATCCTTCATATCTAATGATACAGTATTTGATGGCACCAAATATATTAAACAATCTCTATCATCACAGGAAAGGGGTAATTTTGCATCCCTCATTCAATCCAGAGGGGACAAAGGTATTTAAAGTACATATCCAATATGTTTCCCTTTGTATTAATTTCAAAAGACGGTCTCCCCTCTTTTATCATCCTCTACCTGCTCTATTGCCTTAAGCCATAAAGATCCAGGATCTGCATTATGACATTTACAGAAATGTCTGGGGATACTGTGATTTTCAACCTTATGACGAATATTCCTCAAATGTTCAAATATTCCCAATTTCAATGGTCTCTTAGTTTTTCCTACATATATTTTTTCACAATTACATTCAAGAAGGTAAATCACGTGTGTAGTACAACAATTCATTTAAGACTTTATATTCCAGGTTTTCTGAGCAGATGTATCCGAAAAAGTTTTGTGGTCTCTATACACCTGTTTACAGGCTTTGCAGTGACCACAGGGATAAAAACCTTTAATGGGAGTTAACTAATAAACGTTCCGCACACTTGTATTTTTGAAATGAGACGGGGCTAAACAAGCTCTAAGAGTTTTAGGTCGTCTATAAGCGATCTGAGGTTTGGCAGGCAGATGATTAGATAAAACTGGGTCTAACTTCAAAACTGACCAGTGTTTATCTAGAACTGTGTTAATTCGATTTTAGCTGAATTAAAAGTGGTAATGAAGGGGCACGAGAAAGATGTAGTATCCTTTACTTTTTCATTGTAGGTTAACAATTCAATCCTATCAAGTCTCCTCACTTTTTCTAGACTTTTTCTCAGGATACCCACGTTCCTGAAATCTTTTATACCACACTGCCACCTGAGTATCAAAAGTCACTAGATTTTCACAATTCCGTCTGATTCTCCTGAATTAGGGTAAAGGAATATTATCTTTCCATTTCTTAAAGTGCCAGCATGAGTAATCAAAGTAAGTGTTAATAACCTTATTTTCCATGACATTTTTTCTATCCAACACTAAATCTAGAAACTCGATTCTCTTTTTCTGGGTATTGGAGGTGAACTTCAAATCGTAATCATCCTCAATAATCTCCTTCATAAACTGACCAAATTCCACTGCTGTACCTTTCCAAATATTAAGTATATCAAGCAGCACAGTGACCTAGTGGTTAGCACTTCTGCCTCACAGCACTGGGGTCATGAGTTCGATTCCCAACTATGGCCTTATCTGTGTTAAGCATGTATGTTCTCCCTGTATTTGCATGGGTTTCCTTCGGGTGCTCCGGTTTCCTCCTACGCTTCAAAAACATGCTAATAGGTTAATTGACTGCTATCAAAATTGACCCTTCTCTGTCTGTCTGTCTGTGTGTGTATGTTAGGGAATTTAGACTGTAAGCTCCAATGGGGCAGGGACTGATGTGTATGAATTCTCTGTGCAGCGCTGTGGAATTAGTGGCGCTAAATCAATAGCTGCTGATGATGATGATCGTCTATATACCTCTTAAACAACACAATTTTCTGCATATAGCAGTCATAGGCATAAATCACCTGACTCTCCCATTCGCCCATATAGATATTTGCGTAACGTGGTATGAAGGGACTGTCCATCGCAGTCCCCCGCACCTGATGGTAAAATTCATCAAATATATTTAGTACATTCCTCGATGAGATCCTGACATTCGGCACTCAGATCCTTATCACATATCAATGTTTTCTTCACTGCCTATATTCTTTTATCGTGTGGGATCGCAGTGTAAAGTGATTGCACATCTATTGTACACCATAAATAATCTGATTGCCACTTCATTTCTTTTATTGCCTGTAAGACCTGGGTCGAATCTTTGAAATATGATCTCAATGTTCCCACATATTTTTTGAGATAATGGTCCACATACTCTGAGAGATAGGAGGTGAGGGAACCAATCCCCTAAACTATCGGACGTCTCGGGGGGTTCTTTAATTATTTGTGTATTTTCGGGAGCTGATAGAATGTTGCAACCCTAGGATGAATGAGGGATGACTGCTGGTTCCGTGAAAATCGGGGAAAATATTTGCGTGGGGTCCTCCCTATTTTCACAGAACCAGCACTAGGCAAACCAGCCGGGGTTGGAGGCACTATAGCTGGGGGACACGTGGCAGGGGTCCCCCTGCCATAATGACTAACCAACCCCAGGCTGTTCAGCGCTGGGCTGGATTCCCTAGGGAGTGGGGTCCACCGAAAAAAAATGAGCGGGCCCCCCCATTGGGACACTCAGCCTAGTGCTGATAGCACTAGGGGTCTTCCTACACCCCTGGGCGGTGGGTGTAGGGTAATAACGGCGATAAAGTGATAAAAAAACAAACAGACGCCATTTTGTTTTGTGGAATTACAAGTGGCAGCCAGCCAGGTTGCCCTAAATAGTGTGGGCATGCTGCTACTTGTATAACTACAAGCACCAGCATACCCATGGCAGCCAGGGAATGTTGGCACTTGGAGAACCACTAACATTTATTAAAAATAATAAACTCACAATAATGACAGTAAACACCCTCATTTACACCACATATTTTATTAAAAATAATAAATCCCTGATATACTCACCAATGAAGTTTTCTTTTCTTGTCCGCAGCTTTCAATCCAAAAATGGCTGTAAACAAATTCAAAAATACATTTCTATCCAAATGTCCATGCTTGCCCCTGTCCCAAATAAATTTATACTTCCAAATGTCCATGCTTGAAATCTCTTCAGTTCTTCTGCACAGGGGGGGCCCATTGTTGATTGCAGTCTTCTGTTCTTTAGCCAGGGGGGGCCCATATTTGTAAGATCCACGACTCTTCTTGCTTGATTGAAGAAAAATAAAAAAAGGGAGGAGCCGCCGCAAACAGCTCCTACCTAGTAGGAGCTCCGATACGCAATGAGCTTAGCTCATTGCGCTAGGTCTATTTATAGTATTAGGGGATTTTCCCACACTAGTGGGAAAATCCCCTAATACTATAAATAAACCTAATGCAATGAACTAAGTACATTGCGTAGCGGAGCTTCTACACAGTAGGAGCTCCGATGCGCAATGAGCTTAGCTCATTCCTCCCCAACACTCTTGTGCATGTGGAATCAATAATTTTCTACTTCCTATATATGTTTGAGTTCCAAAGTGTCTCTATTGTAAAAGTTCACTAGCTCTATTTTCAAACAGTTCTGCCTTTAAAAGTGAAAATCTAGCAGTATTGTTCTGAGTAGCGTTTTTAAGTAATGTGGTTAACATACAATAGGACAGATGTGTGGATACAAGACCCATATTACATAGAGAATAAATCAAAGGTATTGTGGCTTAGCCTAAATTTTGACATACATATACAATTTGCTAGAACTCCATGTAAAAGTGATAAAGGCCTTATTCAGGATACGTGAATGTTTTTGCACGTACCTTTGCCATCCATTCCGGCTGCAGGAATGGTGTGCTCAGTGCATTCCACTCCCGGAATGGAGTGCTGAGTGCATTCCCCATCCATTCCTCTGGCATTGTACTGAGGGATAAACTTTGAAATAAAAGCGGTGCCAGGGCTAAAAATTATACAGTGTGCCCCCCTCAGACCCAAAACACTAACCAGCCCACCTACAGCCAGTAAATATCTCTAATTTGTCTGTAGTTTACAAATCAAAATAGGTATGCGGGGGAACACACAGCCATATTGTGAAGTCACATATACTACACCCAGCACAAGACTCTATCTGACATGTGCAACGTTATGAACTTTTCTGAAATTCCCTATCTTTAAAATGGGGCATGTTTTACCAAATTGTAAAAAAACTGTAACTTTGTCAAACTTGTGAACCCTCAAAGCCGCTCTTCAGCCCTAATAGCTTTCTAACAAAAGTTACCGTGTGTCTTTAAACGCCCTGTACACCGAGTTACGTTCTCCCCAAAAAAAAACAACAGAAAAATGGCGACTTTTGCAAAACAGAAAGTGGGAAAAAACGGCGAGATTTTGAAATTTAGATTGTACCTAAATTGTCATTTTTTATTCTTTTTGCTGAAATTTGACATGCGGCACTTGTGGACAGTTCTCCATTCGCATGCCAAATTTCAGCTTAATAGCTTTAATACGTTTTAAGATGTAGAGCCTCAAATACCATGCCCCCCCCTCTCACAGATTTCCAATGGCAGAATGTCGTTTTTTACATGTAACCTTAATATAAGGGCACGACTGTGCCCTTATAATATATACACACAGACTTCCCACACTAGACAGGAAGAATTATTAATTCTTTTAAGATACACTATAGTCAGCAAACCGGCAGTGAAACTACATAAAATGTTTGAAATGTATAGGAATTAGAGTGAACATCATTTTTTAGAAGACTGCTCCTATGCCCATTTGGCGATGTGCGCAGTGGGTTGAATATACTCCTGAACCCTAAACTGTGTTGGTTAAACACCCAAATTGGTAATCAATGCAATTTTTGCTGCTGAAAGTCATTACGTTCCCACTGAAAACAGTTGTGGTGGGTAGAATTATAAGGTCACATATCTACTTGGTGACATAAAAATATTCTTGCAATTTACATTTTGGGGTATATTATTCCAAATATAAATAATACATCTGAAATGCAATATCATTTTAAAACGCATTATCCTATTCAATAAACATCAAAGGATATTATTACTAACAGCAATAATGTGCTGTGTGACACAGTATAACAAATGTGCATGTGTTTCAGATAAAGGATTCTCTCTAATTCAGCAGTCTACTTGTTTATTGTTAGACAAACACAACAGCACTAGTGAAAGTAATTATCTAGTCCTTGCAAAACACCGTGGGAGTTAAATTATTATGCAACCATTAAAGGTAGGTGGATTTACAAGGCTTATTGGGTATCGTGTTTTATTATTTAGACTCTTCCCCTAGGTTTCAGAATTATGCAAACATTTGCTGCTGTCTGACTTTTGGTTGGCTGAAGAGATATAATGCAATGTAAATTAGTATAGTGTGATATATAAAGTTACTATAGTGTGATGATAGTTTTATTTTTCTATAATGTACATTATATACTAAGGGGCATATTGAATTCTTACTGTTGTGCCGCAGAATGCATCCGGAATGGACGCTGGTCGTTGATTTTTCCTCGCACCCTATATTAGTAGGCTGAAAATCTGTAATATTGGGATACCCCAGTACCCGAAAATGTGTGCAGTTGGACATTGCTGTGATGTCCAAATGCACATTGCTAAGAATTAAATCAGCCCCTAATTTTTTTGCAAACATCAGTATAACATCATACAAAAAAAAGTCACAATTCAGCTGTAACCCCCTGTCCCTGTGATGTGCACAGGTTAGGCAGTGCACCGCCTTCTCTAATACTGGCTAGCTCCTGGGCAGAGATGGAGATGACCAGAGTGCAGGTTATTTTTACAAAGTCTCTTTTAAGATGTTGTGATACAGGTGATGTAACTTGGTGGTGCGGTGCCATCAGATGTCTCAATAATTTAGGCGCCAGACCATCTCCATATTGCAAAATAAACTCTTTATTTACACTCCTTCACTCCAGCACATTCTTAAACTGCAGTGATAAAGTAAATATGTACAGTTCATATATACATCTCCTGTTTCCTCCTGTACGGTCATTAACCTCTACATAGACAGAATATTAATGGGGCAGTCACATTTATAAATTGCATATTGTTGATGCTTCTTTCCACTGTATAATAAACTTTCCAACATGTTAACAACTTTATACAGTAAATCATAAATAACGACACAGACACAGTTGTAAAATTGGCAAGAACTAGATCACAGTTTAGTTAGACTAAATTGGTGCAGAGAAAGCAAAATGCGAGACCGCTAAAACAACTAAATACTGAACCAAACGAGTGGATGGCCAAATGTCCCTGAATCCACTACACCAGGGATATCATCCCTTATTGAATGGTCGGCACTAAATCTGGTGCCAAAATGACCACACCCCCTCTAGACTCACAATGGCGTGACCACAAAAAGCAGGTCAAGGGATTCTCCACACAAAAGGACCAAGAGCCACCTTTACCTTGAAGGGGGCAGCGACCTGCGGCTACTCAGCGATAACGCCGTATGTATAAGTTGCTATTCGCAATGCTTTCCTGCTCAACTATGCCTCCTCTGTATGAAGGGAGAGAAAAAGGTCAATAACAAGAAATAATGCCAATAATAGACATCAATACACAAATTTAAGGGCGAGAGGGAAGGATTTTCTACAGACATAGAGGCAGAACCACTGCAAGTGAGGGGTTAATATAAAAACCCAGGGACCTCACCTATGAACACCATTTGCTGAAAGGGGCCTAAAGAAAGAACTTAACCCTTGATAGGTAAGTGTTTTGTGTATGCAAGCACAAACTTCATGAGTTTAAGTGCATTTGGCTTTAGAGCCTCTTTCTTGCCAAAAACTGCATATTGTTGATACTTCTTCCCACTGTACAATAAACCTTCCAATATGTTAACAACTTAATACTGTAAATCATAAATAACAACTCAGACACAGGTGTCAATTTGGCAAATCACAGTTTAATTAAATTGGTGGCAACTAAATACTGATCCAAACAAGTGGATGGCCAAATGGCCCTGAATCCACTAAACAAGGATATCATCCCATACTGAATGGCCTGAGCTAATGCTGGCATCAGAGTGACCACACTCCCTCTAGACTTACAATGACATGCCCACCCAAAGCAAGTCAAGGGATCCTCCACACAAAAGGAAAAAGTGCCACCTTTACTTCGAAGGGGGCAGTGACCTGTGGCCTATCAGCAGCGTATGTATTAGTCGCTGATCGCAATGCCTTCCTGCCAACGCTGTAATCCTTTAATGGACAACAATGCCACCTAAAGACCAAACTCCCCTACCTTACAATAAATCTGTTCATGAAAAGTCACAAAACCTTCTTCAGTGAGGTGAATCCCATCTTGTCCAAACACGGGAGTCCATTGAACATAATTAAGGGACATTTTTTACCAATACTCCCAAGTGTCCTAACACCAATGGGCATCGTCCCCGATACTGATACTGGGGCACGAATAGTACCCCCTCACCTGGAAGGTGAACCCAATCATGCCTGAATGAATGAATGACATGGTCCACTGCAATTAAGGGGTGTGAAATTACTGCTCCTCCGGAGCTCCTTAACTAATATGCAGTAGACCTGTTCAGTGTTAAGAAATCGCCTCATGCTGGAGTCACTAACCCTCACTCATATTTCCCTACATGTATGTTGGGAGGACCTTAAGTCTCAACCACTGAGACGTACATAGCCATAAGATCCGGCCAGCGCATACCCCTTTTAACCAAGAGATCACAACGGGGTTTAGAATAGATGACCACACATGCGTCATGTAGTGTCTGGACACCCAGAACACCACTGAATGACCAATATACGTGTCAATGCCATGAGCACACCTGAAAACAAAACACTTTCCTATCAAATGCTGTCCGGATGGACAAATAAACTGAAATACACCAGCAAAGAGTCACTGAGTAAAGTATGGGGGAATAGGGGTGGGGGGAGGTGGGTGAGGTAACTCATAGGAAGGTAAAAAAAAAAAACATAAAACCTCAGAGGCATGTAGCTAATCAGTCCTTTCCCCAAGGAAAAAATAGGTAAAAATCCCTTTATGCCCTCACTAAAAGTGACAAGCAGCAAAGCTTTGGATTACCGAGGGTAATGATAGGGCATATCATCTTCTAGTAGGTCTGATGTATATCCTGCAGACCTCAGTCTTCCACCTCCTTTATGCTTTATCACCGTTGAAAGCCAGAGCTGTAGCCTTCCCAAACCTAATTGAATGGGTGCCATAGTAATTCTAGACCAAGACACTAAAAGCAATGGACCACTCAAAATTGTACCAAAATGAAATTTAGGCAGGGTGAAGCATCCCCATAGAACAAATATGTTATATCCCCCTATAAACTGTCAGCTACGCACCGTACAGAAGGACGCCAGATATATGGTTGGATCATCTGGAGGAGGGATGTAGTTCAAATGTCCAATCAACATCTGCCTCGCAACACACCTAGGCTATGAGGTAGTGTAGTTCTAGTGCTTCCCTCCTCCTAAATGTCTTGTAGTTTAAATGGAAGATTCATCCAAAGCCGCAATGGTAACTGCCCAAAACTTAATTAAATGGGTGTCGAAGTCCTTTGATCTAATCCAATACGTTCAATGTACAGCTGAAAGGTTGCTCCAACTTGAAGATTAGATGAGAGAAAAGTTAACTAAAGGATACATATTCCAAGCTGAAAGCAACCAGACATATGGTCAAGTTCGCATATGATGCGATGGAGACCCAACGTCCATTACCCAAGTGGTACTACTTGGATTCCAGAATTTAATTAAACGGCGAGGCTCTTAGATGCATCTATGACAACAGCTGTAATTGATCCCCTTACTGTAAAATTTCTTTCCAGGTTATTTTCTCATTATATTTTGTTCATGGGGAGGTGCTACTATCTATAACAGTATAGAGGCACAAAAGCATATAAGAAGACAAGTGTTGCCTTATGGCACACCTGAGACAGTGTTTCAGCCAAATGTATTAAAATTGTGGAAAGTGTAGTGTAAAAAATCTAGACTCAGGAATGATCTCATTGTTATAGTGCTGTCTAAAGAATGTGTTATAATATGGCCTCAGACTTGAAATTAGTTAACAAGCAAAACCTTGTGGTGTTCAAACACGAAAGAGCCTGAGAGATGTTATTTAAATTTACATTGAGTGAAAAGCACCAGAAAAAAATGTACATATTGTATCCCCATGAAGCTAGTGTTTCAGCGAAATTATAAAAACCGTGTAAAGTGTAGTGAATTAAGAACTGAATAATCACGTTGTCATGGCTTCTAAAATAATGGTCTAATATGCTCTCCACATAGGAACAAGTGTAGGGTAATTATAACGGAGATAAGATTCTCGGTAATGCAGAACAAAGAGATGTCAGACACGCTCCAGAATTATCATATTTTTGTTACTGTGAGTCCTCGGATTGGGAGACAGAAATCTAAAAAACTGGGCAAATAGGTAAAATAGGTCGAATTAGACCAGGCTAACAGGGAACCTGCATTGGAGAGCCCAGAAAGGAAGCTATAGACAATGCTCACTGGCTTTTAGAGTTAGTGATAAATATGAGTCTACTTATAATAGCATACTGAAAAGTCGCAGCTTCGTAGACAAGGTTGAACCCGAAATTAGTGTGTCACTGAGTGGTGGGTACTTATAATAAACCAGCCATCCCTAGAATATTGTGCCGCATATTAATACTACCCAAAAATTGTGTAACTCCACCAGGGTATCCACCACCACAATAAATATACTGAAAGGTACAAATGGATGAACCATCAGACAGGGAGATTGGATCATTACCTTTAGTCCATTGTGACACTTATTTAGTGCTCTCTAATCTGGACAAATGTGTCTTGCTATATGTTATCATCAGGGCAAAACGGAAGCTGACAGAGCGGGAAAAACTTGTATGAACCAATCCTCAGGTAACTCGATAATCATGTCCCGGCTATAGGCATACCTGCCTCTGGTATCACATTTTTCCTATAGTATGTTTAGTATTACTTCAATAGAATGATATGTAAATACAAATGTAAACTTGCCCAGATGCAGGCTGGTGGGTAGAATACATAAGTTGATCATTTAGGCAAATAATTATGAGTGCATGTATGTTAAAATGTATTCTTTTTACTACATGCAATTATCATTTACTGGGACATATTTTAGTAATTTCCTGTTTTACTGAAGTTGGGGGGGCCAGAAAGCGAGGGGGATTAACTGGGGTGGAGACCACCCCAGCCAGGGGATATACAAGGGCTAGGGGTATCATGGCAGTGATTGCTGACCTAATGGTAAGGGGGGCAGGAGGGGGGACCAAACTATGGGCATTTTAAACTTTCGTTACTGAAATGCAGCATCCCCCGCTGGGCAGCTAGGCTGGAGCTGCAGTTGTGCAGCATTGTCCATTGTTGGAGGTGAAATTGTGCAATCAAACCCCCCCCCCACCTCAACACTGCCCAAGCAGTGCAAGGGGATGCACATCTCCTTGCAGATGCCAGGACCCACTGCCCTCTATGTCTGAAGCTACGGAGCTGGACTGAGACACAGCCTGCGCTGGTTGGATAACCCAGGATCCCCTTCAGGTAAGTGGTGACCAGGGACTGGGGGACAGAGGGAGACAGAAGAACCCAGCAGCTGGCACTGGGCATGTCACCACCAGATGACACTGGAAGCGACCACTAGCGCGACACCACAGGATCAAGATGGCTCTATAATAAGGGAGGAGAGGCATATAGAAATCTGGAATGGCTGGAAGCTCTCCTGGGCTGGGCATAGTCGGGCAGGGGCAGACATAAAGTGGAGGAGAGAATGGTGGAAAAATATAAGACAGGGAGGGGGAGGGGGGACGACAAGCAGGATGGGTGAGAAAAAGGAGTACATATATATGGGAGGATAGTAGTACAGATAGAAGTACATACGGAATAGAATGACTGAAAACAGGCAGACCCCTCCTCTGCAAGGATATTATCTCTCACTCCTCCTCTGAGGGTTTAATATCTCTCACCCATTCTCTACAGGGATAATATCTCTCACCCCTCCTTTGTGAGGATAATATCTCTCCCCCTCCTCTGTGGGGTTATTATCTCTCCCCCTCCTCTGCATGGGTAATATCTCTCACCCCTCCTCTGTGGGGTTATTATCTCTCACCCTCCTGTGTGGGGTTATTATCTCTCCCCCTCCTCTGCGTGGTTAATATCTATCACCCTTCCTCTGTGTAAATCCCCACAATAAGGATCAACAAGTGTTGTTCTTCACACTGTCAGTCAGACGCTGCACTAAGGAGAAACTTTAGCACTGTGATTGTATCAAAACACACAGTCCATTCACTGAAAGTGGCAAAGAACCACAATTAACTACAGTAGAGATGATCACACCCAGGTACGGAATACATATATAGACTCATATACTGACAATTCGGGGGCAAACGCAGGATTTCTAGTGGGAGGGTTTCCATATATATGCTTCAGAATAAAACGTAATATTGCAACACTCTTTGCCCCCTCTTATGAATATTATGACCTACCTCATAGCCCTGTTACTGCCCCCCACATGGATTCTCCCTGTGCTCCAACCCCCCCCCCCCCCCCCCCGTTACACACACACACACACATATATATTCTTTTAAACTTCCGCTCTAGGCATTTTGGTTCAGGCTCTAGAATGGCATTCCATGAGCATGGTATTCTGGGACATCAATCTGACTGTCAGTGTTGTGGCTGTAAGTAGCTGTCTTCTGCTTATCACACACTGCACAAAGTCTAGTCAAAGTGATCAGACTACGCTTCAAAGACAGTGGAGCCTGCGCTGCAGCCAGATTCCTGTATAAGTGAAACCATGGTGTAGGAGGGGCAGGGGCATAAATATAACTTTGTGGGCCATTATCATCATTTTGAAGCAAATCACTACCTTTTATGGAGCACAGGAGCATAGGCAAACCAGGGGGGGGGGGGAGGGTTTCCTAGTGCCTGGAAATCCTCCTCCAAGCCTGAGGTACTGTATAATTGAGGTGGCTGGGCCCTGCCCCCGCTTCACACGGCTCTGCTTGAAAAGGGAGAGCTGCGTGCACCTGACAGTAGTGCATACAGCATTGCCCATGAATATTATAGAGATAGGAAGAGTTGGAGAGAAGTCAAGCACTGTCTAATATTATAGCCAACTTGTGGTGCTGCAGAACAGCCCACTAAACACACACAGACAAATGATTTTATAACTTAGATCATTCATCTACCAGCAGTGGCAGAGAGCTGGCAGGAAACTCAGACAGAAGTCAATTATGTGTAGGCGGTGTCACGGGCGGAAATATGGGCAGAGTCACAGGCAGTCCTTGTTAATCAACAGCAGCTCATTCCCCATTTTCTGTAGATACACAATCAGGGCAGTGAAAAACATTGGGTTCTACAAGACGCTGGGGAGCCGTGTCCAATATAAGGGGGTTTCTAGGCAACAATCCCCCCCTCTAAGTGCGCCCTTGCAATGGCAACTTAATGGTCAGTCTGACTCCCTTGTAATTCTTCCACTCTAGTCTTGGCCTATATTTACTTCCACATATTTAGGGTAAATCAAACCTTATAACATGCATGTTGGTGAAGAGTGAGGATGGAAGAGGGCGAGGCACGGTAAATTGCATTCTTTTCCCGCAGGGCCAAAATGATGCAATTCACCATCATGGAGGCTCCCATCCCCAGGATGTGGAAGAATGCTCTTCCAGGAGTCCGGGAGACCTACTCGGAATTTGAGAGCAAATGGATCAATCAATGGCACAGCTACATCTGTCTAAGTGGCCCGTCCCGTCCGGTAACTGATACGAATTGAAAATTGCACTGTAGTGTGACCTAGTGAGTTCGCTCACCCCTGTCCTGCATAAGCAGTAATAATTATGACAACACTTACAGAGAAAGGAAGAACAAAATGATATTTATTTTTGAGTGAAACAAAGAAAACAAAACAGCACAGAGATAACAAAATTTAAATCACTTTCTATTCATATTCATTAAAATGCAAATGTTTCTCAGGGAACAGAACAAAGATACAAATAACTGGAAGTCATTGTGAGGAATGCAACAGATGTTGTCTAAGAAAATAGCCGATGTCCCCTTATTTGTGCCTCTACCAGGGGCTGCCTAATTTAAGAGATGATCACTGGATGTTTACATCTCCAGGATGTCTGCAGACAGATTTTGGGAACAATCACATATTCTACACAATAACACTGTCAAACAAATGTAAATAAAAAGGAATCACTGCCTTTAAAACAAATCTATACACAGACACTGTGTTTTACTGCATCACATTCCTTGCCACAGCGTCAAACAAATTCTGTCGACAAAACTTAATATTAGAAGCATAGAGTGGAGATCCTCTCGAGTCCACGTGTTCACGTATATCCGATATAAAATCAAATTATATTTATCAATAGTTTCCATTATCTCTGAAGCGTCAACAAGAAAGGCTGGAAACCTATGATTTATGTTCTCTTTGTGAAAAACATCTGCAGAATAAAATGAATCTCTTGATGCCGGAATTGTCATCATTGATGACTCTAGAAAATGAGCAATACATAATTTCTTGGCTCCCTTGCGCATCTAAAACAGATTGCTAAATGAAACACTGGAGGAGATTACATATGGCAAGGCAGACTAGCTTTGTATATGAGCGCATGCAGGTGGTTGCTCTCTAATAGTTTTAAGAAATGGGACATAACTTATTTAAGGGATATTTGCGTATACAAAATTCTCATTGTTAAACAGTTACGTCTCCCCTACAGGACCGATTCCACCATAGTCTCAGCTATTCTAGCTCTTTAGGATTTTTAATGATCCAGATTGTCCATGGCAAAGGACAAAGGGCCTGATTCATTAAGGATCTTAACTTAAGAAACTTCTTGTTTCAGTCTCCTGGACAAAACAATGTTACAATGCAAGGGGTGCAAATTAGTATTCTGTTTTGCACATAAGTTAAATACTGACTGTTTTTTCATGTAGCACACAAATATCAACTTTAAATGTCAGTGTACAAATAAGCTATCAAGTATTTGTGTGCTACATGAAAAAACAGTCAGTATTTAACTTATGTGCAAAACAGAATACTAATTTGCACCCCTTGCGATTGTAAAATGGTTTTGTCCAGGAGACTGAAATAAGAAGTTACTCAAGTTAAGATCCTTAATGAATCAGGCCCAAAGTAATTTGTACTCTAACAAACCTCATGTAAATGAGCACTTGCAGAGTAAAGAATTGTGAATATATAGACAGGAAAATATTTGTACACCTGAATACAATATAAGTATTATTTTACTTATTCACATTTTGCGCTATTAGGAGCTATTAAGGAGTAATTGTGATCCTGGGCAAACCTTATTAGAATTCAAGGGGTGCAAATTAGTTTATTATTTTGTAAATAAAGAAAATACTGGCTTTTTGGTCATGTAGCACACAAATAATTGATAGGTTTATTTTTACACTGACATTTAAAATTGATCTAGGACGTGCCCTACCCCAATTATAAATCTGTCCCCAAATCTTAAATTTACCTCCCCCTTTAATGCAACATGGTTTTGCCCAGGTGCAAAGTTACTCCTTTTTTCTGCTCTCCTTTCCTTAATGACTCAAACCCAGTGAGTTTATGATTAAAGTCCCTGATTTAATTTTAAAAAATATATCTGAATCCACCTGTTGGTTGTACTATATGTAATGCTTTTGTATACTTTGTATTTATTAAGCCATGCCTGTAGAGTGAATTAAATTGCAAAGCATTAAAATTGAAATCAAGCTTCAATGTCATCTTGGAAAAACCTAAACACAAAACAAAATGTTCATATGCAGTGCAAATGGTATAAATATCCCTTGAGGAGAGTGAGGTGCTCTCTGTAGTAGACCCTTCCGTGTCTTCCTGATCTTTCAGTCCTGTCAGCTGTGGTGCACTTAGCTGTACTGCTATGAAGGTCATAGACAATAATCTGCTGGGCAATGTGCCATCTAGAATTACAGACTCAAAGGGTTTTTTGAGAGGAATAAAGGACTGTAACTTTAATAGCTAAATGTGAATGTACCACATATAGCTAATAGGATAATCTGCGCCATTTGTAACTGGGCCCCTGCATTTAATGTTTGGAGATCTGTCACCCAAGCTGTTGGCAATGAAGATTAGAGAGAGGGAAACACACACAATAGCTCAAACAAAACTAAACAATAGAAAACATATAGAAATTTAAGGGCTGATGCAGAGTGGGGTGAATGTCAGTTTGCATTGCGTATCCTGCGTGAAATCACTCTGCTGATGCCCAGAAAGCATCCTAATGCAAATTAGGGATGTGCACCGGCGACTTTTGAGGTCTCGTGTTTTGTGTTTTGCATCCGGATTTTCGCGATGTTTTGGGTTCGGATTTGTTTCGCAAAACACCTGCCGAAAGGTTTTAGTTCGGATTTAAGGTTTTGGATTCGGATTTTTTTGGAAAAAAAACTAAAAAGTGTAAAAATCAAGTTTTTGGGCTTATTTTCACTCCTACGCTATTATTAACCTCAATAACATTCAATAACAATCATTTCCACTAATTTAAAGGCTATTCTGAACGCCTAACACCTCACAATATTTTATTTTTTTTAGTACAAAACGTTGCAACGAGGTATCTTTCTGGGCTGCGTAGAGGAGTGTTCCCCACAATATATTTAAAAACCCATCTGAATTACACCCAAAAATAGTATCTGGACTGCGTAGAGTAGTGGGCACTGGGCACCACAATAAAATATATAGAAAACCTTCAACAGGTCTGAATTACACCCAAAAATAGTATCTGGACTGCGTAGAGGACTGGCCACTGGCCACCACAATATAATATATAGAAAACCTTCAACAGGTCTGCATTACACCCAAAAATAGTATCTGGACTGCGTAGAGTAGTGGGCACTGGGCACCACAATAAAAAATATATAGAAAACCTTCAACAGGTCTGAATTACACCCAAAAATAGTATCTGGACTGCGTAGAGGACTGGCCACTGGCCACCACAATATAATATATAGAAAACCTTCAACAGGTCTGCATTACACTGCACATACGGCTGCTCCTCCATCCTCTCCATCATATACATGTTGGAGTTTCAGCGTGTCAAAACCTCTTGTTTTTGATAATGACAGTGCATTTTGAATATTTTTCGATTTGCCCCACAACACTGAATGTACTTTATCTATGATACGCATCTATCTTTCTTGACTGCGTAGTGTGGTGGCTCCGGTACACAATTTGGTACCAAGGCCACAGTATAATTAAAAAACCCTCCACGGGTCAGAATTCTACCAAAAAAGGGTTTGGACTGCGTAGTGTGGTGTGCCTGGAACACAATTTTTTACAGCGCCAACAATATAATTAAAAAATTGGGCATCAACTGTCACCGTTGTTTAATATCTGATACACCTAAATATGGACTGCACAGTGGAGTAGCCCCGGTAGTAAATTTGGTGCCGGGGCCACAATACCTCCTCCAACTTCCAAGTGTAGTGTTTATAAAGACAGACAGCGTCGAAGTGTTATTTGTTGACTTTCTTAACCCTAAAATTGTCCCTGTTGCAAATATTTGTGCAATGGAGAGTTACTTTTTCATTGAAAGACTCAAGCTTTCAAGTGTAGTGTTTATAAAATATAAACAACAATACAGTAGTTCTAGAGCACGTCAATCCCTCTTGTTTTAAATTATGACAAGGCATTTTACTTTTGGTTTAATTTCTTGAATTTGTTTAAATTTGGTTTTACTTTTTGAACATGGCAAACGACTGTTGATTGGTCATATAATGCAAAAAAAATAGTTCCAAGATGGAATTGTCCTTGGGCCCTCCCACCCACCCTTATGTTGTTGAAATAGGACATGCACACTTTAACAAACCAATCATTTCAGCGACAGGGCCTACCAAACAACTTTGGCTGAAATGATTGATTTGTTTGGGCCCCCACACCAAAAAAGCTATTCATCTCTCCCTGTACAAACTAAACAGGCTCTACTGAGAAAATATATGTCATCCTCATCCTCAACCTCTGATTCCTCTCCCCCTACAGTGTGTACTTCCTCCTCCTCACACATTATCAATTCGTCCCCGCTGGACTCCACAACCACAGGTCCCTCTGTACTATCTGAAGGGCAGTGCTGTACTTCATTGAGGAATTGATTATTCTTTTTTATAAACATCATTTTTTCAACGTTGTGAGGAAGCAACCTCCTTCTCCGCTCACTGACCAGGTTCCCCGCTGCACTAAAAACTCTTTCCGAGTACACACTGGAGGGGGGACAACTCAGGTAAAATAGAGCCAGTTTGTACAGGGGCTTTCAAACTGCCTTTTGGAGTTCTACCACGTCACTACCTCTAGTTAATTTAGATTGCAAGGCTTGTAAATACTTTGAAGATAAAAAAAAGCAGGCTGCACAGACTGTGGAGCTAGAAAGTGAAATTAAATGGACCACGTTACTTTGGTGGCTATCTATGCCCCCCCCCCCCTTCCCCGCCCTACACTTGTAGTTGGATATAAAAAAAGCAGCCTGCATAGACTGTAGAACTAGAAATTCAAATATAAAAAAAAATGGACAAAGGCAGTTTGGTATCTGTCTGCATCAGATCCCCTCTCCACTAAGAGTAAAATAGAAAACTATTCAGCCGTTATATAATCTAGAATATAAATAGAAATTGAGAAAGGCAATTTGGTATCTGTCTGCTTCATAATAATCAACATCCTCCTCAGCGCCAGCTACATCAATATCCTCCTCCCGGTGTACAACATTCACACCTTCATTAGCCAAATCTGTAACTGGACTGTGGGTGATCCTTCCAGCATATGCAGAGGGCGTGCTGTAAATGCTGGATGGAGTCACCTCTTCCCGTACAGTGATGGGAAGGTCAGGGTTCACAACCAACAACACCCTTGGACTTGCCTTGGGGATTTGTGATGTCATCTGTTTAGAAGGCAGAGTTCTTTGCTGTTTTGTTGTTGTTACTGACAGCATAACTCTCTTAAATTTTTTGTAGGGGGGGGAGGAGGGCTAAGATCTGTGGGTGAAGCTGAACCACTAGTCATGAACACGGGCCAGGGCTTAAGCCGTTCCTTGCTACTCCGTGTCGTAAATGGCATATTGGCAACTTTACGTTTCTCCGCAGATGATTTTAAGTTTCTCTTTTTGCTACTTTTTCTTAACTTGGGCTTTTTGGATTTTATATGCCCTGTACTACGAGATTGGGCATCGGGCTTGGAAGACGACGTTGATGGCATTTCATCGTCTATGTCATGACTAGTGGCAGCAGCTTCAGCATTAGGAGGAAGTGGGTCTTGATCTTTCCCTACTTTATCCTCCAAATTTTTGGTCTCCATTATATGTAGCACAAGATACTGCAGAATGTGTGAACTTGGTAATATTGCAGTACCAATGGACTTATACTGCTGGATTGGTTTTGCAAATTTGTTTATAATTATTTTTTTATTTTTTTTATAACTTTTTTTTTATTTTTTAAAAACTTGGGAATAATGGGGAAATAACTATGCCCTTAGAAGCACAGAGCACAGGACACAGCACCACTGGACTGAACAGGACACAGCACAGGACCCAGCAGCACTACGGAACTCAGCAGGACAGAGCACAGGACACAGCACCACTGGACTGATACTGCAGAATGTGTGAACTTTGTAATATTGCAGTACCACTAGACTTTAGCTGCTGAATGTGTGAACTTTGTAATATTGCAGTTCCAATGGACTTATACTGCTGGATTGTTTTTGCAAATTTGGTTATAATTATTTTTTTTTAAAAAATTTTATTTTTATAACTTTTTTTTTATTTTTTAAAAACTTGGGAATAATGGGGAAATAACTATGCCCTTAGAAGCACAGAGCACAGGACACAGCACCACTGGACTGAACAGGACACAGCACAGGACCCAGCAGCACTACTGAACTCAGCAGGACAGAGCACAGGACACAGCACCACTGGACTGATACTGCAGAATGTGTGAACTTTGTAATATTGCAGTACCACTGGACTTTAACTGCTGAATGTGTGAACTTGGTAATATTGCAGTACCAATGGGCTTATACTGCAGGATTGGTTGTGCAAATTTTGTTATAATTAAAAAAAAATTAAATTAGTTTTTTGTATTTTTTTAAATAACTTTTTTTTATTTTTTTAAACACTTGGGAAAATTGGGGAAATAACTATGCCCTTAGAAGCACAGAGCACAGGACACAGCACCACTGGACTGAACAGGAAACAGCACAGGACCCAGCAGCACCACTGAACTCAGAAGGACAGAGAACAGGACACAGCACCACTGGACTGAGCACAGCACAGCACAGCACAGCACAGAACTGAACAGCACGAGATATAGCAGGACAGAGGACCACCTAACACACCCTTCCTCTACCCTGATCAATGCCCGAGTGAAGATGGCGGCGACTAGCGGGGAATTTATAGGATCCGAGTATCGCGAGATCCGACAACGGGATTATGAGTCAGAGCCTCGGTTTCAGATTTGAATTTGGCGCCAATACCCGGATCTGTCTCGGATCCGACTCGGATCGGCAACGTTCGGGTGGGCTCAGATTTCAGAAATCTGAGTGCGCTCATCTCTAAATGCAAATACACCTATGCAGACCAGCGCGTATCTTACACTTATGTCCATCTGCACCTGGAGAGGCGGGACGTGCGTTCTATTGACAGTGTACAGTAAATCCGTGTTCGCGCAACTGCAGCTCGTGCAGACCTGCAGAAATACACATATATGCTTGTGAGAAGGTGTATTGTTTGGGCCTCCTATAGGACAGGTGTAAATACTTGCTGATAATGATGATGACTTGTCGTAAATCAGGCGCATATGGTGACGTTGTGAAGGTGGGTGGAAGCATCTATAGATGTGTAAGGTTCTACATATGGGCCGTCATACGCTATCTTTCAATGTTCTTTTACTAATAGTAATTTACTCCCATTTTGCAACCGATTTGCAACTTAGTCTGTAATATAATCAAATTGAAACGTGTGTCCTTCCCTATACTGAGGGGCCACTGAGACCTCTCCCGGAAAATTAATACAGAACAAAGGGCTGACTTGCAAGTTTTAGCAATTGGGGAAATTAGACCAGTTAAGCACTGAGGAGTTTTCAACTCTCCCCAGCTTAGCTACAAGTTATATGAACTACATAAGGCAGAAACACGGAAAGTAGAGACCGACTGACTGATTACAAATGAACCTTCATTCATGAGCCTCGACGGGTGCGCTGTCCTTCGGGAACATGCACAAGTTGACAGATGGGTCAGTAACAAGACTGAGACATAATATAACCTCATAGGAGCATACAGCGTGTATATGCCTGCTCTCATCTGTATGCATTGTCCCTTTTAGGTTTAATTGCTGTTACCTGGGTACTTATTTTTTTACCAGTATCTTGACTTTTGATTTAACTTTGGACTTTAATTGAACTCTCCCAGATCTAACTTTTGACCTCTCCTTAAAATGCTGAATTTGTACTGTCACTACTCTTTTAATTCCAGACTCCGGTTTTGTGGACATTGCCTTTGTCTGCTGATTCTGTATAACAACTACTGATTGTCAGTACCAGCAGTCTTAGACTTCACTGGCTCCAACACTCAGCAGTCCACTGATCGCTGGCCTTAGCAATTAGAATCCTTAACAAAACCCAGCTGGACTCAGGCTAGAGATGACTTAACACCTCTCAGGTGTTACTACTCAGGTGTTTAGGTACTGCTGACCAGGGGAGGGCTGGCAAATTTTAGCCCAGGGGGCAAGATTCGGCTCAACAGCATATTAGGAACATCATTTTAAAGGAAGAAAAATGCAGGTGGCCCAGTGACCCAGCCGAGTGACCCAGTCCACTATGGGACTTTCCCAGGGGCAGATGCCCTCCAGCCCAGCCTGCCCCTGCTGCTGACACATGTGTGGAATCAACAATCAAGTAGCCACTATAAGAACCTGCTCAGTGCACTCCACAGTCCCTGAGTATCAATTGTGTCCAACAACGATACTCCCACTCCAGGACTATACTAGGAAATATAGCAGCTCTTTGTGTTTGTTCAACTCCTGTTCTCATACCAGCTAAGTACTCTGCTGCCTTCATGGTGGGAACCAACTACACTGGGCCGCCTCCTGGGTTCTCACTGAGGGAAGTTCATATCCTCTTGCAAGGGTCTCTGGTGAAGTCCAGTGGGAGTCTTAGACTCCGCGCCAGTGTATTTGGTTGTGCCAAACCCATCTGCTAGTTATTGCAACTAGTCAATGGGTTGTAGTCATTGTGTGCTATGCCCTCAGCCTCCACTACTTTATTTTATATGGTGGAGCTAATAGTAGGCCCATTCATGAACTACTCAGTGAAGGATAGAGCCATCTGTACCATCTGAAGACTTTATGCCTTTTGATACATACACAAATGTCAGCCTGGCATACTTTGTATGCAATGGGTACATTTTAGTTCCTGTCGGTTTTTGGATCCATTTTATCTGACACAAAAAATAGTCTGGACCCAATTCTCTCACATACTTTTCTATTACAGTATGCTGATCTGAACCCATTATAGAGGATTGGACTTCCTCTGTCAACTTCCGCAATAAAGGAGGATCCTACCCTAAAACCCTCCATTATCTGAATCTGGAAGCGCTGTGTGCTTGGTTCATTCTGTCCAATGCTCTTCAGCACTATTCAGCTCTATGGCAGAGAACAGGGCTAGAGACCACTTTTCTATTTAATTTATTTCACAAAGCTTAGCAACCTAGATGAAATATATGGATGACAATAATTAAGTGTTTGTACTAAAGCAAATATGGAGAAAATAATAGCACATTTCCGTTTTTCCTTCATATTTGCCCTAGTAATCAGACCTCAATGTTCCTCCATAGAACATAGTGTAAATAGGAGGAGTCATGCCAGAGCTCTAGCACATGCACAGTGATGAGATTTATCATTAACATGAGCCATGTGCACCATTTCCTCCTCTCCTCTGTGCATCAAAATTCTCCACCAACCCTGAGTCAGATCTTCTCCGTTTTTTGTGTTGCTCTGCTGCAAAAACAGAGCACTGTGGGGGCTTAGGGGCTGTATATACATTAGTACACAGAGCCCAATGTATTATAAACATGATCAAGTAAATTGTAGAACAATAGAACTGTTAGAACTGGTCTTATATTATATATTGCAGTGTATCTCATGGATCCTTTAATGTATATCTTTGGCTTCTCTGGTCCTAACTTGATGTGCCAATCCTGTCACAGCCATTGGCCATACCTGGGCCATAGCAATTTTGGGTGTAAAGAGGACTGAATTTTGGAACGCTTATAACAAATCAATTTGGCTTATTTTCAAAAGAAAATTGAATAGAACAAGTAGATATCATATTAAATGTACTACTCTGAAGACTGTGGAAACATTTTTGGAAAATAAGATCTGAAATTCACATATGCATGTCCTCTCATGTAAAGTGGTACGTGTTCATCAATATTTAGGTGTGGTGCCTACATGTGAGATTTGCTGGGGCCCTGAGGCCTATGAACTAAATTACAGGATTAGACTTGAGCTTGGCTTTGTGTAATCTTTAGAGGTATATAAATAAACACAAACACAAGCTATGGTTAAATTAAAGACTAACAATGAGCAAAAAAACTCCCCGATATTATCTGCCTTCTGCCATGAAATCCCCTTAGTTTCTCTAAAGTGATTTTATACTATGTATACAATTTTTGTCAAAGTCAATACTACCATAAGGCACATTTGCCTGAACAACACCAGCCACAACTTTTGCCCATGCTCTCCAAGATAAAACTATCCTTTATTAGGTGAATAACTAGTCACATTGAGAGAGGGATATAATTTATGATAATGAAAACACTATGATAAATATGCCATTTGTACACAGTGTGCTTAAGACCATGCTTTCAAACATAAGTTACACAGGACTTGGGAACCAAAAACATTCGTGACAAATATCAATACACTTTATTAAAAAGCTGTGCACTGTCTACATTGCAGAAGTTTGAAAGAAGCTGGATCACATCAGCAATTAGTTCTGTTCTGTTTATCGCTACCAGCTGAGTTTGAGCAGGTGCACCCCAACTACAAATACTGTGCATAATCATATGCAGGATCTGAGCTGAGAATAATCATGTAGGAAAAAGTTGAAAACTTCTACACCCTGCCCACTTTGGTCCACATTCATTCAGAATAAAATGCTTGACAAGGTCTTGTCTAGAGATGATTGAAAGTGATTGAATTTCACCGGTTCGAAGGCCCCCAGCATGTCCGAGGTACAATTGTCAGCAGACAGAAGCAGAAAATTGTTTTCTGTTCGTAGCTCACAGATGACTGTTTGTGTTAAAATTTGTGATCTAACTTTTTCTAAAACATGATTTAAATTATATTTTTACTAATAAAATAATATGTTAACATTTGTTTTTTTAAAAAAAATTGTGAATACTACTGTTCAAAATTCGCCATTTGAGATTCTCCATCCACAATTGGGATTCCCCATTAACAATAGAAAACCACCAAAATATTAAAACGTAACTCACACATGTGGAAACCGGACCGACCATTGTTAGACTTAATCGTGGTCGAACTGTCTCAAAACATGGTTGAACCTGTTCCACTGTCTATATTTTTTTGGGTTCTAATACTCAAGAAATTATGGAAAATGTTTACATTTTCAAATTGATTCTTCAGGCAGGATTGAGGATAGAATGGCAGTTGGTTCTCTAGCAAGGTGGTTGTTATAATTTATTTATTAATTCTAAAAGCCAAAGTTATATTTCAGTTTTCTCTCTAATAAGCTTTTACTGTTGTCAATATTGTTCCTTCCTTTAGCCCCCCCCAAAAAAACCAGTAAAAAATGGGGGCGTGGCTTGGTAGTCATCAGAACAGTCGCATCGATCCACGGTTCCTGCTATTTTCAACAGTTCACCAAGGAACATCTGGGACATTTCATCCTTAAATTGAGATCACTGCATGAAGTTAGCCTCAGGATTCATGAAGGATCAGTCCAATTTTTGTTTGACATTGGAAACCCATTTTAAGTGTGACTTCAGGTTTGGGCCTGGTACGTGGGTAGCTATGAGATGACCACTGCTCTAACCACCTACTCTCCCCCTGACAGCACTCGGGTGCCTCACCTGTCCACGCCCCCCACACACCACTGATATCCACTCAGATAGCTTGCTGACCTCCTGACCAACAGTTACAAGTACCATCAGGCCATTTAATTCAATGAACTACTAAGGGCAACAATGTTATTACTATTAAAAGAGCCTAGATCATCAACCAACTACTGCTTAGCCCTGGATATAAGTAAAGAGCCACCCATTTACCTGGATCTAACTTACCCTCAAGTTCAGCAGTTTCACACCTTTACTAACTGATCCAAACACAGTCATATACTGCTGTCTGTATTATAAATTATCTCCATAGACTCTCTTCTGCCCTCCAGTGGCTTTCTGACTACAACCATAGTGCCTTGTACCTTACCAGCATTAACCTTAAGAAATCTACAGTGAAGAACCTATGCCCTGGAACAAAAATATTTAAGATCTTCTTCACTATGAGTGGAATACAAATATTTATTCATTTACTCTATTTCCTCCTCCTACTAAATTCACCATGCATAAATCATCAACGAAAAACGAAAGAGGAGGGAACTCAGAAATAATGCAACACTTCTCTCGGCAAGACAGCATCAATGTCTCCCCCTCACCCTTACTGCATCTAGACCAAGACAACAACACCGAAGCAACACCAGCCACCAAAGGAGATGGGTTGTGTACGTTTACCCAACGGTATTTACACCGACAACGATGAGACCTACAGAAAAAAAAAGAATTGTAAAAATGACAAGAATATAATACAGACTTACCTGTAAAACGACAGATTTGCGAAGAGAGCAGCATGCTGACAGCTACAAGTTCCGATGACAGAGCTGGCTGGAACTTCATGTTGACGTCAGTTTAAAGAGCGACATAGAGGAATGTGCATTTAAAGTGACAATGTGAGGACCCCACAACTACATACTTTAGTATGTGTTACATTAAATTGTTAGAATAACTGCTGAAAGAATAAATTTGCCTACTCGATTTAAATTTTGTTCCTCATTAGCATTAGCACTCAAATAGAAACATATTGACTCGCCTGTCTATCACAGGTTTGAGTTATGATCTGATACTACTTGTCTACATGTTACATGTCTCTGTTGTTGTTCTACTGTAAAGGTTATCAGTGCTAATTTACTGTTCGTTTTTTAAACTTTGTTATTTGGCAGTGAATGTTCCATATGGGTCATGTTCCTATTTACAGTTAATGTTATCTAGTTACTGTTGTTTATTATTATATATAGTATTTTACAAAATAGTTATCTCATCGATCCATATTATTCTATTATTGTCTTCTTTGTTTTATTGTACTTTATTTCCCATAATGTACTTCATAATTTCAACTTCTCCCATACTATTTTATGAACATCTTTCTGGGTGGGTAGCATCTACTTGTCCACTCTCACTCCCAGACCTGAGTCCACACTCTTATTTTACTGCCCCTTACATTACTACTTTACCAGTTACTTTGGTTCGCTGGGCTCTAACCCCAGAGTTCCATCCTCTCACTGTAGGGGATCATTGCCACACCTTATTACCCTCCTGCCCTGTCCCTAGCCTACATTCCCACTTTGGCAGAGAGGAAATAGCCAAACATCCATAATATTAACTTGAAAGCACAGTCCTCAAATCCACTTTACATATAAACTTAACTGTCAACTATTATGCCCTTCAAAATCTTCTTAATTAACACCAAACGGTTGAAATTGCCTCATAAATGATCAGTACTATTGTCTACAATACATAAATGACATGGTGATATTACTCTTTTACAGGAAACTCACTTTCAAAACACAAGTCATCCTTCACTCTCTGCCAAAACTTTCTCGAAAATATTCTATCTCTCTCACCTCTGGAAACACAATGGTATGGCCATTTTGATCAGTAGCAAGGTATCTTTTCTCTAACATGCTCCAAGGTTGAAAGCAAATACATTATCTTAACAGGTAAAGTAGGACACCAAGACAGAACCATTGCAAACATATATGTCCCTAATATGGATCAGGCCTGCATCTTCCACCACTTATTTTCTGACCTTAATAAACTACACAAAAGATAACTCTTATTAGGTGGAGACCTTAAGACAGTCATCTTGCAAAAAATTAAATTGATCTTGCATGCAACCATCTGACAATAAGGGGGGGATTCAATTGCCCGCGTTACGGGTAAAAGTAACGTGGCCTGCGCATTATCACCGTCATCACGGTAATAATGCGCTTAATTACCGTTATTACGGTAGTTTCAACACCGGCTGTTTGCTCGCAGCTCCCTGAACTGCGAGAAGAAAGCTGGGTTAAAATGACCGTAATAACGTAAATAACTTTAATGCCGCGCTAATTCGGGGGGGATTGAATTCCCCCTAACTCTCCAGAAGTAACCTTGTGTCACCTCACAGGCTTGCCTCATTGGAGACTGACCTAGAGACTAAACAAGACTCTCCTAAAACTACCTCTGTTTCAAGATACCATTAAAACGCATCTACAGGAATATTTTGAGAATAATATGTCTGAGGAGGTTCGGTTGCCTACAATTTGGGAGGCTCATAAAGCCATCATCAGAGGAGCTATTATAAATATTTAAATATATAAATATATTTGCTTCCCAAAGAAAAAAACAAAAAGACGCAAAAATAATTTCTTTATTAGCAGATATTCAAAATCTCGTAAATATCCATAAATGTGCGCAGTCCATCAACATCTATAGATAATTAACTAAACTCAGAGGGGAAATAAAAGCTCTATTGATTGAGCAAACCGAACACACATCATGGTGGCTCAAACAAAATTTCAACGAAAGGGAATAAATCAAAATCCTTTGTAGCAGATCGAAAGTAAAGCAAGCTTTGCAAACCAGTGCATCTCTTATAGACAAATAAGTCAATAATTTATGATCCAGGTGCAAAAAACAGAATGTTCATGGAATATTATAAATTTCTTAACAACATCCACGATGATTCTAACAATAGACACATTTCTAACATGTCTTTTCAGGAACTAGGCGAGCACAAATCTAAATTGTGATATTACTGAAAAAGAAATAAAACTAGCTCTGAAATGACAAAACCCTCAAAGCACCAGGCTCTGATTGCTCTACCACGGCCTATTATAAAACATCTGTCTTATTTCTCTCCCCTTATTTGTTACAATTATTTAACAAGATTTTTAAAGGAGCACCTTTTCACCCCAAAACTAACCACTTAAAAATCATAGTTATACCAAAACCAAATAAAGAGCCTTTAAACTCTGTCAGTTATAAACCAATATCCTTTTAAACACTGAGCTCAAACTATTCGCCAGATTTTTGGCAAACAGACTGAACCCTTTGCTGCCAACTACAGTTGACCATGACTAGGTGGGTTTTACCCATTCCATCAATACTGTGATAATAGACGTAAAAAAAATAATCCAATATATCACATTAACAACCATAAACTGCCGTCGGTTGTCCTTGCCTTAGATGCCAGAAAGGCTTTCGACCAGCTGCCCTGGCCCTTCATGCAACAAACCCTAAGAACTTTCGGTCTACAAGGGGACTACCTCCATGCCATACAATGATACATATTATAACCCACCCTCCTCTGTCTCAATCATTTGTTGAGATTCAACATAAGTAATGACACAAGACAAGGCAGTCCCCTTTAACCATTGATTTATGTCCTCTGTATCAAGCCTTTGGCAGACAGAATATGTGTTAATCCTAACATCAAAGGGATCCAAATAGGCATTCACCATTACAAAACGTCTCTCTTTGTGTGATGCTTACCTTGACCAACCCACATACTTCCCTTTCAAACCAATTTTGGGAACTAGACATTTGTGGCACCCTCTCTGGTTACAAGGTTAATAACAATAAATCAGAAGCCTTAGCAGTCCATCTACCCACCCACTTAAAAAAGCTACTAGAGAACAACTTTGAATTCCTCTGGAAACCAAAAGCCATCCAGTATCTGGGCTTCTTTATAGCTTATCACTGTAACCAACTATTCCATTCAAACTTACTCCCACTGATTGACACAGTACAAAGGGATCTAAAATCCTGTACTTCTATGTACATCTCTTGGATAGGCAGAATTGTTGCCATCAGGATGAACACACTATCATGATTGCTTTACTTTTTCAATGTCTCCCTGTTCCCTTTCCAAAACGCACTCTCTAAATTCTCCAAACTCAGTACAATAAATTTATTTGGGGCAACAATAAAACTAGATTATCTAGGTCGATCCTGTATAAATCACTGACTTCGGGAGGTTTTGTTTATCTACTTCTGAATCAATATTATCATGCTTCACAATTATTTCACATGATCACCTGGTTTAGATTTTACATTGAAGATTCCTCCTGGGAGTGGACAATCTGGATTTCCTTCCATGTCTAGGCAAAAGTCACCGAGTGGCCTAGACCTATGATACTCTGACAATCAAAGTAACACTAGCTATCTGGGAAGAATCTATATAAACTTTCACCATATCCCTCACATCTCACCCCATGTTAGCGACACCCACTACATTTGATTTTTAAAGGGGAAAACAACAGATGTTTGTATTAAATTTATTTTGTATTTGCACTATTTGTTTGTATATAATTATGTTTTATATGGAAAATACAACTTTTGTATTTATCTATAACTGTCTAGACAAAATTAAATTTTTTATATATAACACTTCATTACATTATTATATTGTGTACATTGTGTACAAATAGAGTAATGTGACTTTAGCATTTACTGCTAGTACTGTCAAGTCACCCCTCAACACAGCATTAAGATGTCTCTGACTGAACATTTGCATATAAATCCACTTTGTTTTGCGTCTTTTCCTATTTCCGGTTGTGGCACACATGTGTCCACCTCTAAATGACCTCTAAGCATCAAAAAGTACACTTGCCCTTCCTGTGTCAGCTAAATCCTGAATGTTGCATAAAATTTCCAAGCAGATACAATCTTATGTCATTTCTGCTTTATATACAGTGATGCAGGGACATGCCCTATGTATGTGTACAAAGAAATAGAAAAATGGGGCCTAATTCAGAGAGTAACGCAAGCATAAGAGTAATTTGTCATTGTCAACTGTGCACACAAGTTTATGAGTAGCAGATACACCCCACAGACACTTATGTCCAACTTTCTACCAAGTATAAAAATCTTTTATTTTTTTTTAACTTACAAATGCAATTGCTATAAAGCATCATTTAAACTTGAATAACCAAACTAATACAGCACGAACAGCTTCCTGGATACAAATAAAAATTAACCTATGGCGTGCGGCAACTAAAATCTCAATAAGAGTCTGCGGATCATTTGCAAATCTCTATTTACAAGTGGTTCGCTAGTTTGCGTGATCAGCATCATCCGCTACTCGCAACCGACAAATAAAACCGCTTTCTCAGCCATATCTGCGACTACAGCCCAGTATGAATCTATACGCAACAGCCCAAACACATAATAACTATACATTGCCTACCCTCCCCCTGTCACACCCTTCAGGCGTAAGGAGTCGCAAGTGGCAAAAATTTGCAGGTCTGAATAGTTGCAGTTGCGTAGTTCACTTTCTGAGAGTGCACAGTGCAAAATAACGCAACGATACACTGTGCAAACGGACATGTGTCTACTACAGTCCTGTCGCTCTTTGTGACTGTGACTCCTCTCTTATCCAGTCTGTATAATAATAAAGATGTTTTAAGATCCACTCTTCTCAGTGAAAGATTTTAGCAGGTGACAAACAGAAAACTTATTACCAAAAATTCTATAAAACAAAAAACCTACAAGACCAGTAATTAAATAATTAGGAGGTTAGCTGTCATACCTTATTCTACACCCAGCCGGAATGCCAATAAATATTTAAGAAGATTATCCAGATAACATCAGTATTATCTGACTTTCGCACTATCCAAAATACACTTACGTTATATATTTGTAAAATGGTATTACCAAATATATTAAAGAAAGCCTTTTGTTATCCAATGTTAGCATTTCAGCAGTGCCATCATTTTGGATGACAACAACCTGTATAATGCTTTTCTTGTTAGTCCGCACATTAGGGCTTGAAATGGTTCGATGCAGCAGTTAAACTCTGTGGAAATGGCCACTGAAACACAAGCAGGGTTTTTAGTTCCATTGCATTTTGCTGACTTTACAGGATAATAGTCCTCATTTCTCAGGTCTTAATGCGCTATGTCAGGATTAAATTATATAATGGATGTCTGAGACTTTCTGTCTCAAGAGCTGATGCTATGACAAAATTTGAACTCGTCCTCCCCAGACAAATTAATGAAGTGTTGTCTATTTTTTTCAATAGAGCAATATCTTACATATTGCAAATAGAGCTGCGAACACCCACTCTGTCTATCATTATTATTGCACTAAAACAATTTGAAGGAAATAATATATCACACTAACAAATATCATTTGTTTTCTTTCACTTTACTTTTAATACATGTTTAATAAAGATATGACAATAAGTTATTCCTCTGAAGAGAACCTTATTCCTCTGCATAACTGCACTTATAACTCTGAACTGCTTTTTTGCAGATTCTGCAAAAGTAAAATGAAGGATCACTCATAGCAATGCATGCTACTACTCATCTCTCATTCAGAGACTGTATCACTTATTGATGATTTAAACTAGGACAAACATAGTTTCCAAACCAAGTACTTTTTTAGATGTGTTTGAGCACCTGTTGCATGCATTCTTCATCTCTTGTGTATGTGTGTCCCCAATTTTGTAGTGGGTGGAGCTAGAATGACCTGTAGCCAATCAAATCATTGCAATGCACACAGCAGCACAGACTATTGAAGGAGATGAGAGGGCTGATCTAGTGGGAGGCAGTAACCTGTCCATTCGTGTGATTGTGTAAGTGAGGTCAAGGCTGCATGTGACATGAGAAGTATTATGTATTGTGAAAAAGGCAATGGAGATAAGGGAGTCTCAAACTGACAGTATGAAGGAGCAGTGTCCCTCATACTTATGCAGGAAAATTGTGGTTTCACAAATCTCTATATAAAATAAAGTCCATTCTTTACAAACCTCTTGTTCATTTTAGTGTACAGTGTTGTGTTGACAGAATGACAAAGTCATGTGAATGATGGGCTTGAGGCAGGTAGACAGAACATTATGGTCCCCTTGGAGTTCGTCTTTCAGTTAGACAAATGTTTTTTACAGGAGTTTCTGCAAAAGGGACAGGTTAGAGGGTTTTATGAGCCTCCCGTTCCACAAATCATAGCATTCTAGGATTGACCCTCTCCAACTATGGTATAATAGTGGTTATTATTTCCTCAGTTGCTAGATAATTTATTATGGTTTTTCTATAAACCAAAATAAAAGTTCCTCTATGTCCTCCTTTGCTATACCCTTTAATGAACTGCTCTCTTTCTAGCAATCACTTGGTTCATGATCGTCTTAAAATTCTAAACCCTTCTACTCTTGGCAGGGGCGGATCCAGAACTTAATTGTACCGGGGGCGATTTAGGGGGGGGGGGCGATTTAGCCCCGCCCCCTTTTTGCCACCTAAGGCTGCTGAGGCTGCACACTATGTGCAGGTCCGTTCGGCAGAGAGAGTTAGGGAGAGAGTCCTGCCCGACTGCTCTGATTGTGTCAATCAGAGCAGTCGGGCAGGCCTCTCTCCCTAACTTTCTCTGCCGAACGGACCAGCACATAGAGTGCAGCTGTCGGCAGCAAGCCCCTGCTAGGGGGCACGATCGCCCCGATGGCCCCCCCCCTGGATCCGCCACTGACTCTTGGTGGAAAACCCTTAGTAGTGGACTCTTTTCTTCAATGCCTTCTCCCAACACCTTCCAGCTCTGTCCCCCACAAAGGGCCAGTGGAGGCTGTGAGGACGCTCTAGTCACACCTCTATATCTCACCTTGGGTGCAGCTCCCCCCCCCCCTACCCAGCTTAGCAGGAATCTTCTGCTCCTCAGACTGGGAGGATATAAGATATGATACCACGCTCCCAGGGTATCACACACATGGATTAGTAGCAGGCTGCAGCTTCACAGATAAGAAGCTCTTCTATCTCAATGGCCAGTATCAGTGTGGGGGAACCACTGGGCATTAAAAGCACTGAATGAATGTCATTATGTCATAAAGCACCCCCTCAACCTTGATTCCCTAGCCGACTGTCTAGGTTCACCTACTAGTTAAAAACAGAAACAAAATTCCGGCGGGAATTGGCCATGGCGCTAGCAGACCAATACAATACTCTATATAACAAGCGTATCACATAGACAGACCCTGCAGCTCAAACCACGATTTATCAAATCGTTAACCAAACAAGAATACATAATAGTCACAATATTAGAAGGGTGTGGATTCCACATACTTTAACCAGCGCTCTACGGTGTGTATGTATCACTTACTAATTATGCCAACCTTCTATTCCGCCCTCCCACTTTTTTTCCTAAGCTTTCCTTACTACTCTCCAATCTCATTAAACAACATGGTTTTCCTAATTATTATTATTTTCATATATTTATATAACACCAACAATTTACACATCGCTCTACAGAGAATATTTGTCATTCACATCACTTCCTTCCCCATTGGAGCTTACAATCTAAATTCTCTAACACACACTAGGGTTAATTTTAGCAGCAGCTAATTAACCTACCAGTATGTTCTTGGAGTGTGGGAGGAAACCAGAGCACCCGGAGGAAAACCGCACAAACATGTAACATACAACCACACAGATAAGGCACTGGTTGTGAATTGAATTCATGACCCCAGCGCTGTGAGGCAGAAATGTACTGAAAAGTAGTGTTAAGTAAGATACTCATTAGAAGCTAGCTATAATTCCCACCCTGCTTGCTGTACATTTCTGGATTGTTCTGTTGCATGCCTTACACATTTGCTGTCATCTGACTTGCTCTGTCTCATTTTATGTTATTTAATAATCCCAACACACAAAATCAACTCTTCTACAAATTTCATCCCTTCTTCTTAACTTCTTCCTTTGATCTTAGTCAGTTGCCCTCATACGAGCATTTGTTTTGACTCACTTTATTTGTTCTCACTAAATTTCTAACTTTCCTTAAAACCAATTTGTCCTCCGAGACAGTCATCTGCTACCATGTTAATCTTCCTGAAAAATCTCCTTTATATAGTGTATTCACACTGTCAGACATATGTAGTCTCTCTGCTATACATCCATGGCTACTCTCCCCTTCCCCTAAAGAGCTGCAGATAAATACAGTACTATTTTATTATCTCACGACCAACACATAAAATCTCAACATTGCCAAGCTGGGATTTCATAATGCAGCGATGAGAGGATTGTGCAAAAAGTCAAATGATGCATACATGCATATGTGCTTATCTAAGATGTATAACATGGATGTTTTACAGAACTTAGCCCTGGGTGTGCGCACGACGAGGAACCCATGACCCTGTCACCGGCTCACCGGTTATCTCTCCTTGGACCACTTTTGATAGGTATTAACCACTGCATACCTCATCATCATGATGTTTTAGAGTGACTGGAGAGGCATAGGTAAGTGAAAGGGTCTGTATTGGGGCAGCAGGTTGGCTAAGTGGTTAGCACTTCTGCCTCACAGCACTAGGGTCATGAGTTCAATTCCCCACCATGGCCTTATCTGTGTGGAGTTTGTATGTTCTCCCCGTCTTTGCGTGGGTTTCCTCCAGGTGCTCCGGTTTCCTCCCACACCCCAAAAACATACTACTAGGTTAATTGGCTGCTATCAAATTGACCCTAGTCTCTCTGTCTCTGTGTGTGTGTGTCTATATTAGAGAATTTGGACTGTAAGCTCCAATGGGGCAGAGACTGATGTGAATGAGTTCTCTGTACAGCGCTGCGGAATTAGTGGTGCTATATAAATAAATAGTGATGATAATGATTGTGTCTATAGTCTATAGTAGACATTATAATGAAGACTGTATTATATTGTAGTAATTGGTTTGGAGTGTGTATTGCACACGAGACATCAGACTGGGATCTTTATGGAACATCAGTCACTGATATCGCTCATTATTATGTTACGTGTTGAATAGCGTTGTTTAATACGCACATGCCCATAATATATTTTATAAATATCAGATGATAATAACAATTCAAATGTTTTCCCCAATGGATAGTCTTAGTTTCGGTTAGCCTAGGTAGGCATTTTGTTATGCTTATGTTGCAATTGTTCTCACATTTCACAGCAATGGCTGAAAAATCTTAGAAAAGAGCATTATTGTATTTTAGATTTTTAGAATTGTTTGTAATTGACCCGAGTGAATCTATTTTATTTCCTCTACTCAGCCCTTGTACATATATTTGCAGTGGAGCATCAGGAGGCAGGTACATGGAATAAGTTAATAACGCTCAGCCTGAACAAAATAATACAGGAAAACATTTCCCATCTGATTTTGTACCCAGTAAGCCAAAGCATCGCGGCTGCCAAAACTGTTTCATGAAATTGAAAAAGACATGGCGACAGATTAGAAATCCAAAAAGAAATCCAAGACTGTGAGTAAACATAACATCATGTCACAAATATAAACAAAGCCACTTAATTCGCAGAAAGTTTTTTCCATTCCAAGGGAAAATGTTGTCTGCAACACGTATTACATTACAGTCAGGCTGAACAACTGGAAGGAGCGGAGCACTTCTGAAGCATTAGTAACATTATCTCCCATTTCCCCTTCCAGAGATTGGCTTGGACTGTTGCAATACCTTTTAATGCACCGACATTACAAGGTATTAACGAGTTTAGGACTGTGAGATCACCCTCTTCATCAAATATATAGTTACTGACACTAATTAGTCCAAGGAATCTTTTTTTCTCCCTCGACAACATGTCCTTAAATTCCACTTAAAGGAAATTTGAACCTAAAATACAATTAACTTTGTATGAAGCCGCATCTAGTATCCTCTGTAGAAGAGCTTGTTTAATAACATGGTATAAATTACACACACATATGCTGTGAACTATTACAACCAATCAGAAATGAGCTTTTATGGTCAAACATCCACTAGGTTCTTCATAGGTAATATTGGATTGGTTGCTATGGGCTAATGCATGTCTTTGTACTATGTGATCCTATAAACCAAAATATTGGCACATGTATTTGTCCGGATGTAAAATATTTTTATCCTCTATTTTGAAGGTCATAAGAAAATACACATGGGAAAATGAACCTACTACTGTAAAATATAAGAACATTAGATGTCACCAAGCAGTCTTGTGACCATATAAAAGCAGTAGTAGTAGTATGATAAATAAATTAAAATATTTTGTTATTTTAATTACCAATGTTATAAATTGTGCTTTAGAAATACTTTTTTTTGTTTAATTATGGATTTTATTTTTTATGAAAGGTATGCTGTCAGACTGTTACACATCTGTACAAAAAGTAAATTAAAAAAAGCCCAGTTGGGCAGCACAGTGGCCTAGTGGTTAGCACTTCTGCCTCACAGCACTGGAGTCATGAGTTCAATTCCCGACCATGGCCTTATCTGTGAGGAGTTTGTATGTTCTCTTATGTGAGTGAGTTCTCTATACAGCGCTGCGGAATTAGTGGCGCTATATAAATAGCTGATGATGATTATGAAGCACAGCCCAAGGATGCAACAGGTACCACCCTACCAGATAACTAGATATAGAGAACACAGAGGATGAATTGTGCCGCAATCTCTCATGGTAGAACATCTCATAATCCTTATATATGGACTATCAGCATAAATATAAAATGTCCAAAGGAACAAAGCAAAAATTGTCCCAATGAATGCAAAATTAAAAGTAATATGGCACGAATATCTTTCCTCCAGTTGTACATGCAAGATATATGTAAAGAAAGCAGAGAACAACACAAAATCATATCCTCCAACTGTCCCATTTTAAGCAGGACAGTCCCGATCTAAGGGCTCTGTCCCGCCATCCCGTCAGCTTTGCCCCGATCGGTATAAAGTTGGGAGGTATTCTCTTCACTGCTGCTCTGCATGACACTGGTGTGCAGGGCAATGAAGGTGTTTGGAATGGAGAACAGGGCAACCTAGCTTTTTTGAAGCACTGAGCACGCCCCTGGGGCCATGCCTCCTTCTTGACCACTGTGTCTCGGCCACGTCCCCATCCTGATGCTGTCTACCCAAATATTGAGAGGTACGGGGTGAGATTGTTTTGTTAAAAAAAGAAACACCCAGTGCCAAAAAAATAATACTAGAAAAGATGTTTCTCCGAGTCTTAAAAATACGTAACAGCAAACCCCCTTGTGATTGCACTCACACTGTGGCAGATTAGCCAAGCATTCAAAATATTATCCGCCAAAACTGTTTTCTGCAGTTGACATTCTACAAAGACAACTATCGTATGTCTCAGGATGATATTTTTCTAAGTTTTCTCGACGTAAAAAGAAAAACATGAGGAAGAGGCTGGTGTTATATTTAACATATTCAATTGCACTCACATTAAAAGCAAATAGAAAAGCATCTAAAATATCTATAGAAGCACAATATTCCCCATCTGCTGTAGGCCAGAATTCCAACCAGAAGCCATTAATTCCAAGGCAGATATCATGGGATCATAGAAGAACACTTGTCCGTGATCCTCTCCTCCCCGAAACTGCCAGAAAGCAATCACAGCTGTTAATGCGGTCCCTTCAAACAGAATTCCCAATATGTTTTCCAAAGTGTTTCAACCAAAAGATAGGTCTCTATCAAATCGATGTGTTATAGCTGCCTCTTGTGATTGATTCTTGGCAGGTAAGTCTGGGGCGGCTACAAGTGTAGTGGTTGTGTTGATCCTGTTCGTAAATAAATTTGATTTGGGAAATTGTGGGATGAAGTAGAGACACTGTGACTATTGTTCAAATACAGTTTATGAACAAATGTGTCGTATATTATATCGGAAGTATGGATGTGGTATGTTAAACAGAGCTTGACAAAGATAAAGATATATTTCATTCTTGTTTGTACATGTATTTACACCACTCATTTATTATAACATAATGCTCTAGAAGATCCAGTCCTATGTTAAATAAATGTGTGTTACTGTTGTGTTTACTTTATATTACTCTGTTAAACTGTCTATGGTTAACATGATGGCCATTTAAAATCCAAGTTAGCCATTTAAAACCCAAAACTTATGAAATATACATGGTGCATGGCTGTATTACAATTAGTTGACGTTAGGGTTTTGTACACTAGCTACCAGATTGAGGTCTGGTTTATACACTGGAGAGCAGTTTAGGGTCAGTCTGCTTCCAACACTAGCCACCACATTGCTTTATATTACTGTCCCTAGATGGGTTCTGCTAAACAGAGTAAGTAGAGGCTCACATTTAAAAAAAAAATTCAGTACTGTGTTGCTTCACAGAAACGCTAAATATGATCATTTGTGCTATGACACATTTGGATGTCCCTGGATTTTACTTGTAAACTGACCATTTTGGACGCTGTATTCAAGACTCTTTCAGGCTTCCATGAGTCCTTGTATTCCAAGAACAGTCCCCTTTTTTCACCTGCAATCCTTAATTGACAATGCTTATTATCTCATAATTTATGTCCTTGAAATATAAAAATGAATAGAGGATATGTAACTGCTTTAGCTTATGTGGATACCACAGGGAAGCAATGTGTGAATTTCATGGCCTGAGCATACTTTGAGTAATATGGGACATTGCCAGCGCTTCTCCCTCTTCATTGACAGTGGAAGGTATGGAAGACAGAGACGCTAATGCACTGCTGGAGGAGGAGGAGGTTCTCAGCATACTTGTCATGACTCTGTGTCTGCCCATCATATAAGTGTATGTAGGAGCAGCAGCAGTGACAAGCACGCTGAGTAGAAGGGTCCCTCTGCCATATGACCAAAACTGGGTTGTATTAATTACTGACCGAATGGTAAGATTATTTTTTACTAAGTAGTAATTTTCCTGGGGGAGAAGGTGAAATTGGGAGATAGTACTGATGGGAGATTGATAAATTAGTATATTCCCCACTAAATGTGTAAAAGAATGTGCTTCACTCCGCATCCGCATGCAAAAACGTTCATGAAAGAGACCGTTCACAAGTGATAAGGTGGCAGCTGAGCCATTTTAATCACATAAAATGACCTTATTGTTACATATGCCGGGGGGACTGAGTACAAGCCTATACATTCAGGGGGATCTTTTTTATCAACCAGGCACACTTTACATGGGAAAGTACAATTTTTATGGGCACAGATATCAATGTAATAAAAACATTAAGATGTTCAGATTTGACACATGATACGAAGAAAGCCCTGAAGTCACTCTGTTCCTATGTATAGCAGGAATAAATGTGACTCAATATGGTCCAAAAGTGAAAGGATTTGGAAGGGTTGTTTTTACTTGACTTCATGCATTCCTATCCCGGCCCACAATCCACAAACAGTCCAGCACAGAGGGGCTTCCTAAAAGAGTAATTGTTGGTGTCAGGGCCTGTCACCACCACTCAGAAGTTGAGCCCCCAACCACTCTGCTTCTTAACGTGGCAGACAGTAGGTGCAGCATCCTCAGACTGAGAGTGTGGTGCTAAGCAGTGACATCATAACCAAGCGCCACTCTTCCAGTGTAACACTGACAAGGAGAAGCAGCTCCATTGTGAGTAGGGATGTGCACCGGCGACTTTTGGTGTCTCGTGTTTTGTGTTTTGGATTCGGATTTGCTTGAGGTTTTGGGTTCGGATTTGTTTCGCAAAACACCTGCCGAAAGGTTTTGGTTTGGATTTAAGGTTTTGGATTCGGATTTTTTTTGAAAAAAGCATAAAAAGTTCAAAAATCAAGTTTTTGGGCTTATTTTCACTCCTATGCTATTATTAACCTCAATAATATTCAGTAACAATCATTTCCACTAATTTACAGTGTATTCTGAACACCTCACAATATTGTTATTAGTCCAAAACGTTGCAACGAGGTATATTTCTGGACTGCATAGTGGAGTGGTCCCCACAATATAATAAGAAAACCATCAACTGGTCTTAATTACACCAAAAATTGTATCTGGACTGCGTAGAGGAGTGGTCCCCACAATATAATAAGAAAACCATCAACTGGTCTTAATTACACCAAAAATTGTATCTGGACTGCGTAGAGGAGTGGTCCCCACAATATAATAAGAAAACCGGCATCAACTGGTCTTAATTACACCAAAAATTGTATCTGGACTGCGTAGAGGAGTGGTCCCCACAATATAATAAGAGAACCGGCATCAACTGGTCTTAATTACACCAAAAATTGTATCTGGACTGCGTAGAGGAGTGGTCCCTACAATATAATAAGAAAACCATCAACTGGTCTTAATTACCCCAAAAATTGTACCTGGACTGCGTAGAGGAGTGGTCACCACAATATAATAAGAAAACCATCAACTGCTCTTAATTACACCAAAAATTGTACCTGGACTGCGTAGAGGAGTGGTCACCACAATATAATTTAAAAACCCTCAAATGGTCTGAATCCCACCAAAAATTGTACCTGGACTGCGTAGAGGAGTGGTCCCCACAATATAATAAGAAAACCAGCATCAACTGGTCTTAATTACACCAAAAATTGTATCTGGACTGCGTAGAGGAGTGGTCCCTACAATATAATAAGAACTCTCTTAAATTTTTTGTAGGGGGGGGAGGAGGAGGGCTTAGTTCCTTGGGTGAAGCTGAACCGCTAGTCATGAACACGGGCCAGGGGCTAATCCGTTCCTTGCCACTGCGTGTCTTAAATGGCATATTGGCAACTTTACGTTTCTACGCAGATGATTTTAAGTTTCTCTTTTTGTTACTTTTACTTAACTTGGGCTTTTTGGATTTTACATGCCCTGTACTAGGAGATTGGGCATCGGGCTTGGAAGGCGACGTTGATGGCATTTCATCGTCTATGTCATGACTAGTGGCAGCAGCTTCAGCATTAGGAGGAAGTGGGTCTTGATCTTTACCTACTTTATCCTCCAAATTTTTGGTCTCAATTATATGTAGCACAAGATACTGCAGAATGTGTGAACTTGGTAATATTGCAGTACCAATGGACTTATACTGCTGGATTGGTTTTGCAAATTTGGTTATAATTACTTTTTTTTAAAAAAAAAAAATTGTATTTTTTTTTATGTTTTTTTTTTTTTAAAAAAACTTGGGAATAATGGGGAAATAACTATGCCCTTAGAAGCACAGAGCACAGGACACAGCACCACTGGACTGAACAGGACACAGCACAGGACCCAGCAGCACCACTGAACTCAGAAGGACAGAGCACAGGACACAGCACCACTGGACTGATACTGCAGAATGTGTGAACTTTGTAATATTGCAGTACCACTGGACTTTTACTGCTGAATGTGTGAACATGGTAATATTGCAGTACCAATGGACTTATACTGCAGGATTGGTTTTGCAAATTTTGTTGTAATTAATTTTTTTTTTAATTATTTTTTTGTATTTTTTTTTATAACTTTTTTGAAAATGGGGAATAATGTGGAAATAACTATGCCCTTAGAGGGACAGAGCACAGGACACAGCACCACTGGACTGAACAGGACACAGCACAGGACCCAGCAGCACCACTGAACTCAAAATTGACAGAGCACAGCACACAGCACCACTGGACTGATACTGCAGAACACAGCACAGCACAGCACAGAACTAAACAGCACGAGATCTACCAGGACAGAGGACCACCTAACACACCCTCCCTCTACCCTGATCAATGCCCGAGTGAAGATGGCGGCGACTAGCGGGGAATTTATAGGATCTGAGTATCGCGAGATCCGACAGTGGGATTATGACTCCGAGGCTCGGTTTCAGGTTTTCATTTGGCGCCAATACCCGGCACTGTCCCGGATCCAGCTCGGATCGGAAACGTTCGGGTGGGCTCGGATTCACGAAATCCGAGTGCGCTCATCTCTTTTTGTGAGGAGCTGTTGGTTGCTTCTTCTTCATGTCCTTAGCAGGTGCCCCCACTTGTTACTCATTTAGTTTTTCAGGTGCCCCCTAACCAATCCCCCTAAGTTTGTCTAATGATCACGCTGGCCCTGGGTGGTGTGCCCCTTTGTAAGTGCTCGTTAAATAAAAAAGCACATTTTGGGCAAAAAACATGTATTATGCGATTGCATTTGTTGCTGCTATCTAAATGACCTTCTATATCCTTAGTTTCTACTCAACATATTAGAAATGACACATTAATCAATTATTGTTGGAGGTATCATAATGAAATGTTATGTTCAGTGTATAAATTGCCTTTCATAGGTTAATAAACGTGATGACACATTTTAAATTAAATGCACATATGACATTAATATAATGAGATGCAAATTGTATACGTTTTTATTAATTTATTAACTTATTATGGGAATTACTGGTATATGTTTTTCCTGTACAAATCATGTTCACAATTGTAAATGCTGAAATGCTGACTCTAAACTGTATAAAATAAAATGCTGAAATGCAGTGCATGGATATCTTGTAATAATGTACTTGTTTATTATCATTTTGTTTATGATTTAAAACAATAAACTAGGTTATAAAAGCAAATAAACATCTGTGCAGATACATAATTTATTCAGCCATCTACTATTAAGAATAATATATAATATAATTTTTCAAAAGTATTATGGTAACGATAATGTGAATAACAATATTGCAATTTAGAAGAAACCACTAAAAGATGTTCAACATACAAATGATGAAAATGAAAGGGCTGACAAAATGTAAAGTAAGAAGTATCAGTATCCAAACTGAACTGCTGATAAACAGATAATCAGAGGTCAAAATAAATCTTGGTTGTGATGTATTCCTGGTTTGAAATGTATCCATCATGTACAGACAGCGGAGGTTGTGTATAGACACACAGTGGCGGACATGTACACACAGCGGAGGCCATGTACACACAGCGGAGGCCGTGTATACACAGTGGAGGTCATGTACACACAGTGCAGGCTGTGTACACACAGTGCAGGCCGTGTACACACAGTGCAGACCGTGTACATACAGCGGAAGGCCGTGTACACACAGCGGAGGTCATGTACACACAGCGGAGACAGTGTAGAAATAGCGTAGGCCGTGTACAGACAGTGGAGGTTATGTACAGACATTGGAGGCCATGTACACACAGTGGAAATCATGTACACACAGTGCAGACCGTGTACACACAGTGGGAGGCCGTGTACACACAGTGCAGGCCGTGTACACACAGTGCAGGCCGTGTACACACAGTGCAGACCATGTACACACAGCGGAAGGCCGTGTACACACAGCGGAGGCCATATACACACAGCGGAGACCATGTAGAAATAGCGGAGGCCGTGTACAGACAGTGGAGGTTGTGTACAGACATTGGAGGCCATGTACACACAGTGGAGAACTCATTAACCTAGAAGTACATCTCAATGTTGTTAGAGCATAGACTACTCTCTCGTAATGTCCGGGAGACTCCAAGTCCTCCTGTTAGAGCGGGCCAAACTCCCAGATCCTGGCCAGTTCCTTTAGTTAAGTGAAGAGGATGGGGTTTCATCACGGCCCTGCCCTGCTATGACAGGCTAAAAGGGTTGTGTCCATTTAGGGGTTGGGGCCAAATGATGTGTCCCACTTGGCCACGGCCCCAGAATTGCCAGCAAGATCTCCCCTCACGAGAGGGAGATCTCACAAGGTGGCAAGTATGCATTAGAGCCACACTGTGCAAAAGTAAAAATGTTACACCAAAGATTAATCACCGACCCCTTTAGTAGCACCCATTTGAATTAAATACAACTTTTCAGTTTTGCTCCAAAAATACTATTTACATTTATAGTTTAAATTCAACATGGGAATGTGGGGACATCTGAACAACTAACAGTGGATGGTTCAGAGTATGCCTGGTAACACACTAGTTGTGTGTTCAAAAACTATTGTAGGGGTTAAAGTCTGTTTTTAGTGGCCAGAAAGAAGTTAATTGCAATAACCAATGCATGAGACTATGAGTGCAGTTAAAGGCGCGGGCACATAACAGTGGGCGTGGCACCCCCAACCCTCTGCAAAACAACCTTGAATTTCCGTATTGCCAAAAGCAACTGGCTCTGGTGCATGCAGTACCCACTCACTATCGTAACTCCTAACTTCTGTTCTGCCAAAATCGGGACAGGTGGGTTGTATGCTTAGACTGTAAGCTTTTATGGGCAGGTCCGTCTATATATACTGTATCATGTCATTGTGTGTCATTTGTTTGTATCATGGTCCTCTCAATGTACAGCGCTGACTACTATGTTGGTGCTTTATACATAAAATGTAATAATAATAGTAATAATAATCACTGGTGGAAGTGGGGGTGTATAGGGTGGTATGTCATACCGCCATTTCTCCTACTGCCTTTATTGTAAAATTATCAAATTCCATTCACTTACATTCCCGTTACATTTTCCATACCGCCACTTCTAAATCTCCATACCACCACTTCTAAACTTCCACTTCGACCACTGATAATAATAATAATAATAATAGTAATTATAGCCTAGAGTGAGGATTCCAAACACCTCTATGATTAGAGGTGTAGTCCTTACCCCTACCTTACACTTGCCTGTGCAGATTAATGTTTGCTGCAAACAATAACCAAGAGACAAAGCAGAAGCAAGAATCGTAGTTGTTAGACCAAGGACTAGGTGCTGAGGAGAGAGTTTTTTTTCATATATGCCACTGCTACAGGAGATATGGGAGAATAACTATGATGACTTCAAAATTTCCTGCGGACGGATGACCCTACCTTCCTGGAGCTGCTGTAACCCGATCCAAAGACGAAAGAAGGACACAATTTTCAGGAGATCCATATCTGCAGAGAATGGACTAGTTGCTACCTTGAGATTTTTGGCTACAGGAAGGACACTGGCTGATCTCAAGTACCTGAGACCTGTGAGGCTATTATACAAGTTCTCCAGAGAAAACTTATCAACTGAACTTGTTAACATATCAACTAAAGCACACACACACATATACATACATTTATATATATATATTATAAATGAAAATAATTTAACTATATTCCTAAGCTGCACTAAAAACAAAACACTGCATAACATAACAATCAAAGAAGCTCTTAGTGATAATGTTCAACATTGTCCATTGATGTGTATGACTCAGTGGAAATTTTGTCAACCCTGTGTTGGGTGAGTTCCCATCTGTTCGCCCTATATAGGAGCTCCATAAGTAATCATTCTGCCTCTGCCTTGTGTCAGCATCCAACCTTTTTTTAAGTTTTCTTACTATGGCCACACACATGAGGTCACACTCGTCGTCTTCTTTTTCCATCAGCCTGTTGGCTGAGTCCAGTATACGACGAGTCATGGCTTTGGCGTTATCCGCCTCCCGTGGCCTTTTTTTCCCTCCTCCTGCCAGGTTGTTGACTGGGTCCCTGAGTGGATTCCTGGGTGGGTTCCTTAGTGGCTTGTGTACTCAACTAGGTGGGAGCTGGTCTCTAAAGTATCCTCCACCTTGTTGGAAACCCCCTCCTCAATGAACAAAGATGGCTGTTTAATAAAAAATATAAAGTAAAATAGTATGATAACAATCAATACATGTATTAACTTAGCATTACATCAATCTTTATTTTTTAGTTTCCATAAAAGATTGAGGAATGGCAAGTTACTGCTGAAGAAATGTGGAGTTTCCCAAATTGTGATGAGGCCATAGCTGGCAAACATGTCAGAATTATACCGGCTCCTATTTCTACAATTACAATGGATTTTTCAGTATTATCCTTAAGGCCACAGTAGATGCTAAATATGAATTCATATTCATGGACATTGAAAAAAACTGGAAAGTTACTGATGGTGGGGCATTGGAACAGACACCCTTCCATGACAAGCTTAAAATATAATGCCCATATGTACCCAAACTAAATTAGGACTTAATTTTGTATTTGTGGCTGATGAAGTGTTTGCACTCCAAGTTAATCTTTTAAAACCTTACCCCCAAAAAGCACTCACACCAGGAGGATATTCAATGAGAGATTACCAAGAGCAAGGTGAGTAGTGGAGAATGCATTTGGTATACTAAGTAACAGGTTCAGATTTTTTTATACCGCCATGAATCTTCGCCTTGACAATATAGACAAAGTGGTGATGGCATGTTGTGTCCTATACAACTATCAGGTGTAAAAGCCTCAGTGTGTGCAGATTATGTTGAGGAAGTGGTAGGGTTTACACCACTGGAGCCTTCTCAAATGAGAAAAGCCAGCGAAAAGGCCAATGTAAACAGGGAGTAGTATTTTCAATATTTTAATTGTGAGGGTTCCTTGTCATGGCAGGATAACCTGCTATAATGTATGTACATTGACATTCTATGTTATATTGAAGTACTCATTTTGACAAATATGTTAATAAATATTTTAAGCATTCGTCATTGTGTGTCTACTTACTATGCCACCTGGGGGTATGTCTTCAGCTTTGGGAGGTACAGATGATGATGATGTTGACTCCCCCTGGGACTAGTATCCAGTAGAGGATCTGGCAATCTCCTGATCCACCGTGAACCTCAGCAGATCAAAGAACCATAACTTTGGCACATAAACTCGATCAGATGCTGCCCCAGATCATTTTTATGCCTCCATTATATTCAATTCTTTTCTGAAGACAGTATGCATATTTTGAATCTTCCCTCTGACCCAATCAGGTGTTGTCTCTGGGTAGTCTTCATAAGACTTGGTCCTCTTCTGCCTTTTGGAATAGTCATTAGGCATTAGACTTGCTTTGCCACAAGCAGTGATGAGATCTATAGGCCTCAATAAAATCCTTCATGTGATCAACATTTTTATCTGCTGGCATGATCAAGGCTGTTTCCAGTGGTACTTCACAAGATGGAAGGTGATCAAAAAATATTGTTGAATGAGTGGAAGCGGTAGGAGAAGTGATGCCATCTGATGATGGAAAAGAGTGACACCAATGAGTCAAAAGTAGAAAGAGATGATGGGCAAAATTCTAGACCAACATGACAATGATTGTTTAAAAATAAATTACAGAAAGGAAATGAAAATCCAACGATTGATAAATATGTTAAGAGACAAACTGGCAAAAATAAGAAACAAGTTCCAGATACAGAAGCAATGGTCTGATCTTAAATACAAGAAACTATCTATCTAGCAAGGCCTGACACCAAAAATATCCAGAATTAGCTTTATCAAACCAAAGCCAATGATGGGATTAATTTCACAAATATAACCCATTATAATTATTCAGCTTATTCCGTTGTCTTTTAGACTGGATCCAGGGTATGGAAATATACACAGACTCCCTATTAGAAAGTTGTTTCTTAACTAATATGTCTCTAGTGTCCTTTCTCCATCTACATGATAAAGAAATAACCCAATACCTTAAAGATAACCCTCTTCTATAGAGCACTCGTAAGGTCTGGCACAGTATATGGCATAAAGCAAATTTGTACTTACACAAATCAATTTATCAGTTGTTACCACAGTCATGGCCAAAAGTTTTGAGAATGACACAAGTATTGGTGTTCTCAAAGTTTGCTGCTTCAGTGTTTTCAGACCTTTTTGCCAGATGTTGCTATGGTATACTGAATTAAAATTGCAAGCATTTCATAAGTGTCAAAGGCTTTTATTGACAATTACATTAAGTTTATGCAAAGAGTCAATATTTGCAGTGTTGACCCTTCTTTTTGAAGACCCCTGCAATTTGCCCTGGCATGCTGTCAATCAACTTCAGGGCCACATACTGACTGATGACCTCCCATTCTTGCCTAATCAATGCTTGGAGTTTGTCAGAATTTGTGGGTTTTTGTTTGTCCACCCGCTTCTTGAGGATTGACCACAAGTTCTCAATGGGATTAAGGTCTTGGGATTTTCCTGGACACGTACCCAAAATTTCGATGTTTGATCCCGAGCCACTTAGTTATCACTTTTGCCTTTTGTGGCAAAGTGCTCCATCATGCTGGAAAAAGCATTGTTCGTCACCAAACTGTTCTTGGATGGTTGAGAGAAGTTGGAGGATGTTTTGGTACCATTCTTTATTCAAGGCTGTGTTCTTAGACAAAATTGTGAGTGAGCCCACTCCCATGGCTGAGAAGCAACCCCACAAATGAATGGTCTTAGGATGCTTTACTGTTGGCATGACACACAACTGATGATAGTGCTCACTTTTCCTTCTCTGGGCAAGCGTTTGTCCAGATGCCCCAAACAATCTGAAAGTGGATTCATCAGAGAAAATGACTTTACTCCAGTCCTCAGCAGTCCAATCCCTGTACCTTTTTCAGAATAACAGTCTGTCCCTGATGTTTTTCCTGGAGAGAAGTGGCTTCTTTGCTGGCTTTCTTGACACCAGGCCATCCTCCAAAAGTCTTTCGCCTCACTGTGCGTGCAGATGCATTCACACCTGCCTGCTGCCATTTCTGAACAAGCTCTGTGTTGGTGGTGCCTCAATCCCGCAGCTGAATCAACTTTTGGAGATGGTCCTGGCGCTTGCTGGATGTTCTTCAATCCAATCTCTTGACAAATTCTTCTTGTACATTTTACAGCTGCCACCTGCTTCCATTACCCCGTTAACAACAGCAATAATAGAGTCACGTCGCACAGTGACGTCATTTAATTGTGCCGAGATGTTCACTGATCACAATACTTGAGTCTGTAGTTTCTTTACTAAATGAGCCTCAGAAAAATTAGGAAGGTGGCAAGCAAGCCACAGGATAGAAGCCAAGGTCAAGGACATCACCTCTTCAACACACACACAAAAACACACTATTGAGGTAAGTGTATACAATACATATTGCAAAGTTATAGTCATAAGAAATCATACCCATTTGTAATATTAGTCATGAGATAACAGGCAGGACTAGTTATAATTTCTTTGTATCAGTCCTTTATAATATTAAATCAATGTTCCTATTGACTCTAGTGACATAATGTTTTAATTTGACAATAGTAAATGCAATCTTTCCACAGCTTTGCTACATAGGAAAATGATAAGAGATAAATAGTGAAAATATATGTTGGGTAAGAGATACAACTTTTTATATATTTGCTGTAGACTAATCATACAGATGTATAGTTGCAGATAGAGATGATAAATGTTGTTTTCCTATGGACCAAATGTTTATCATTTAAATGTACTGCTTTTGAAATAATTATGTGGATATCTCCTAGTCCAGTGATGGCTAATCTAGGTGTTGTGAAACTACAAGTCCCAGCATGCTCTGCCAGTTATCAGCTAGTTATCTACTGGCAAAGCATGCTGGAGATTGGAGTATCACAGGTTAGCCATCACTGTCCTAGGCACTTACTTTTAATCCAATCAAGAAAGTGAAAATGGACAATATATTCGCAATGCATAATTTAGCATCAGATATATCCAGGTGAACACGTTTAACATTATAGTTTGGCCACAAAGCTTTCCCATTCCACATACTGTAGATGTTTATCATTTTTTTGTTTTGCTGCAAACAAAATAGCTAACAGAGCTAATTATAAACATCACAGGCATTTTGTATATGAACGTAAAACTGATTTGGGGAAAAAAAATAGATTGTGTTGACAGAATAGTAATTTTATTGCTCTTTCAGCTAATCTGAATTTGAAGGCAATATGTGTAGATGTAATGCCAGAGGTAGACATAAGCCTGATTTGCCTGCAGAATTGGATGTAATTATCACACATTCTGACGTTGCATTTAAAGGAGTAAATTTGCACCAGTAATATAGTTATTGCTTGGGGAGAGAGAAAAATTATACTGTAGCTGTACAATTTCTCTATTGATGTTTGCCATTGGCTTAGAACAGACCTGTGTCTTTATGTAGAATTAATGTAAACGCTCCACACAAAGTTATGACAAAGGCAATTATACATTCCAGGCGATCCACTGAATACGCATGAGTTATATTGGAAGTTAGTGATGTTGTATTATTTATTGCCATATATAGATACCATATGTCTTCTTTTGTGCTTGCAAAATTTAGTATGCAGTCAATGTGACTAAAGATACAACCAATCGGTGTGTACAATATAAAATAGGCTATTTACATTTGCTGTATCAATAAATGTTTCATTATCCCGCCTTTTGTACTGGTCTCCATTCCTTGGCAAATAGCAAAGATAAATTAAACATTACAATGGAAAAATTACAAAGGAATTTCTAGAAGTATTAAATACATAAATACACAATAATACCAATATTAGACGGAATGATGCATCAGAAATAATTAACTGTTGTTCAGTGTAGCAAAAAGTGATCAAATACCCCTGCTCCTGGGAATAAATAATAATTATTTATAATTATGCCAGGTGTAGCGAAAAGGGTAATAAATAAGAAAACAATCCCTACTATAAACACCTTGGGCCTTGCACCCCTTGCATTGTAACATGGTTTTGTCCAGGAGACTGAAATATGAAGTTTCTCAAGTTAAGATTCGTAATGAATCAGGCCCCTTGTTTAAATCTGATCCCTAATATCTGCCTGCAAAATTCAGGTGTCATAGGGATCATTGTTACCTACTATAAGTCCTGCTTATTTGTATTTAAATCTTACTAAAAGATCAAAGGGCAGCACATCGGCAACATTCACAGGTAAATATGTAGAATATACAAAACAAAATAATAACACAGGTTACCCCTAATAAACTTTAACTCAATATGAGTTAAAGTTTATTAGGGGTAGTAGTATAGTAGGGAACTAAAGGTATGAAAACACATACTCAGTAAGTCATACACAAAGTTAATGCAAGCTTACAATGCAGTGGTACAAAGCTTGTAATACACTCCTGAATTTGTTGGTGTGCATTTTGTAGCACTGCAAATCTTTGTAATAAATAAGTTCATGCCAATAAATGGCAATAGTGGTTTCAATAGAGAAGCTTTAATTACTGATAAAGCATCTCTGAATTCAGCGAGACTAGTATTATTCAGCAACGTTACCTCCATATAATGCTGGGTTCGTTCGCCAGCCTTTCTGGTGTACACTAATATACAGAGACACACTGACACAGGACAGTGTTAACGTCTACATGTGAGAAGTTTCCACATTGTGGAGTTACAGCCTTTCTTAGTTACAGTCTTTTTTAGAGTTGTGTCCTTTTGGGCAATGGACACACAATCCCATATCTAAATTATATATTTTGAAAACAGGAAAACAAAGTTATACATCTGAAAATGACATTGTAATGCTTGAACCCAGTCATGATTAGGGTGGTATGCTGGGAACTCTAGTCTCCATGCCAGTGTCATTATAATACAGTGAATGTTAAGCTACAAAGACCAGCCCTGGAAGCATCCATACCATTCACTTAGTGGCAGAACTATGGTGGGTGCATGGAGTTCGGTTACTATAGGGCCCGGATTTAAAGCAGCATTTTGTTATGGGGCTCAGCAATCAGAGTTGGACTAAGGCTGTGTGGGGCCCAGGGAATTTAAGACATGGGGGCCTCTTGGATCTAATATGGCTATAACTAGTTGAACGCAGCTCCCCCTTCACAAACACTGCAGTGTGAAGCGGGGTGTTCCTCCCAACTGTCCTTGCAGTCGGACCAAATCCTGACTAAGCGAGACAGTCACCCAAACTCATTACTGCCCCTCCAGAATCAGCACCGTTGGCAGACTGTCCTGCTCTCTCCTACCTGTTCTTGTCACCTTCACAACTTGTGGCTGCTGGTGTCTTTAGCTCAGTTGCTTCTTTTCTGGATCCTGGAATATTTGGGGCCTGTTTGCAAAACAGACATGAAATTTAGAAAGCCACAAACAGCCCAACAGGGCTTATAAAACGGTGGGAGCTTCTTTTAGGTTTTTCTTGGAGAGAAATGGTCGTGAGAAGGGCAGGACAAGGTGCTACATGGTGGGTGAGTGGGGCAGGTAGATCAGAAAAGACCCACAGAGATGTAATGTGAAAACAGACAACTCTTGTTTGTTGCTTTTATTTTCCCTTTAAATGCACATGAAATAAAGCAAAATGCTGATGATAGACTCATAGATAATAGTTGTATTATAGAAAAACAACCAGATGAAATAATGAAACTGTAGATGTGTTGAAAAGCAATAAGCGATCCACATGAGGTAGTGTCCTACTAGATTGTGACCCATTGATGTGGATAATACTATTTATGCCACTTGTGATTCAATACACATTTTATTCCATAAAAAAAATCCAAATGTGCAACCACAAGAATGTTCCTGGAGATCACAAAGCTGAATTAAACTGCATGGTGCAAAGCTAGTATATCGTTTTCAATAATGCTGCACATATATTGTGTTTGGATTAGCATTTATGTATATGTTTTTCTTCTTTTGGAATAAACAATGTTTAGCTACCGTTCCAAATAATTTTATGTACTACATAATTTCTGCGTATCCTAGTACTTGCCATTGATTTTCACTACCTACAGCTGCAGGCAATCTGGGAAATAATAATATAAAGCAGTAAAATAAGTTAGCAAAACATTCCATACAAGACAATACCTTAGTCGTACATCTAATATGTTATACGTCTGTTTGTGCTACTTCACCGCCATCACTGAACAGGTAAAACATGTAACACAAACACAGACGTTTTCTTTCACAAAGCAGTATGACATTGTGTAGAGTTATAAAAATACATTTATGAAGCTAGAGCACAGTTATAAAGTGTTGTAAACCAGAGTAACCAGAAATTGATGTTTTATTGGAAGTGCTTAGAAAGTCAAAGTTTCTGCATAAAATAAATGTACTTTTTTCCCATGTACCAGTTTTCATAAACGCCTCAGAATATCTCAGCTCTAATAGGCCAATAGATGTTTTGGAAACTAAGGCGTACCCACATTCCGGTCCTTGGAACCATCTCTGGATAATCAGTCATCACCTACATTTGCTCCATGAAAAAGTGTATAATGAAAAGATTGGCAAATTCTGGGAGTGAGACACCCTAAGATAACTTCCTCCTCGTCTCCATTTGTTTTCTCTCCCCTCTCTCCTTTATATGTCACTTTTGTGTCTGATTAACTGTATACGAAAAGACTCCAATTCTGACACCTCATAGGTGGGGGAAATATTAAGTCCTCCTGTAAAGCAGTGAATGTCTCTTTAAATGCTCTCTACCCTTTCATTTCATTTACATAATCTCATCAAGTAAAGCAATATCGTGTTATTTTCCATGTTGGTGCAGAAGTAGGTATATCATCATCATCACCATTTATTTATATAGCGCCACTGATTCCGCAGCACTGTGCAGAGAACTCATTCACATCAGTCCCTGCCCTACTGGAGCTTAAAATCTAAATTACCTAATATACACACACAGAAAGAAAGAGAGAAAGACTGACTAGGGTGAATTTTAATAGCAGCCAATTAACCTACTAGTATGTTTTTGGAGTGTGGGAGGAAACCGGAGCACCCAGGGGAAACACACGCAAACACGGGGAGAACATACTAACTCCACACAGATAAGGCCATGGTCAGGAATTGAACTCATGACCCCAGCGCTGTGAGGCAGAAGTGCTAACCACTAAGCCACTGTTCTGCCCTAATATGTACTCAGCAAGAAACACCCCACAGCTGCCCTAATCCTTTCATCAAACAGATCTATGTGCCTACCTATAAAAATGGGTGCATTGGCACTAAAGTAGGCATGCAACATCACAAAACAGCATTTACATTGCGCTTTTGTACTTTTGCATTTTTGGAAATGAGCCTTATTAAGACATTTGTATTATATAAAATACATGTATTTATAGATCATCATTAGGTAATGTTGAACATAGTTCTAGATCCCAGGCCAAGTCCATCGCCAGTGGGAGCCCCCGCAGTGTTGCCTGAAGGATGAATATTATATTTAAAGTATTATCATTCCATAGAGCCAGGAGCAAAAGTATGGCCACAGCCTCTCCAGCGTTATGTAAGGACGGGAGACATCTGGGCTTACTGCCAAACTGAAGGAAAGATCTTATCTTACCTGATCCTGAAAAAGGTACTGTGCCAAGTAAGGATGTTCTGCATATAGTAAAAATAAATTAGAATGAGGGATAACTAAGGAGAAGCTTAAATAAGAAATAGGCAATCCGGCAATGCAGCTGAACTGTTCGGACAGTCAGAGGTCATCTATGAAGCACACGTTGGGCCTCATTTAGAGTTGGCCACAAGTCCATTTTTATGGGGAGAAAGTATATTATTATTATCCTTTATTTATATGGCATCACAAGATTTCTGCAGCGTCGTACAGATTGCAAACAGTAGACCATACAAGGTATAACAACATAGAACGATAAACAAGTACTACTAAGACTCCAAAAGGCCAAGCATAGCTAATACCAGGGTGTCTGGATCAGAAGTAATAGGTATAGAGACAGGAGGGAAGAGGGCCCTGCTGGTAAGAGCTTACATCCTAGAAGGAGAGCAAACAGACTGCAGGCAACAAGAGGGAGTCAATGGAGGGGATCTAGGGCAAGAGAAGTGCAGTGAGGAAGGGAGAATGAGAGAGGGTGAAGTAATCAAGCAAAGATTGATGGCTAGGCGGACAATTGGTCGCCTTTTAAGAACAGGGAAGAGGCTGGTTACAGAGTAGCAAGAGGAGGATGGTGTGCAGTCTCTGCTTTGGCTGCTGTTCAGGTGTGCTCTTGTGGGTTGCCAGTGGTGATAGCACAGTCACTCCATGGTGTGCTGCTGCTACTGGCAAAATAGTGAGGGGTCAGCCAGCTCCACTTTCTCTTTTGAGCAGGTGAAGTTCTGGCAGACCTTCCTCCAAATGTTGCTATAGCGATGCCGTGTTCCCGCCCCTTCCTGTTGCTGTGACTGACAGCCACTGGTCCCTGTGTAATGGGTGGGAACCACAAGAAATGGTTACCTGCTGTTAGATCTCGCTTGCATGGCTTTCAATATAGAATGCTGTGCATGGGAAGTGGTGTCCTTGGTGACATCATCACTGAGGTTCCTGTAGGTCTATTAAGAGCCAGAGAATCTTACTGCTATGATATAAAATCACCTATCACCATCATTTATTACTAAAATCAAGGCAATACTCAGCTGCCTCTGTGATACTGGCCCGGGGAGGTAAGTCTAAAGGGGCATTGGTATGTGTGACCTGGCTTGCTGTTCACGCATGCACATATTAATAATAAATTAAATTGGAAAAAATAGATTAAATAATGTAAAGAAAAGTAAAAATTATTTAAAAGCAAAAACATGCTTTATACATGAGATGGCGATAATAAAAGAAGGATAGAAGCGGTACTTGTACCACCGCAATCCTTGTTAAACAGGCTTCCCCATCCTTTGCATGAGGAAGGTTATTAATGAGAGACCCAGCAAATCTTACCACCGGTAGGGGCTATCTTTGGCAAAAAACACCCATAATGGAAAAATAGCTCAAACAGAATGTTTGAGTGAACTAGTCTATTAAAAGCAGCTATAAAAAAGCTATCTTTTTTCTGGTGTTCAGTGTTGACTAAACTACCTTCGTTTTGAGTGTTTTGAAACCGCTTTACCAGTGGTTTTGCATTTAAGCCTGAAACCATCCTATAGTAAATAAGGTGTTTTGGAGCACTAAATCGTAAGAAATTTGTGGGGATTATTATTATTATTATAAATTTTTATTTATAGGGCGCCACTAGGTGTCCGTAGCGCCGTACAGGGACAAACAATACAAGGTGAGACAGCACAGTACAGTAAACAATAAGCACAGTAACTCAGTGAGCTCAAAGCACAGCTAGGGGCGGGGAAGGGGAGAGGGGAAGGTCGGCATACGACGGAACCCAAGAATGAGGGTACAGCTGACAGGGAGACCCCCAGAGGGGAGAGGAGAGAGCGAGAGGGGAGAGGAGGAGGGCTAGGTAGCTGGAGAGCAGAGTTAAAAGTGGTGAAGACAGGAGGAGAGATGACCCTGCTCAAAGGAGCATACAATCTAAGGGGTGTGCCGCAGTTTCAAACCAATGCCAAACACAATATTTAGTAAATCTACCCCCAAGCTTTAGAGAAAGTTGAAGAAAAATGTTTATATGCTAGTTGTTTCATAGAAGTAAAAGGGATTATTTACACAAATATATACACACACCAAGAGAAAGTGGAGAGGAAGACAGCTCAGACAGCCAATAGAGAATTAATCTTCCTTCCTTTTCATTTAAATAAAACTTCTGATACTGAAGAAATGTACTTTTGCAGTTCTGAATGCTAAACGGATTTGGCTAAGTCACGATTTTTATTGTTTCACACTATTGTCTCAGAAGAATGCAGCAGTAAATTTTAAATGGCTCGCCAAATCCAATCACAGTTGTTTTGTTGCACCTGATTTTGGCAGAGGACCAACAGCAGTTGCTCTCAATGTTTAATTTCACTGCCAGAATTATAGCAAAAAAAATAAAAAGACAATGTGACATTGTGCTGTTATACGCATGTGCTGGTTAGTTAAAGCACCAAAAAAAAAGGATGCCGACATTTACTCCATTCGACAAGTCATGTTCTCTATTACAGTATACAATATATTTGACATTACAGAAAAATACATGAGGTTGAGAAATGTTTACCTTTTCATCTGAGATTGAATCTGATGGCAGTGATTTTGCACCTTATTACAACTTTTGCTTGGTTGGTTTGTACATACCTTTCATTAAACACATTTTCATTATTTCTGAGCTTATCACTATATTCTATTAGCTGGACAGAATTGTTTTGTTTTTCAGGGTGGGTAAACTAGTGCCAAGTGGGGCTCAGTTGGTATGTACACAGTGCGGACATTCTGTTTGTACGTATAACTGTATAAGTTGAGAAGACATGCAAGAAACTGAGATCTAGAAATATTTATTTTTCCTATTTCTTTTCGGCTACCACACATTTGTAACTTTCTAAGGTTATCACCCATCACCAATTGCACCCTAGGCCACCATAGTTCAGAGGGTGACATAGATTTAAAGGTCATTGTATTTACTTTTTACCTTTTGGTTTTCATTTTTTCTTTTCTCTTTTTCTGCTTGGTTATTCACATCCACCAGGTCAAGGTCAAAATAACAGTGGGTGTATAAACTCACAATGCCTAGTTTATTTTCAATTTTAAAGTCAGCCTACATATATTTATATTTTTTCAAAAGTTAATTATATAATTAGACCTTTTGGGGGGGCGAAGGTGAATCCAATTATCAAATGCTCACTAATATTTTTTTTTGTTTTTAAATTATATATACAAAATAAAACAAATGTATAGGATACATATGTAAAATAATTCCATATATTATTAAATGCCAGCTCAGCAGCTCAATACCAATTATTAAATGTCATGACCACTTTTGGACATTTAGTATCTTGCACCTCTATCTGTTCAATGCAGTCACTTCCCAGGAACCCACAGATAACATTCAGTAGTGAAGTCAAAACAAGTAGTAACAAATTTATTGTAAAGATTAAAAAGCATTCTGTTTAAATACTGTAATTTCATAGTCTCACCCAAACACTCGTTGTTCTGTTCAAACATTAAGAGTCATTTACAAATCATAAAACTGCACAACCACAGTGCAAATGTTTTTTCTGATGTCATTCTCCTACTTTTCATAGAGAAGCTTATGGACTTGCTGGAGGAGTTGGTCAGATAGGAGACGGTCAATGCTGAGTGCGTAATAGGCATATTAGAGAAACCTTGCTCATAGGAGGAGTTGGGCGGATAGGAGATGTTTCATGCTAAGTGCTTAATAGGCATATTAGTGGAACCCGGCTCATAGGAGGAGTTGGTTGGATAGGACATATTCCATGCTGAGTGCGTAATAGGCACATTAGTGGAAACAACTGATAGGAGGAGTTGGGTGGATGGGAGATGTTTCATGCTAAGTGCTTAATAGGCATATTAGTGGAACCGGCTCATAGGAGGAGTTGGTTGGATAGGACATATTCCATGCTGAGTGCGTAATAGGCACATTATTGGAAACGGCTGATAGAAGGAGTTGGTTGGATAGGAGACGTTCCATGTTGAGCAGTGGCGGATCCAGGGGGCTATCTGGGTAATGGCACCCCCCACCAGCAGGGGCGCACGCAGGATTGTCAGTGGGGGGTCCCCCCCCCTGACCCAAAAAAAAAACCCCATGAGAGAGAGCATGCGCAGCAGCTCCATTTCGGCAGCACTGTCCTAAACAGCAGCCGCGGCGCTGTCAAAGAAGCGTCCGCGGCGGTGCTGTATACAATACAGCACCGCCGCGGACGCTTCTTTGACAGCGCCACGGCTGCTGTATAGGACAGTGCCGCTACGGTGGGCACTAAGTTAGCGCAGAGGGGGGTTTCTGGAGACTCAGAAACCCCCCCTGCGGGCACCATTGACCAGCACAAGCCTACCTTTAAATTGTGTCTCAGACGCCGATCAAAATGGGATGGGGCATGGTAAATAGTGGGTGGGGCAGGGCCAACCAGAGAAAGCTAATCAGAATGGAGGGGGTGTGCCCATGCTAAATCGCTCCCCCACCCTAAAAATGAAGTCTAGGTTTGTCCCTAGTTTTGAATATTAGTGGAACTGGCTCATAGTTGGAGTTGGTCGGATAGGACACATACCATGCTGGGTGTGTATTAGGAATATTTGTGAAACCAGCTGATAGGAGAAGTTGGTCGGATAGGTGATGTTTCATGATGAGTGCGCAATCGACATATTAAAGGAATTGGCTCATAAAGAGGAGTTGGGTGGATAGGAGACGTAGCCAACTGAGTGCGTAATAGGCATATTAGTGGAATCAGCTCATAGAGAGGAATTGGGTGAATAGGAGACGTTCCATGTTGAGTGCGTATTAGGAATATTAGTGGAACTGGTGGATAGGAGGAGTTGGAGGGATAGGAGATGTTCCATGTTGAGTGCATATTAGGAATATTAGTGGAACTGGCGGATAGGAGGAGTTGGGTGGATAGGAGATGTTCCATGTTGAGTGCGTATTAGGCATATTAGTTTAACCAACTCATAAGGAGGAGTTGGGCGGATAGGAGACATTCCATGTTGAGTGTGTATTAGGCATATTAGTGGAACCAACTGATAGGAGAAGTTGTCAGATAGAAGACGGTCTATGCTGAATGTATATTAGGCATATTAATGCGTGTACTTTTCTATCACCATACAACTTGAGACTTTCGTGGAACAGGATTGTAAAAACATAATAAAGAGGTGGAGAAAGCACATTTACAGTGATATCAAGCTTTGCTGGAGGGTGCTCAGCCTTTTCTCTCTGCAAACGTATTTTCCCAGCACGTCTGAGGTACTGGTGATTGGGTCTCCTCTTTTACATTTAATGGGATGCATTTTGCTCCTTTCCACTGGCACATTTTGACCAATCTAATAAAATGCTGTAAACACACATAAGTAACACGATATCCCCTCATTCTCATTAACTTATATGCTAAAAATAAACTGAAACAATCTGCCAGGGGTTCCCAATATTTGTTGGTGTTGCAATGAGGCCATGGGATCACATCTTCACATTTGGTGGGAGTGTTATAAATTGTGCGACTTTTGGAATGGTGTAATTTCTATTTTCAAAATGATGTATGCAGGAGAAATTCCAGAGACCGTGTCTTTATGGCTCGTGAATAGGATCTCTATGCCAAAATCCGAATACAAAAAAATCTCTCTTAATTTGACTCAATTGCGCTGCAAAAGCATTGATCCTGGTTCATTGGTGGTCTCATATTCCTCCCACATGAAAAGAATAGCTGCTTAGGATTGAATTTCTCCTGGAGTATGGACAACATTATCCTTTCATCTGTCGACAAATTTGAAGTCTCCAGCACCACATGGGGCAGTTGGTTACAGTTTATTCACTCTATGCTATATAATTCTATACAATCCACATCATCTTGTGTTGGTTGGCCATAATCATAGTCCTATGTTGTGTCCCTTGGTTGTCCTTGAGAACCTGGACACTGAGTTACCATTCATAGCATTCCCTTTATTTCCCTCTCCATCGTCAATGCCCCCCCCCACTTTGTTTCACTCCCCAGTTTGTTATTGTATATATATGTTCTCTTATGTCGTTCTCACTTTAAAGTGGAAAATACTCTGGTTTATTCCAGTGTACCTTTGTTTATTTTTTGACTGTTATGGATGCTACCAGCAATTCAAGGTATATTTGTTTTAATGTTCAGACACTCCGTTACACTTTATTAAATCCGATCTTATTATGCTCTAAGTGTATGATGTATTAACAAAACATCCTGTAGCTTAGTCCCGCTTTTATCCATTTACCGCTTTGACACACTTATGTATGTTGTACCTGTACGGTATTTGTTTACTTTTTTTAATAAAAAGATATTTTATAAAAAAAAATAAAATAAACTGAGCAGTAATTTAAGAGAAAGATGGGATGTGTAAGTACAAAAGTAGGTGGTCATAAAGTGTTAGTGGGTTGGACATTGAAGTGATGGTTCACTCTTTGTACCATATGCTTTTTCAGCTGTATTCGCAAACCAACAAACCAATATTGGTTCCCAGTTCCAAGGACGGGAAGTGGACATGCACCTTTAAAGCTAGGAGGACAAATAGGGGAACTGGCGTTGTGGGTCAGTCCTGTTTGCAGTTTGTTGTTGCCTTTTACTGTTATAGGAAGGGTTTCACTGCAGGTGGCATATGATGGCATATGATTGTATAAGCCTACAGTGATATATGGAGTCCTGATCTGAGGGTACGGTTGCTGTGCAGATACAGAAGAAATTATGAACAGATTATGTGGGGATTACAAGCTGGCCCGCCAGATATAATATCTGGCCTTGGTGCTGCCGTTATGGGGGTGTGATTGCCCCCTTTAAGGGAGGCCCCGGTATTTTGCACTCACCCCCCCCTCCCCTCAGCTTCCCTGAGTGCATGATAGGAGCATACTCAATCAACAACACACATTGATGCCTTGAAGTTTCACAGATAGAAAATAAGGTAAACAGAGTGGGAGCAGAATATGTCTTCTACATAGAGCATGGATTGGACAGCCAGGGAGCACTGGATATCCTCATGTTATCCTATGACGAAACCACTAGAAATACACTGTTCTTGCATTTTTTGTTTCTATTTGTCTTTAATCTGGTTCTAAAAAGCTTGTTGCTTTTTTGATCTTTTTTTTGCTGTTAAGTGTCAAAGGACTAATCTAAGCATAGCATGTGTTTTCATGCATCTTTCCATGCGGTTAATATGTGGTTTACATGTAAGTGCATAAAAATGATTTATATGTATGTTCACACTGGGATTTTATTTACCAAAAAACACTAAAGAAGTTTTGTATTAATTTTCTGTACATTTTAATTTATTTTTATTTAATTTCTAAGCAATATATCTGTCTACTTTTTAATGCCTTTGTTTTAGGTTTATTTTAATGCCTTTTTTTCTGCTTAGCTTATTTTCTTTTGCAACAATGTATTTTTGCTGAAATTCCTGTTCCCACCATGGTACATAAGAATAATGCATGTTAACAGTCCGTGTGCATTTCCTTATGGGATAACATTATCTGGTTTCTAGGTCTAGAAAAAAAAACATAAAAGACACCGGATCAAAAAAGTCTGTTTGCACTCTCCCTAAACAACAATACAAAAATCTCAAAAAATGCAAGCTTAAATGTATCATACTTTTAATGGTGCAATAAAAGACAGATCTGAAAAATATGTATTTTGGCATTTTTATTTTTTTAAGGTAAATAAACCACAGTGTGTACATATATATAAGAACCATGGAAGCTATGGAATATTGATAAGAACACAAAATCTGTAAAATTACTATTTCAAGCTACTAAATGAACCTTATAGCATTATAGCAGTATTTTATTTAAACTTAACAATTACTCATTTTTTCAACTTAAAGCTAATTTACCATAATATAACTAAAGGAATATATAAAATCTACTAAAACTGAATTTAGAGAAACCTTACAAAACAACTGGAAAAACGAAATACCAGCAAAAAAAATTAAAAAATTTAATGTACAATATCCCTTTATTCTAACTCATGTACAGCCAAGAGTTACCGACATGACACAGCAAATAGGACATTTCCAAATATGAACATCACCTTCATGTTCATATTGCAATACAGCCAACTAATTTTCAACTAGCTTCAGTTTGGCCAGAGTAATAATCTCCTGTCAGATGTATGAGGACAGAAGATATTTTCATATGTGCCAAAGGAGATGTTGAGTAAAACAGTAATTTAATATCATGTTAAATTGTGGTAATAAAATCATACTGATATGCAGTCTCTTAAAAATTAAGCAATTAAGCAAAAAATGCACTCATCAACATCATTTTATGCCCTCTATAATTACACTGATACTAAAAATCATGCATAGGCAGCAGATGCAATACACAATTTAGCTAGAAAAATTGGATAAAAAAGGCTCTAATATATTAATAAAAACACATTTTCTATATATCGCTAGAAATAGTATAAATAAACTCAGTAATTCCTTCATGTATAATGATTAGGTAATATATTTGGAAATATATAAACAGGCTGTAAATTGTTAGTTACTTGCATTAAAATAAGAACACAAATTTAATTATGTATGAGACGGAAATTGATTTTGCTGTTCACGACTGATTCTATGATTCAGCTTGCAATAACATGTATGTTTTCAAATGGATTTTCCACTTTAATGCAATGCTACATTTTAATATGTAATGTGAATTTTTTTTGTACAATGTGGAATTGTTTGTGGCATAAATTTAGTAGTTTGGGAAAGCACAAATAATAAATAATGCAATATTTGTATGTATAAACTGAAAACAAATATTGAACTTATATGCATGACATTATCATGCATTTGCAAATGTGTGTAACTAAGAATTCTGCATTTTTATGTACAAGTAGAAATAGCAGCTGTGTTACTGGTTATAGCAGTGTGCTGGGGGATTTTTCTCTGTATTTGTTCTGTTCTGGATAACCCCACACTTTTTAAGAACCTGCTATGAACCTATAAATTGATTGAGCATCTTCCACTTCTGTATTGTTTGTTTGAGAGGCATGTTTTGTATCAGTAGCTGATGGGGGAGTGCTAGTCCTCCGTTGCCATTTGGAGGCTTCTGGGGTACCTCTTGGCAAGTTGGCTCTCAATGTTAAAACTCATATATACGGATGACCTAAAAATAGGGACTCTAATTATTTAGAGTTAGGACCACCCTATTAGCAGAAACGCCTTCACGGGGCTGGTGGCTTATTATCTATTTGCAAATGTGGGCAAATAAGAATTCTGTATTTTTATGTACAAGTAGAAATTGCAGCTGTGTTACTGCTTCAAGCAGTGTGCTGGGTGATTTTTCTATGCATGACATTATGCAACAAACAATGGAGCTAATTTATGACCAAGAATAAATGCACTCACATCACTGTTAATTTTGAGTAGATGCACCTCTCTGTATCTGCCTCTAGCATACATAGGCTCCTGACCATATTCCAGTTATTGGAGATACCACCAGTAAAGTAGTAGTACTCTGTGGGACAGGTTAGAAATGTCCCTATTGTACATTGTAATGTTTTTCTTTTGTCACTATTGTACATTGTAATGTTTTTCTTTTGTCACTATTGTACATTCTAATGTTTTTCTTTTCTCACAATTGTACATTGTAATGTTTTTTTCAATGGTAGAAATTCATCTGTAAATGCACTTTCCTGTATAAAGTGCCTCTTACAGTTGCAAAAGCCATCTCATTGAGTATGAGTATTGAGTCCCTTGGTGAAGACCAGAGGCACGTTAGACTCCGCAACTCCAGATAGGGTTGTGCTAATATCAGCAGATATCTTCGAATGTTACAGAAGTCTTCGAATGTTACAGACGTACCGTCCGCTCGCGATCTTCTTCTCCATCTTGTTGCCGGGTGGATCAACAAAAAAGTAAGCTGGCGCAACTTGCAAGAAGTAATGACTTGATTGGACGTCTTACAGAACTCCTTTCCACTTCCAACGTGGTCACTCCACCGCCTGCTTCTGTGCCTCCTTCTGCTCTTTCTATTTCTCTGGAAGCAACCTGGCTGAAAAATATGACGGTGATCCTAAGAGATGTAGAGGCTTTCTAAACCAATCACTTTGATTGCAATGCTGGTGTCTTCCCTTTCTGAGCACACAAAAGTAGCCTTTGTTATTTCACTGCTCAGTGGGCAAGCACTTGCTTAGGCCTCCCCACTTTGGGAACAAGATGATCGTCTTCTTCGGAATGCTTGAGCATTTATCGAGACCTTCAGAAAAATATTTGACAAACCTGGCCATTTCTCCTCCACTTCTTCCAGCCATCTCAATCTGCATCAAAGATCTCTACATGTTGAGCAGCATGCAGGACAGTTTTATACCCTGGCATCTGAACTTAAATGTAATGATGAGGCGCTCATCGCCACCTTTTGGCAGAGTCTTGCAGACCGGATTTAGGATGAACTCGTCTCCAGGGAGCTCCCTGCGGACTTGGATTAATTGATTTCTCTTTGTATCAGGATTGTTCTCCGTTATAGGGAACACACCCAGGAAAGGTCTTTCTCCAGGAGAATGACACCTTGTCTTGCACCGCATTTCTATAATCCAGGACCGTCTCAAAATGAACCCATGCAGATTGGATGTCTTACTCCAGAGGAACGAGAGAGGCGCTTAAAACAAAACCTCTGCCTTTATTGTGGTGAATCGGGACATCTCTTCAATTCTTGTTCCAAGAGGCTGGGAAACAGTCACTCCTAGTCGGCAGAAGGGAGGCTGAACTAGGAGCAACATCACCTACTCCCTGCTCCACTTTTAATTCTGACTTCCTGATGACTGTTAAGTTGGATGCTCCTAATGGACCTTTTGAGACTTGACATTCGTGGATTTTTGCTCCGCTGGGAATTTTATATCTTCCGCTCTTGCTAAGCAACTTCACATTCCTATTCAACCTTTGCCACAGTCACTCTCCCTTACTGCTGTGGAGAGGAATTGTGTCATCAATGGTTCTATTACTAAAGTTACCCTTCCTGTTCGGCTGTCGGTAGGAGTCCTGCATCAAGAGTGGATCCAGCTTCCGGTTTTGCCTAAGTAGGTTTTAAGGCTATCTTGATTACGCATCCATGCCCCCCATCTCTTGGGGACCTTCCCACCGCAAGCAGTGCCTTACCTCTGTGTTTCCAGTGTCTTGTGATGCGTCCTTTTACATTATTATGACTGAGCTGGTGATACCTCCCACTTATTCATCCTTTCAAGATGTATTCAGTAAGGCAGATTTCAAGATCTGACCTACTCATCGCCCTTGGGACTGTGCCATCGATCTGCTTCCTGGTAAATATAATCCTAGATGCCAGATTAACCTTCTCTCTTTTCCTGAGATCCACATGATTTCTCAATACATCTCTGAAAATATACAACATGGGTTCATCCAGAAATCCCGTTCCTCTGCCGCAGCAAGATTATTATTGTAACGAAGAAGGATGGTTCGTTGTGCCCTTGTATTGAATATCGGCCTTTAATCAATATTACTATTAAGAACCACTATGCTCTCCTCCTTATTTCTGAACTCTTTGACATCCTCAGTGGAACCAAGATCTTTTCTAATCTAGATCTCCATGGTGCTTATAACCTTAATCGCATTCGGAAGGGGGTTGAATGGAAGACCATGGTCGTGTACCTCGACAATATTCTAATCTTCTAACAAGATTTACTATCCCATCGGGGCCACGTCAAAGAGGTACTTACTTGTCTTTTTGCAAACTGAAAAAATGTATATTTGAGGTATTGCAAATTCCCTTTTTGAGTTATTTAGTATCCGGGTCTGGATTGAAAATGGATCTTGAAAAGGTCTCCACTATCTCTAACTTGCTCTTACCCAGGAAGAGAAGACTATTCAAAGGTCCGTGGGGTTCACTAACTATTATAGGCAGTTCATTAGGGCATTCTTCTCCATTACTGCCCTCATCATTGCCCTCACCCGTATAACTGCGAATCCCAAGGTTTTGCCTCCTGAGGCAATGGTCGCCTTCAATACCTTAAAAAGGCCCTCACCTCAGCACCGGTGCTTTCTCAACCAAATCAACTAGAGTAATTCTTTCTAGAGGTGGATGCCTCCTCTATTGGGATTGGAGCTGTCCTTTACCAGAGATCTCCTATTGGGAACATCTGCCTTGTGGGTTCTTTTCTAAAAAAGTTTTCCTCCTGCGAAAGAAAATACGGTATTAGGGATACAGAGCTGTTACCAATCAAATCCTCCTTAGAAGAAGGGTGTAATCTCCTTGAAGGAGGTATCCATCCTATAATAATTGTCCCGGATCATAAAAACCTTATTTTCCTCCATGAGGCTGTACCAGACTCGTTGGGCATCCTTCTTGGGTCGATCCAACTTGATCCTCACTTATCGACCTGGCTCCACGTATTATCACGTTCTTTTGACATTTCGGACTTTCTTCCCCCTTCTCAGCCTGAGCCTATCATTGATCCTGCTAGAATTGTGACTTTGACTAAAACTTCGTACAGAGCTTCTCCTACGGTATGTTCTTTCATGGAACCTCACCTACTATACAAAATTTTACGCTGGGCCCATTCTTCTAAAATTGATGGACATGCGGGATACAAGAAAACCTGCGCTCTCTTGCCCAGGTATTACTTGTGGCCAACCGTTCACCTCGACATTCGCAAATTCATCTTGGCCTGCTCTGTCTGCGCCCAACACAAGACACCCAGACATTCTGCCTTGGATCTTCTCCATCCTCTTCCAATCCCAGAGCGTTTATGATTCAGCATATTGATACACTTTATTACAGACCTTCCTCTCAGTACTGGATACAATATTATTTGAGTGGTCATTGAGCGCTTTTCCAAGATGGCCCATTTTATACCCCTGGTCGGTTTTCCATTTGCCTCCCAGTTGGCCCATGTATTCATTAAGGAGATCTTCAGACTCCATGGCTGTCCTCAAGAAATTATATCTGATCACGGCTTCCAGTTTGTCTCTTGTTTTTGGAACAATGGTTAAAGAATTGGAATTTTGATCTGGATATCACCCTCAAACAAATGGCCAAAATGGAAGGCTGAATTAGGACCGTAAGACTTTCTTGCGCTGTTTTTATTCCGGAAACCAGGATAATTGGAGAAGTCTTCTTCCTTGGGCCGAGTGTCCCATAACAAATACACTCACGTGTCTTCCAGTACCTCCCCCTTTTATGTGGTTTTTGGTACACAGCCTGTTCTTCCAGTTTTTCTTCTATCCCTAGTTCTCCTGTCCCGGCTGTGGACTCTTTTATTCGAGATTTTTCTGGCATCTGGTCTCAAACCAAAGATAATCCGCTGAAAGCATCTTTACAGATTTTTATCCTGATGATAAGGTCTGGTTATCCACTCATGACCTTAGATTGCAAGTTCCTTCCATAAAGTTGGCAACAAGCTTTATTGGCCCATTTTGTATTGTTTGCGCAATCAATCCTGAAACGTCGAAGCTCCATTTACCTTCCACGCTTAAAATTCATGATACCCTTCATATTTCCCTTCTCAAGCCAGCAATCCTTAATGAATTCTTCCAGTTACCACCTATTCTCTTGGATTCTCCTTTGGTACTCTGCAGACTGCACAGCTTGACCTCGGACTCCCTGACTATCCGTTTGCTAACATTTATCTCGCTGGTAGCCCTCCTGGAGAACTGTGACCTGCTTGTCGCTTGCAGCTAAATCCAAACTCCCTTGCGGGGGACCAGAGGCACATTAGATTCCATGCCTCCAGATAGGGATGTGCTAATATCAGCAGATAGCTCTGTCATCTGACACAATAGTTTGGAAAGACGATGGGGTTTATGTATATATAAAAACCTGCTTAAGACTTGTCCAGTTTAGAACTAAATAAAGTTCTAATAGGTTTAATACACACAGAAATAAACACAGGTAAATTAAAGAATGGGGTTTGTTATAAGCTACACAATTGTACTGAAGTTAACTTATTACAAAATGAAATGGCAACAAAGAAGAGGTGGGTGATTTTAACTATCTATATATAAATTAGGACAATAAAATTAGTGGTTCTGTCAAATGAAGACAGAATATTGCAAAATAATACTAGGACTAAAAGGCATCTCATCAGTTATGTAATAAACTATTGGAAGAGAGTATTTCAATTGATAATACTAGAAGGAATTGACTGACAATGTTGGCCACTAAAAGAAAAAGTAGGAACATAATTGTATAAAATAAAGAGAAAACTGATCTTTCAAATATGTTAATGTTCTATATTCACAAAGAAGGAAAAAGTACCAAAGAACAGCTTGTTTATCAATAGTCTGTGCGTATCATTAGATATTACGGGCTTGATTCATTAAGGTAAGTAAAATGAAAAATTTAGTACGTTTTCTCCTGGACAAGACCATATTGCAAGTGGTGCAAATTAGTTTATTATTTTGCACATATGTAAATACTGGCTGTTTTTCATGTAGCACACAATTACTTGATAGTTTATTTTTTATTTGTACACTGAAATTTAAAGTTGATCTTGGACATGCTCTACCCCAACTATAAATCTGCCATCACATTTTAAATTTACACCCCCTCCAATGCAATATGGTTTTGCCAAGGTGCAAAGTAACTCACTTTTTTTTGTTTACTTTCATTAATGAATCAAGCCCTACGTCTCTAAAATAGAAGCAGGTGCATTTTTTGCCTAAACAATATTAAGACAGATAAAGGAGCTGACTCATATGGCATACACCCATGTGTAATTAAGAAAAACAAATTCATTATTTATTGACCATTATTTTATATATCTATGGACTCCTTCATAACCAAGTCAGATCCACAACATTGGCAGTAACCAGATGTGGTTCCACCAGGGAATTTTAGATTTGTGAGCCTTTAGGGTATTTGAAGAGGTTCTGAAGAATGTTATTCTAAAATATATTGTAGAAAATAACTTGATAACAGAATACAAACTAATATAATTTTTAGGAGGAGCGCTAAATTTCAAACTGAGGGGTCTAATCATAAAAGGACAAACAGCTTTACTGCCAGAAAAAACGGATGTTCTGCTTGGAAAAGGGCTTATTAACGCATTGACCTATACATGAAAGACAATATCATCATTATTGCCAGTGATAACACTGCCTTTTCATTAGAAATCCTTTTAAACAAATATTTAAAAAGCATCACAGTGATATTTGTACTGCTAGTGCCATATCAGGATGATAGTAGCACAATAAAAGCATTAAAAATGATTTACTTTTATAATAAATGATATTCAATGCAGAAATGTTTAAAAAAGATTTAAGGCCTGATTCATTAAGGATCTTAACTTAAGAAACTTCTTATTTCAGTCTCCTGGACAAAACCATGTTACAATGCAAGGGGTGCAAGTTAAATACTGACTGTTTTTTCATGTAGCACATAAATTTCAAATTTAAATTTCAGTGTACAAATAAGCTATCAAGTATTTGTGTGCTGTATGAAAAAACAGTCAGTATTTAACTTGCACCCCTTGCATTGTAACATGGTTTTGTCCAGGACACTGAAATAAGAAGTTTCTTAAGTTAAGATCCTTAATGAATCAGACCCTTAATTATTAAAATTCAATAACTAGTGTATATTTAATTATGTTAAAAAATAACATATGTTATATTTACATTATATAGAATGTAGTTTATGTGAAAGTGTTTATTTTTATATAAATATTTTAGTTTAATATTTTAATCTGTGCTTTGAGTTTCATTACACATACGCAAGCTGGCAATCCAACTGATACATGACTGGAGAATGATCCGGTGAAGCGTTAAGTTAGTAGTTAGCTCTCATTGTTCGGAGTTATTATGACCGAGGCAGCTATGTATTACTTTTTCATCAAATTATTTTTTTATCTCTGTGATAATCGGCAATATACAAAAACACAGATATCTCCATGGTGCAGGAATCAATAATAATTAAGTCCTTGAACTAATTAAGGTGGTGGTTGGGTGGAGCAGCATTGGAACTAGGATATTTTTATGAAGAATTTTTGGACATAGTTTACTAACCAGCACTGACTTATGGAGCCTTCGGATCAGCAAACAATATTCTACTTTGCATCAACCTGTCCCTAGATCCCTGACTATACACAGATCACCCCCAGCTCCCTGATTGGCTCCCTATGCACAGATCACCCCCAGCTACCTGACTGGCTCCCTGACTAGACACAGATCATCCCCCAGCTACCTGACTGGCTCCTTGACTATACACAGATCACCCCCAGCTACCTGACTGTCTCCCTGACTATACACAGATCACCCCCAGCTACCTGACTGGCTCCCTGACTATACACAGATCATCCCCAGCTACCTGACTGGCTCCCTGACTATACACAGATCATTCTCCAGCTAACTGACTGGCTCCCTGACTATACATAGATCATCCCCAGCTACCCGACTGGCTCCCTGACAATACACAGATCATCCTCCAGCTAACTGACTGGGTCCCTGACTATATACAGATCATCCCCAGCTTCCTGACTGGCTCCATGACTATACGCAGAATGTCCCCAGCTTCCTGACTGGTTCCCTGACTATACACAGATACCTTCCAGCTACCTGACTGGTTCCCTGACTATAAACAGATCATCCCCAGCTTCCTGACTGGCTCCCTGACTATACACAGATCGTGCCCAGCTTCCTGACTGGTTCCCTGACTATACACAGATCATCCCCAGCTTCCTGACTGGTTCCCTGACTATAAACAGATAATCCCTTGCTCCTTGACTGGGTCCCTGACTATATACAGATCATCTCCAGCTACCTGACTGGCTTCCTGACTATACACAGAACATCTCCAGCTTCTTGACTGGCTCCCTGACTATACACAGATCATCCCCAGCTTCCTGACTATACACAGATCATCTCCAGCTACCTGACTGGCTTTCTGACTATACACAGAACATCTCCAGCTTCCTGACTATACACAGATCATCTCCAGCTACCTGACTGGCTCCCTGACTATACACAGATCATCCCCAGCTTCCTGACTATACACAGATCATCCCCAGCTACCTGACTGGCTTTCTGACTATACACAGAACATCTCCAGCTTCCTGACTGGCTCCCTGACTATACACAGATCGTCCCCAGCTTCCTGACTGGTTCCCTGACTATACACAGATCACCCCAGCTACCTGACTGGCTTCCTGACTATATACAGATCATCCCCAGCTTCCTGACTGGCTCCATGACTATACACAGATCGTCCCCAGCTTCGTGACTGGTTCCCTGACTATACACAAATCACCTCCAGCTACCTGACTGGCTCCCTGACTATACACAGATCGTCCCCAGCTTCCTGACTGGTTCCCTGACTATACACAGATCATCCCCAGCTTCCTGACTGGTTTCCTGACTATATACAGATCATCCCCAGCTTCCTGACTGGTTACCTGACTATAAACAGATAATCCCTTGCTCCTTGACTGGGTCCCTGACTATATACAGATCATCCCTAGCTACCTGACTGGTTCCCTGACTATAAACAGATAATCCCTTGCTCCTTGACTGGGTCCCTGACTATACACAGATTATCCCCAGCTACCTGACTGGGTCTCTGACTATACACAGATCATCTCCAGCTACCTGACTGGCTTCCTGACTATACACAGAACATCTCCAGCTACCTGACTGGCTCCCTGACTATACACAGATCGTCCCCAGCTTCCTGACTGGCTTCCTGACTATACACAGATCATCTCCAGCTACCTGACTGGTTCCCTGACTATACACAGATCATCTCCAGCTACCTGACTGGCTTCCTGACTATACACAGAACATCTCCAGCTTCCTGACTAGTTCCCTGACTATAAACAGATAATCCCTTGCTCATTGACTGGGTCCCTGACTATATATAGATCATCCCCAGCTACCTGACTGGGTCTCTGACTATACACAGATCATCTCCAGCTACCTGACTGGCTTCCTGACTATACACAGATCATCCCCAGCTTCCTGACTGGCTCCCTGACTATACACAGATCGTCCCCAGCTTCCAGACTGGCTTCCTGACTATACACAGAACATCTCCAGCTTCCTGACTGGCTTCCTGACTATACACAGATCGTCCCCAGCTTCCTGACTGGCTTCCTGACTATACACAGATCATCCCCAGCTTCCTGACTGGCTCCCTGACTATACACAGATCGTCCCCAGCTTCCTGACTGGCTTCCTGACTATACACAGAACATCTCCAGCTTCCTGACTGGCTTCCTGACTATACACAGATCGTCCCCAGCTTCCTGACTGGCTTCCTGACAATACACAGATCATCCCCAGCTTCCTGACTGGCTTCCTGACTATACACAGATCATCTCCAGCTACCTGGCTGGCTTCCTGACTATATACAGATCATCCCCAGCTTCCTGACTGGCTCCATGACTATACACAGATCGTCCCCAGCTTCCTGACTAGTTCCCTGACTATACACAGATCACCTCCAGCTACCTGACTGGTTCCCTGACTATAAACAGATCATCCCCAGCTTCCTGACTGGCTCCCTGACTATGCACAGATCGTCCCCAGCTTCCTGACTGGTTCCCTGATTATACACAAATCACCTCCAGCTACCTGACTGGTTCCCTGACTATAAACAGATCATCTCCAGCTAACTGACTGGCTCCCTGACTATACACAGATCGTCCCCAGCTTCCTGACTGGTTCCCTGACTATACACAGATCATCCCCAGCTTCCTGACTGGTTCCCTGACTATACACAGATCATCCCCAGCTTCCTGACTGGTTCCCTGACTATATACAGATCATCCCCAACTACCTGACTGGGTCCATGACTATACACAGATCATCTCCAGCTACCTGACTGGCTTCCTGACTACACACAGAACATCTCCAGCTTCCTGACTGGCTCCCTGACTATACACAGATCATCCCCAGCTTCCTGACTGGCTTCCTGACTACACAGATCATCTCCATCTACCTGGCTGGCTTCCTGACTATACTCAGAACATCTCCAGCTTCCTGACTGGCTCCCTGACTATACACAGATCACCCCAGCTACCTGACTGGTTCCCTGATTATACACAAATCACCTCCAGCTACCTGACTGGCTCCCTGACTATACACAGATCGTCCCCAGCTTCCTGACTGGTTCCCTGATTATACACAAATCACCTCCAGCTACCTGACTGGTTCCCTGACTATAAACAGATCATCCCCAGCTTCCTGACTGGCTCCCTGACTATACACAGATCGTCCCCAGCTTCCTGACTGGTTCCCTGATTATACACAAATCACCTCCAGCTACCTGACTGGTTCCCTGACTATAAACAGATCATCTCCAGCTAACTGACTGGCTCCCTGGCTATACACAGATCACCCCAGCTACCTGACTGGCTTCCTGACTGTATACAGATCATCCCCAGCTTCCTGACTGGCTACATGACTATACACAGCTCATCTCCAGCTACCTGACTGGCTCCCTGACTATACACAGATCACCCCAGCTACCTGACTGGTTTCCTGACTATATACAGATCATCCCTAGCTTCCTGACTGGCTCCATGACTATACACAGATCGTCCCCAGCTTCCTGACTGGTTCCCTGACTATACACAGATCACCTCCAGCTACCTGACTGGTTCCCTGACTATAAACAGATAATCCCCAGCTTCCTGACTGGCTCCCTGACTATACACAGATCGTCCCCAGCTTTGTGACTGGTTCCCTGACTATACACAAATCACCTCCAGCTACCTGACTGGTTCCCTGACTATAAACAGATCATCTCCAGCTAACTGACTGGCTCCCTGACTATACACAGATCGTCCCCAGCTTCCTGACTGGTTCCCTGACTATAAACAGATAATCCCTTGCTCCTTGACTGGGTCCCTGACTATACACAGATTATCCCTAGCTACCTGACTGGGTCTCTGACTATACACAGATCATCTCCAGCTACCTGACTGGCTTCCTGACTATACACAGAACATCTCCAGCTAACTGACTGGCTCCCTGACTATACAAAGATCGTCCCCAGCTTCCTGACTGGCTTCCTGACTATACACAGATCATCTCCAGCTACCTGACTGGCTTCCTGACTATACACAGATCATCTCCAGCTACCTGACTGGCTTCCTGACTATACACAGAACATCTCCAGCTTCCTGACTGGCTCCCTGACTATACACAGATCGTCCCCAGCTTCCTGACTGGTTCCCTGACTATAAACAGATAATCCCTTGCTCCTTGACTGGGTCCCTGACTATATACAGATCATCCCCAGCTACCTGACTGGGTCCCTGACTATACACAGATCATCTCCAGCTACCTGACTGGCTTCCTGACTATACACAGATAATTCCCAGCTTCCTGACTGGCTCCCTGACTATACACAGATCGTCCCCAGCTTCCTGACTGGCTTCCTGACTATACACAGAACATCTCCAGCTTCCTGACTGGCTTCCTGACTATACACAGATCGTCCCCAGCTTCCTGACTGGCTTCCTGACAATACACAGATCATCCCCAGCTTCCTGACTGGCTTCCTGACTATACACAGATCATCCCCAGCTTCCTGACTGGCTCCATGACTATACACAGATCGTCCCCAGCTTCCTGACTAGTTCCCTGACTATACACAGATCACCTCCAGCTACCTGACTGGTTCCCTGACTATAAACAGATCATCCCCAGCTTCCTGACTGGCTCCCTGACTATACACAGATCGTCCCCAGCTTCCTAACTGGTTCCCTGATTATACACAAATCACCTCCAGCTACCTGACTGGTTCCCTGACTATAAACAGATCATCTCCAGCTAACTGACTGGCTCCCTGACTATACACAGATCGTCCCCAGCTTCCTGACTGGTTCCTTGACTATACACAGATCATCCCCAGCTTCCTGACTGGTTCCCTGACTATACACAGATCATCCCCAGCTTCCTGACTGGTTCCCTGACTATATACAGATCATCCCCAGCTACCTGACTGGGTCCATGACTATACACAGATCATCTCCAGCTACCTGACTGGCTTCCTGACTATACTCAGAACATCTCCAGCTTCCTGACTGGGTTCCTGACTATAAACAGATCATCCCCAGCTTCCTGACTGGCTCCCTGACTATACACAGATCGTCCCCAGCTTCCTGACTGGTTCCCTGATTATACACAAATCACCTCCAGCTACCTGACTGGTTTCCTGACTATAAACAGATCATCTCCAGCTAACTGACTGGCTCCCTGACTATACACAGATCGTCCCCAGCTTCCTGACTGGTTCCCTGACTATACACAGATCATCCCCAGCTTCCTGACTGGTTCCCTGACTATACACAGATCAACCCCAGCTTCCTGACTGGCTCCATGACTATACACAGATCATCCCCAGCTTCCTGACTGGTTCCCTGACTATACACAGATCATCTCCAGCTACCTGACTGGCTTCCTGACTATACACAGAACATCTCCAGCTTCCTGACTAGCTTCCTGACTGGCTTCCTGACTATACACAGATCATCTCCAGCATCCTGACTGGGTCCCTGACTATACACAGATCATCCCCAGCTACCTGACTATACACAGATCATCCCCAGCTTCCTGACTGGTTGCCTGACTATACACAGATCATCTCCAGCTTCCTGACTGACTTCCTGACCATACACAGATCGTCTCCAGCTACCTGACTGGCTCCCTGACTATACACAGATCATCCCTTGCTCCTTGACTGGCTCCCCGACTATAATACACAGATCATTTCCAGCTCCCTGACTATACACAGACCCACCCACAGCTTCAGGTTCAGCTTTCTGTCACATGGAGTGGAGCAGACAAGTGCAGCGCTGGAGGTTGGTCTGTGGTCTGCAATTTGGAAAGATTGGCCACTTATCATTGCCAGGTACGTATCTGTGTACACCTTGACGTTGGCTTTGGAAAACATTAATAACAAACATTCTGTATAACTCTAATTGACTTTTGAAGTTGGGCCAGCGGAGCTTCATATATTTATTTTGCTTATGATAACATTGGTTATGTGAAATATAAAAGGCCCGTATGATTTATTATTTATTAATTTAATTGATTGACTCACTCAATTAAAGATTAATTTATATGCAGAATATTGTAAGTTTATTTAAATAGTTATTGATTTTGTGTTATTTTGTTTTGTGCAGAGAAGTAGCATACCTTATATTGCAGCGGCTTATTCTAGTTAAGTTTCTAATGACAGTTGGGGTTTTCTGTTGTTTTGTATACTGCATACTGCCATAAATTTGGGCATGCAGAAGCGCTCACCCTCTGACTTGTACACTGACCTACGTGTGCAGGGAGCAAAAGATGAAGACTGAAGAGTCTTCCTCTGCAGTACTGGATGGAAGTGGATAAGTGTGTGGGAGGGCTCTTAATGTAATGTGGGGGGAGGCATGGGCTATTAATTTAATGGTGGGGTGAAGGCGGTGGTTAATCATTTAATAGTGGTTGGTAACTATTAATTTATTGGTGGAGGTTATTTACTTTAATAGTGGTGATGTGGTGATGCTTATTAATTTGAGGTGGGGTGATGATATTATTACTAATGCTGGAGTGGTTTGAAGGCTATTTTTTGAACGTGGGGCTGTATTTAAGGGCTGTTTATTAAATGTGAATACGATTTAATGTTTGGGCTGTTTGGGGGGATACATCTATTTATTATATGTGAATGCTATTAATTGAATGTCAGGCATGGTTTGGGGAAAATAGGCTTATTTATTAAACACAAATGCTGTTAATTTAATGTCAGGGCTGTTTCGGGGCAAGGAGGAACTTTTATTAAATGTGGTTGCTCTGAATATAATTTCAGGTTTGATTGGGGAGGGAAACCTAGAGTTTTCACTCTTTGGCTTTCCAGGACATGAATAGTATCTTTTTTCCAAATGGGGTATTAGTATTCCAGGATCCAGCCAACTAGCAACTGAGCTGTTAAGTTATATTATATATTTTATAATAAAACATTAATAAAATATTATTACCATTTTGCGCATTTATTTTTTTTCTTTTCCTTTTTATTGAACAATAACATAAGGGTATTTACTTTCAAAATCTGTGTGCTGTGTTCCAAAAAATAAAGATGTTAAATAGCTTTAGCTGTACACTTTCAAAACAAAACAATGTCAGCATCTATCACTTCTCCCTTTATAGACAAAGACTAATGATTTGACACTTTTCAAGATAGAAGACTGATTAAGAGTCTGCAAAGTTTGAGGAAGCGGAGCAAGTTACATGAAAGAAATAGGCACTAGTTGAAAAATAGCATCCAAGGAGCTGTGTCAAATACAGTGTATTCAGAGTAATGTTGCCACTGTAGAATGTCAGGGACATATACCAGGAACAATTTTATTTAATTTCTTAATCGGGGATATCAGCCATGGCCGGACAGACGTGTAAAGGCATTCACTGAATAGCACAAAAATCTACATCAGAATCCACATTTTTGGGGGAGGATAACAAAATGATTAATGGTGTAGCAAACATAGAAGAATGGGTAATCCTGTGCCAATTGTAGCTTAATGTAAGAAAGAAATTGCTCAGTAATTCACTTGGGATAAAAAAAATCTGAATATAGGATTAATGACATTGGAAGATTGGAAGGTTACCCATTACATAGGTAAAGGAGGATAGGATTATTATTTATAGCAGAAAATGTAACTGGTTTCTAAAAGGGGAGCTTATATATATCCTATAATATATATATATATATATATATATATATATATAGATATCTATCTATCTATCTATATATATATATATATATATATATATATATATATATATATATATATACATATATTATAGGATATATATAAGCTCCCCTTTTAGAAACCAGTTACATTTTCTGCTATAAATAATAATCCTATCCTCCTTTACCTATGTACCTATGTATATACATATATATATATATATATATATATATATATATATATATTGTGAGAAAGTACAGCATTCACCACAGGAACCGGACACAGGTATGCTGAACCATTTAACTGTTTATTAGCAGTTGTCAGGATGGTAAACAGTTTCCACCACCTACATCTGGCTAGACATAATTTCCCTGTCTGCAAGCTGGCCACTTACTGGCATCGGTGGTCCCACCAACACATACAGACAGTGCCTTTATCCTCCACCCAAGCACTATAACAAATCACAGCAAAGCAAAACCGATTACACCCACGTGAAACACCTGTGTGTATATGTGCTAAAAGAGGAACCTAGGGAAAACCTAACCCCGTCTGCAGCCTGCTGCCGCAGATAACTGTGTTCCTATCAGATTCTTTAGAGGGGAACTGTGGCAAAGAGGCATATTTGCCTATATATATATATATATATATATATATATACATATATATACATATATATACACATATATATACACACACTTACTATGTCTTATTTTATGCTGCTAATATCATATTAATAGTAATGTAACCAGAAAATAAACGTTATGCCACACAGTAGTGCCCCCACTTTGTATTATGCAACATGGTTGAGCCTGAAATTCATATCCTGCCTCATAATTGTTCCCCCGATGCATATTAAGCCTCATAGTTGTGTAGTTGTGCTCATAATTCATAGTATGCCACACAGTTATGCCACACATATATAGTTATTTATATATATATATATATATATATATATATATATATATAGATACACACGCACACACACACATACATAGTGTAGGAAATGGATAACGCACTCCCTACTGTAAATTGTAAGAATATTAGAAGCCACACATACGTTCTGTGTCCATATGAAACACAAGGCTATAAGCCAAGTGCTTTTATGCGGGTTACAGTAATCACAAGTGATTTCTAATACCCGTAATCATTTTCAGTGGCTGTACATTATTCCTTATAATGCACACATTTCCTACTGGGATGACATCAGAACTCACTGCTTATTTAAATATTATTTACAAGCCCTTAATATCAAATTCACATTACTGTTTATAATATAAGGACATGTTTTTTGCAACATGTTTGTATTGATTGTATTTAAACATTTATAATGTTATTTAAAAGAGTAAGGTGGCTTAGTGGTTATCACTTCTGCCTCACCTCACTGGGGTCATGAGTTTGATTACTTACCATGGCCTTATCTGTGTAGAGTTTTTATGTTCTCCCCGTGTTTGCGTGGGTTTCCTCCAGGTGCACCGGTTTTCTCGCACACTCTCAAAAAAATTAGTGGCACTATTTAAATAGCTGCTACTGCTGATGATGAAAGAGTAGTTGACATATTAATAAAAACCTTGCTCCAAGTTGATTAGAAGATGATTTTCAGTATTTTGTTATTACGTTTAATGCATATTTCTGCCAAGAAAGAGAAGAAAGCATATATTCATTTTGGTTTTAACTCATCTACTTGCATGCATGCATAAAGTGAGTTTAAAAGATAGTGGTCTGAGCTCTTACATTCCCCTTACTCCCTTATACACTGCAGGCATTTAGGACTACTGCTTTACCATTTGTAGAGTTCCCACTTAGACTCATATTTTGTACCTTTTTAATATAAAATAATATATATATATATATATAATATAAGAAAAGTAATAGGCTGAACGTGGCTAAACTCATGGAGTGTGTCTGACAGGGACTTACCATTGAGGGTTAAGGTTTATGCAGTGTCCAACCAATGGGTGCCACAGGGAGAGTCCAGTCTGCCATATATCTTCCCTCTGTGGGAGGGCTGGTCTCTTGGTTCCTGCATTGCTTAGGAGAGGACACAGAAGTCAAAGGCTTAATATCGTTTTACATTTAATCGGCTTTCTCTCTCTGTCATTCTAATTTTCCTTCCTTTCATCTCTTTCCCTCTCTTGTGTATCTATAGCTTTCAAAGCACTCCTTTCCATTCTCAACAGCTTATCTCCCCTCTCCCATTTCCTGCCTTCCCCCTGCAGCACCCATCCCATTGCCATTTTAGATTAACTCCAGAGGAGTTGTCCCACTGTTCCCTGTCTGCCCCCTCTCTATGCCCAGAATAAGGAGAACTGTTCAACCACCCGCCTGATTCATGGATTCCCTGCCCCCTCATGGTCCCAGACAAAGAGAGCACGGCACCTCTGCCCCAGAAACCCCTCTTCCTTCAGCCCCGGTCCCGGCATTGAGTGCAGCGTCTGTGGCATCTGAGCACCCCAAGAATCTGGAGTGTCGTAGACCGCAGCAGCACACAGAGGTCTAGACCCAGCTGACAGGAGGGACAGCTAGTAGGAAGTCACATGCTCCAGGGCAGGTGACTCGGTCGCTTGTCTTCGGAGTTTCCACACAGAGCTCCAACAATGCAAGCAGCAGGGAGAGGGGATCATCTTCCATGGCTCCCTCCTTGCTGGCTCCCAGAAGCAGCAGGACTCATCACAGATATAGGGGTAATGGTGACCCTACATTCATGGCATTTTCAGCAGGAAGGGCTTATGGAGCCTCCATTCCTTCCTCCCCTTTCTATGATCCACTTCAAAGGGGACAGGGCCAGTTCACACCCACCACCCCCCCTTCCACACAGAAACTTGAGGATGGATCTACTAGGTGCTCAACCCCCTTCTCCTCCCAGCCCATTTCCATTGCGTAACACCTTAGGTGGTCCTTGGTTGCCATCCACTCACATCCCTCACTTTCGACCCCCTGCCATCCCGACTGGCCAATAGACAAGCAGGGCCCCAAGCTTAATGGTAGCAGCTGCCCCCCCATGACACCCCACTACTATTCTCACTTGATTCACAAGTTAGAGGGCCACCTTTTCCCCTTGCCCGCACCCCTCTCATAAACCCCAATGCAGTTTGCGGGATTGGTTCCCCTCATGTGCCACTTTATGCCACATCCCCCCCCCCAGGCCAAATTCCACAGCCAACTGCATCCCCATCATATCCTTCTCATTCCTGGCTTTTTCCCCCACCTGCATTTTAGAACCCTCACAGGTCCTCAGACATGGCCAGTTGGTCCATATCCTATCTCCCTGCTAACATGCTAGCCTTAACCCGAGACACATACACCTGGTCTGCCCCATACCCCCCCCCCCCACCCAAATGTTCACCCCTCATTCGAGTTCCCATTATCATCATTTATTTATATAGTGCCAACATATTCCGTAACGCTTTACAATTGGGGACAAACACAGTAAACTAAAAACCAAACTGGGTAAAACAGACAAAGAGGTGAGAAGACCCTGCTTACAATCTATGGGAAAATAGGAATTTGATACATGCGGTTATGTCTACATTTTGCATTTTGGTCCAGCCAGACTGCAAAGATAAAAGTGACTCATAAGCTAAATGATCCTGTCACACAACAGTGTGGGTCAGGGGGTAGTTGTCTTGAGTGAAATTGTGTAACGAGTGGTAACAGGGTAATGTAGTGAGGTTAAGAGGGTGGTTGAGGAATATTATAAGCTTTTCTGAAGAGGTGGGTTTTCAGAGAACGCTTGAAAGTTTGTAGACCAGAGGAGAGTCTTATTGTGCGAGTAAGAGAATTCCATAGAGTGGGTGCAGCCCGAAAAAAGTCCTGTAAACGGGAATGGGAGGATGTAACGAGGATGGATGAGAGACGTAGATCTGCAGAATGGAGTTGCCGAGTTGGGAGATATTTTGAGACAAGAGAGGAGATGTATGTTGGTGCAGCTTTGCTGATGGCCTTGTAGGTTAGTAAAAGTATTTTATATTGGGTTCGGTAGAAGGCAGGCAACCAGTGTGGAGACATACAGAGTGATTCAGCAGGGGAATAACGATTTGCAAGGAAAATCAATCTTGCCGCTGCGTGCAAAATAGATTGTAGTGGTTTAAGTCTGTTTTGGGCAAAACCAGTAAGGAGGGAATTGCAATAGTCAATGCGGGAGATGATAAGTGCATGGATTAAGCTTTTTGCAGTGTCTTGTGTGAGATGTGTGCGAATTCTGGATATGTTTTTTAGATGTACGTAACATGATTTAGATATAGAGTCAATGTGGGGAACAAAGGATAGGTGTCCGTCGAGGATTACACCTAGGCAGCGATCCTGTAGGGCGGGATTTATGGTCATGTTATCAACAGAGATATAAATGTCAGGTATGCTCTTTTGGGTGGGTGGGAATATTATTAACTCTGTTTTAGAAAAATTAAGTTTGAGTTGGAGAGAGGACATCCATCCAGACTGACGACAGCAAGAAAGTTCCAGCCTTACCCCAAAACTCAACAATACTTGCCCCTACCCCCTATATACGATCCAAGACCCCTCCCAGCCCTGGGTTTCACAGTAATGGGTTCGCCCATGCCCCCGGCCCACCCCACTTCACAGATAATCACTTACCTGGACGCACAGGATATGGGAGGTACCTCTTTAACCCTTAGTCAAGACATGCCTAATGTTGCCTCTGTTTCAGCTTCACAGGCTGCTTCAAAGTGCAAAACCAGGTATGGGCCCTGTCCCGAACAGTCAGGCGAGACTATTCAGGTGACCCCACCTGCGGCAGCTACACCAACACAAGTCGCGACCCCGGAAGTCCAATCTGGTCTAGTTGGTGAGTATGACTTTCAAGCTATATTATCAGCACACACACTCAGTCCACCTAGGTCAACAACTAGCAAGGGTTCATCAGAATTGTAGCAGGGACTGCGCAGCTGATAAAAATCTTAAACGAACACTTCGGAGGCTTTAAAGGTGCAAAAAAAAATTAGCTACGGGAACCAACAGTCCTGTAAAGTTAGGCAGACCTTTAGTCAAATGCGAAAACACGGTACTCCTCACTTCCACTGGCCCTAGCGTAAGGGATAAGATATGTAAGGATTATTACGTAGATATGTTTTCAGTCACGGAAAAGTCTAGAAAGGAATCCAAAGCTGCCTGCTCTAAAGGAGGTGTAGGTGTAGAAGCATTTAGTTTTTTCACCAACTGGTTAATAGGTTTCTGTATGTTCGCGGGATGTTACCTTGAGACTAGGCCACAGTCCAGACGTATGGAGATACTTACACCTTATCACCGAAATTACTATTTGAGACTGCCCAACAATATGGCAGAAATACGATGAGAGTTTCAGAGGGAAACTAATAATTCCTTTTGGATATAAAGATGTAAAGACCTGGATAGCTCTGATGTGACCTAGTGGAGGTGAAACTTAGACAACTGTAGACATTGGATTTCCAAGGACGGGGAGCAATGGCCCTTCCCTTAGTTCTTGGAACCTTTGTTTTGCCTTTAACTGGGGGGAATCATGCAAATATTAACATGCATGCTCGATCTTCCGCTGGGCCCACCAGGCCAAAGATTGCCCTAGAGGCACAGCGAACACTGGTAGAGGTCGCAGCGCGCCAGGGATCACTGGGTAAGGCCCCTTCGCCCATTAATATCCCAGTCTTGCATAGGTGGCTTAGTTTATTCCACAATGTGTCGCAGTCTGGCTTTCTGGAACAGGGCTTTGAATACAGCTTCCGAATTCCCACATGTAATGGAAGTACAGGTGGTCGCTCCAAAAAAACCTTATTTGTTGCCGGATATCCTGTATGAAAAAGTTTGTAAGGCAATCAGTTTGGGACGCATGGTTGGTATATTTTAAATCGCCACCCATAGCCAATTTAGTAATTTCTCCTGTAGGTGTAGTTCCTAAAAAAGAAGGAAAATTTTATCTAATACAACATCTTTCCTACCCACAAGTGTGCTTAGTTAACGATGTTATCGAGGTTAGCAATAGCTCAGTAGTTTATTATTCTTTCAATGAGTCCCTTGCCCTAGTCAACAAGTTCATAAAGAAGACGCTGCTGGCCAAATTGGATATTGAATCTGCTTTTCGGCTTCTGCCTCTTCACCCCGAATCATTTCAATTGATGGGATTTAGGCTACCTGCTGGTTTCTATATAGATTGGTGCCTTCCAATGGGTTGCTCGATCTCATACGCATTCTTTGAGACGTTCGGCTCATGCCTGGATACTGGTGTATCCAGGCAGGTACGGACCACCATTGGATAGCACACTATCTAGACGAGTTTTTGTTTATGGACCCTGCACTATCCTAGGTTTGCATGGACACGCTATCATCTGCACAAGCTTTGTTCCAGGACAGGGATTACCAATTGTTCAAGATAAGACGGAAGGGCCTACATCCCGTTTGTCTTACTTAGGCATTGAAATAGACACAGCTACCAGATGCTGCAAGCTCCCCATGGCTAAGATCAGGAAGTTATCAGACTTAATAATGGAAGTCTTGTCATCCCCATCGAACCCTCTTCGTCGCGTTCAGTCCCTTTTAGGCTCCTTTAACTTTGCCTGTCGTGTCATCCTGATGGGCAGAATAATCTGCAGAAAGCTGCAGTTGGCCACTACGGGTCTAATTAGGCCAGACTCTTGGGTTTGTCTGTAGAGCAAAATAAAACATGATATGTGGATTTGGCTGGAATTCCTACAGAGTTTTAACAGAGTTCGCATATGGTCATCCCCGGTAATTTACAACTTAGCCCTTAAAGTATACACGGACGCCTCCATTGCCATAGGATTCAGGGCTTTCTTCCAAGGGGATTGGTGTGCCGCCCATTAGCCATCATCTTGGTGGGACAATGGTCTTGTATGTAATTTGCTAGTCTTAGAACTATTCCCGATAATAGTTGCTCTGGAACAGTAGTAATGTGAATTTTTGGTGTGACAACTTTGGGGTGGTGCAAGCAACTAACAATCAAAGCGCCACCTCCTTTCCAGCAGTCAATCTTCAATGAAAATTAGTCTTGCGTTGTCTCATTTACGATATCACATTTCAAGCTGGACATGTCCCCGTTACCGAAAACGGAATAGGTGACGTCCTTTGAATTGGCACCAATTTAAAAAGTTAGCCCCACATGCGCAACTAATTGGGATCCCTTGTCCTTCTTATGTTTGGCAGATGATTGAGTCGGCATAAGGAGACTCGCGGAATCATTTTTGCCAACACCACCAAGAGGGTGAATCGAGCAGCCTGGCGTCAATGGAGGCAGCAGAGTGGGCACATGTCAACAACAAGACAATATTTTCGAGTTTATGTGGTCCAAATATAAAATTGGGGCGTCTAAAACATCCATGCCTGCGGCACTAGCATGCCCTGGTTACCATGAGTATGCTGATGCTTGTAGTTATACAAGCATCAGCATGCCCAGACTGTTTAGGGCACACTGGCATGGCTGGGACTTGTAGTTCCACAAAACAAAACGGCATCTATTTTTTTTTTTTACATAATTTTCTCTGCTATTACCCTACTACCCACTACCCAAGGGGGTAGGAAGAGCCCTAGTGCTTTCATCACTGAGCTGGTTATTCCTAGGGGGGGCTGCTCATTTTTACCCGTGGACCCCACTCCCCAGAGAATCCAGCCCAGTGCTGAAAAGCCTGAGGTTGGTTGTCATTATGGCAGGGGGTCTCCTGCCATATGTCCTTCTGCTATAGTGCCACCCACCCCAGGCTGGTTTGCCTAGTGCTGGTTGCATGGAAATCGGGGGACCCCACGCAAATTTTTCCCTGATTTTCACGCAACCAGCAGCAGGCTGGCAGCACCCCACGCTTTTTTTTGGAACATTTACCTGTTTTTAAACTTTTGACAGACAGCTGCGGGCACCTGCGACTGTATAGGCAGGGCAGTGATGTGTTTACTAATCACGCAGTTAGGAAACACAGGAGAGTTAGCTAAACACGGGAGTGTTTGACATCGCAGCAACTCGCCAGAGATGACCAACGATTTTTAACATCAGAGTAAAAATCGCAGTTTAATACATCTGGCGACTTGGGGACTAAAATTGCGGGTGATAACCTGCGATTTGCTGTGATTTTAAAACGCTGACAAAATCGGACCTTGATACATTTACCCCATGGAGTGTGTCTGACGGGGACTTACAACTAAGGGGTTAATGCTTATGCAGTGTCCAGCCAATGGGTGCCACAGGGAGGGTCCAGGGTTCCCCCATATATCTTCCCTCTGTGGGCAGACTGGTCTCGTGGTTCCTGTATTAGCTTGCCTCCCTCCCACCCGGCTTAGTTGGGTTTTCCTTCACAAAGGAAGGTCAGCGGTACTAGAGCAAGCAGTCAGCAGATAATAAGCATATGGTGTTATCAGTATGGCTGGGGTCACTGCCCCTTCCGAAGAATCACAACTCTTGGTTCTTCGGAGTGGAGGACCCCTTGGCAGGCTTTGAGCGTGCGCCAGTCGAGTCCAGGAGGGGCGCAGTCGCCTTGTTAGCCCGATTTAACACCAGTCAATGGTAAAGGAGTTTACTCCTGGGACCAGTGGGTAATGGTATGACTTTACACTGTTTGGCTTTGCATTTGAATGCTGACTGCTCTGTTCTCCTCACCAAAACCTTAGAGTTTACTTTCATTTAAAAAAAAATAAACTGTGACCTTTTGCCAAGTTATATCTGTGTCCATGTGGTTAGTACATGCTTTAACGTAATAAGAAATAACAGTCTGTTAATGGTTTAAGAGCATGGAAACGGGACATCTGAGCTATGCAGTTTAATCTGTTTTTTGCCCCCCTCCCTCCCGTGTATCTTTTTTGGTGGAAAAGACATGTCTCATAAACGCACATCTAAAGATTATTTACCTGTAATAAGGATGCATCTCCTTTGCTTAACTTGCCTGTACATGAACTTACTATAATGCATTTGTACATGGATGCTACCAATCCACAACTCCAGGCACAAGGGGCTGCAAGTGAAGATAGTTGTAACTCGTAATTTGCATGCAAGTTTTGGCACATGCACGGTGTGTCAAAGGGTTAATGTAGAAATGGACTTATTCTAAGTGTACAGCAGTAGATTGTGACATGAGATATAAATAAATAATTAACGCACCAGTCACTGTGTTAAAGTTTTGAGTGTTTCACTTCAGAACTTTGGAATAGTTGGTTAGGTGCTAAGGGCAGGTTCAAATTATCCCACAACGCTGTTATTCTGCAGGCGACAGCAAAGGTGACAAGAAACTTGGTAGTTTCCGGAGAATGTGAAACAGCAGTTTCATGATCAGGACTCTACCTTTCAAACAGCTAGAGGGAGTACAAAGATTAGATATCACATTGATGTACTTAATTTGGCAGTCCCACACAAGAGCACTGATTTCTGCTAAAACGTAGGTTCCAGAACTCAACAAAACAGTTAGCTGTCAAGGAATAATTTGGACTGAAGGTCACTTGCTGACATTAGCGCTGCTAAGCTAGGAGGTGCGGTGTCTAACACGCCTCCGGTCTTCGCCAGGGACCCATGCAAGGGAGTTTGGAGTTTGCTGCAAGAGACATGCAGGTTGCAGCCCTCCAAGTTAGAAACCAGCAAACTAGTGGGTGAACTGTCGTGGTCGTACAGGCAGAGGTCAAACTGTGCAGGCAAGCGCGGTTCCAATGGAGTAAATAAATCGGAGTCAGAAAGCCAAGAGTTAATTCCAGTGCAGTTAGGTCAAAGGGAGATTCAGAAGCAGAGCCAGAGGAAGCCGGGTTAGTACACATGATGTCAGGCAGAGACCAGGGAGACAGGCAGGGATGCTGTAGCATAGGAAGACATATATAGTTTGGCACCCTAATGGTGCCAGAGCCTCCCTTAAATAGATAGAGGTAAAACCTAATTGGTGGACAGTGGAATCCGTTGTCAGAAACAGCTGATCGCCATCAGGATCCACAAGCAGCATCCTCGCACTGGCGCCAGCCTGACAGGAAGGAGCGAGATGTCCCATTGCTTAGAAACAGGATGTGTGGCGCGAGAGAGAAGGTGATCGCCCCTGCCTGCTAGGTAGTAAGTGGGGATGGTGCCTGACAGGACTCTTCCCCCTCTTCTCTTCCAGAAAGGGACATCCTAGACGAGTAATATCTTTTATGGAAACATCCAATAAACACCTTCCAGTGCACCAAATATTGGGAACGTCCACACAGCTTGCGAGTATCCAAAATATGACTAATCTCGTACTTGTTACTAGCAGCTGTAGGGATGGGATGTGGAAGAGACAGTGTATGATAGAATTTACTGAGCACCAAAGCTTTAAGCAGAGAAATATGGAAGTTGTTGTGAATTTTAAGAGGGGAGGGAGTCGGAGCCTTTAGGATTAATGATCTGGAGCACTGGGCCCAATAAAATGTGGGGCCAATTTCATAGAAGGTACCCGCAGCCTAAGATTACTTGTGGAGAGCCACACCTTATCCCTGATTTGAAGAACGGGAACCACCTTCCCATGACTGTCCACCACGAGTTTGTCGAGTTTGTACTGCTGAGAAGCCTTTGATAATTTATCTTTGGTGGAGGCCCAGATCTTAGCAAAGTCACTTACCATGGAGTGAGCAACAGGAACTGTCAAAGCAGGAGGGGAAGAGAAATCGTGGAGAATCGGGTGGGTGGTAAAGAAGGAGGAGGAACCAGAGGACGCATGAATGTGGTTATTGTGGGCGAACTCAAGCCATAGGAGTAGATTGCTCCAGTTGGTTTGATTATTAGAGGAAAAGCAGCAAAGAAATAATTCAAGGTCTTGGTTAACCTGCTCCCTCTGGCCATTCGTCTGGGGATGATAGCCAGAGGAGAATTTCAACTCTACCCCCATCTTTACAGAAGGCTCTTCAGAATCAGGAGATGAACTGTACCCTGCGGTCAGATATGATTTCCTACAGGCATCCATGGAGATGGAAAATCTCTTTGATGAAAACTTGCGCAAGCTTGGAAGCAGAAGAAAGGCCTTTCAGAGGGACGAAGTGAGCCATCTTCGAAAATCTGTCCACAGTTACCCAAATGGTGTTAAATCCATTACTGAGAGGTAAGTCAGTGAAAGACTAGGAGGTAAGTCAGTGATCCATGGACAGAAGTCCATGGAGAGACTAACCCAGGGTCGTTTAGGAATATGCAGAGGTAAGAGTAATCCAGACGGATATTGTCTGGGAACTTTATTCTGGGCATATACTACACGGGAGGCAACAAATTCTTTAACATCAGCGTGAAGGCTGGGTCACCAGTAGCGACGTGATAATAAAGAGAGGCTCAAAACCGGCATACACAACAAATTTAGTTACATGAGCCTAATGAAGAGCTTTACGGTGTCGATGGAGTTTCAGATAAGAGCAGCTGACAGGAGGAGTCCTAGAAGAGGTCCTGGTGATTACGACAATACTGGAGGGTTCAAATATGCGGGGAGGCTCAGAAGCATGAATTAAATCAGACTTCACAAATGACCGAGGCAGACCATCCACCGGAAAATTCTAAGCTCCAGAACAGTGAATCTTAGGTCAAATCAAGCAAAGAACGAGGACCACCTGGCCTGGCAGGAGTTCAAACAGTGAGCATCTCAGAGTTCAAGAAGATTTTTATGGTCAGTAAAGAAATCAACTATATGGCAGGCTCCTTTTAAAAGATGGCACCACTCTTCAAGCGCAGATTTAATGGCAAGAAATTCTTTGTCACCAATGCCGTAGTTATGTTCGGCCAATCAGAACTTTTTTTTATAAGAATTTTCAAGGATGGAGATCACCAGAAGAGGATTCCTCTGAAAGAAAATCCCCAACTCCAACAGAGGAGGCATCCACCTCCAGGAGAAAAGGTTTCTCTTGTTTGGGCTGAACAAGGACAGGTGCAGAAGTAAAAGCCTCCTTCAAAGCAGCAAATACTGTGATGGCTTCAGGAGTCCAGTTCCCAGGATTGGCCGATCACCGGGTAAGCGCAGTAATGGGAGCAATGAAAGTGGAGAATTGCTTGATAAATTGCCTGTAATAATTGGCAAAAGCAATAAAATGTTGAACTGCCTTCAGGCAAGAGGGTCGAGGCCGATTGATGATAGCAGAACATTTTTCTGTATCCATTTTAAGTCCCGAGCCGGAGATGATGTATCCCAAAAACGGAATCAGAGGCACTTCAGATATTCATTTTTCGCTCTTAAAACACAATCAGTTAGTCCAGAGACGAGAGAGGACTTTTTTCACATGGGAATGGTAGGAGATAAGGTCTGGAGAGAAGATCAGAATATCTTCCAGATATACCACCACCGAACTGTAGAGAAGATCTTAGAAGATTTTGTTATTGACGGACTGACACACCGCAGGAGTATTACAAAGCACAAATGGCATAACTAAGTACTAATGGGTGCTAGATTTACTAAGCTGCGAGTTTGAAAAAGTGGGGATGTTGCATATAGCTACCAATCAGATTCTAGCTATCATTTTGTAGAAGGTACTAAATAAATGAAAGCTAGCATCTGATTGGTTGCTATAGGCAACATCCCCACTTTTTCAAACCCGCAGCTTAGTAAATCTAGCCCATAATGTCCATTGTGGGTACTAAAGGCAGTCGTCCACTCATCTCCTTCCCGGAATACGGATTAGATTGTAAGCTCCTCGTAGATCCAGTTAAGAGAAAATGTTGGAGTTGCTAATCTGATCAAATAACTCAGTTTTAAAGATGAAGAGGGCACCTGTTCAGTTATGACATTTTACTGCCGATAGTATATACATGGATGAAAAATCGTGTCTTTTTTCTTCACAAAAAAGAAGCCAGCAGGAGACGAAGACTTTCTAATGAACCCTCGTTGGAGATTTTCTGTGATATATTGGGACATCATCTGATTCTCATGGAATGAGAGAGGATAAATCTTGTCCCTAGGATGGGTTTGTCTGGTAACAGGCTGATGGGGCACTCCCATGAGCGATGCTGAGGAAGGATCTCGGATGCAACCTTACAGAAGACTTCCTGGAATGAGACATAAGGGGCCGGGAGACCCGATTGAGAAGCGAAGATTCTGAAAGGAATGGAGCTCTTCCTGCGTTTAACAATAGGGAGACATCTCTTGAAACCAAGAAGTAATCTGAGCCGAACTCCAGTCAGATTGAGGTGCATAGAGTCTGAGCCACGGCAGACCAAGAATGATGGAATTTATGGACTGGGGTAAGACTAGAAACTCTATCCATTCCATATGTATCACCCCTACCATCAACCGAATGGAAGAAGTGATCCGGGAGACAGAACTATTGGTGACTCGGTTCCCATCCACAGCGGTAAGGAACAACGGGTGAGGCAAATCTCGAGTAGGTATATAAAGTTTCTATTCCAAAGTGGCAAAGATGAAATTCCCACAAAGACAGAGGGAACAAAGGAACCATCAGAAGTGCCCAGGGTGATAGGCATTAATAAATCTGATCCAGCAGAGGTGTTAGGAGTGGTGAACTTGACTCCTAGATCGGCCTCCCTGTTACCTGCTAGGAGGAGACATTTCCAGACCTATTAGAGCAGGCAGAAAATAGATGACCTGGTTCCCCACAGTATAAGTAGAGGTTTTGCTTGAAGCGCCTCTCTCTCTATTCAGGGAGAGACGAGACCGCCCTATCTGCATGGGTTCATCAGGAGGAACTGGGTTCTGGAAGCGGGGGGCAACATGTGGAGTAAAACGTCTACCGACGAGCTTTCTTATGTTCTTTCCCAGAAGCATAAATCGATCCTGTTACACAAGGAAATGAGGGAATCAAGGTCCTCAGGGAGTTCCCGGAAGATTAATTCATCCTTTACGCGGTCTGCCAGACCATGCCAAACGGTTGTCACAAGAGCCTCGTTATTCCACTTTAACTCTGATGCTAAAGTACGATACTGAACTGCATACTGGCCCATGGTCTGGGAACTTGGACATAAATTCAGAAGACTGGAAACTGCGGAAGAGACCCGACCAGGGTCATCAAAAATCTTGTGAAAAGCTTCAATGAATGATTGAGGCATTATGCAGGGAAGAATTGTTTCATTCCCATAAGGTTGTGGCCCAAGCTAAGGCCTGAATAGAGAGCAGGTAGACAATAAATGCAACTTTAATCCATTCAGAAGGAAAGGATCCTGGGTTACATTTGAAGTGGATCAGGCATTGATTCAAATAATCTCAGCATTTCTTTGGTTCTCCATCAAATTTTTACAGTGGAGGAAGGCGTAAAGATGAAGTAGCAGTTACCAGAAAAGAGCCGAGTTAGGTAAGGTAACCCCTGAGGAGGTGATGACCACAGACTGAGAGACCCCAATCTCTCGTCTACTCCCTGAATAAACTGGAGTAGTTGGGCCTTTTCAGATTCTTGTTTCTCTACTCTGTGAGCCAGGTGTAGTAAGAGATCACAATCAGATGGTTCACCAGATCCTTCAGTGGACATGGCCTAAGTATACTGTCACAGAATAATTTGGACTTAAGGCCACTTGCTGGTATTAGCACTGCTAAATTAGGAGGAGCGGAGTCTAACATGCCTCTGGCTCAGCATCACAGCACTGGTTTGGTCAAAATAAACTGTCCAATATAAGCCAAGGCATTGCCAGTACTCTTTATAGGAGCCCTGGATCTCTTCAGTGAAATGTGTTTAGACTTAACTCATTTGTTTAATAGTATGTTATTTTTACATCTTTTTTTACCTATAAATCAGCATTGACAATAAATTTTACCTATTAGAATATCATTTACTAGAGAAACTGGGTTAAATTAAACTGAAATGTAATGACTAATTTACTTTAATAACAGAGTTCAATAACTTTGTTGTGCACTACATTACATGTAGAAATTTTAACAACAGAGTATAATAAATAAATAACTATATTATCAATCACTATATTAAAGGAACTAAAGAATTTCTGTATACACTACAATATATGTACGGCTGCAAATAACTGCCACAATTTCCAGACCTCCCAGCAGGTCACATGTTCCAGGTCACCCAGCAGGTGCACAGGAAGAGTTCACTAACTGTCACAGTTTCCAGAGCAACCAGCAGGTGCACAGGTGTATTGCCAACTGTCACATTTTCCAGAGGACAATGGTAATGCATTGTTGTAAATGGCGTGTGGACGTTTTGCAAAATAAATTCAAAATGATGCAACTGATTGCAATTTGTCTGCAAATCTACAGACCAAGAACTTTAATTTAGTATATAATGTGCCCTGCTCAGACAATGGCATCATAGAAATAAGTCACTCATAAAAGTCGTACTTATGCTATTAATATATAGATTTATCCACCTACTCAATTTGCTTGTTATTTAATAAGAATTGTAAATGCAAGTACAGTATGTTCCATTAAAGTTCACAGAAACTGAACATTTGCTATCTTGCATATTCATTTTTATTTTCACATATGCTCTTTTTACCCTTTTTCTTTATTTCTGCTGATTAATAATAGCAATGAGCACCACATGCTCTGAAATATATTATTTTGCTTCTTGACTGAGCCTTGGATATTTATAAATCTATAGTTAGATACTGTATGCTTGATTGCTCTTTAAGAACAGAGGGAACAGAAGGACAACAGAAGTACATCAAGTTAAGCATAGGACGTCATTTCAGTGCATTTGCAAATGTTGAGTTTCACAACGTGATCTGTTTTCATAAAAACAAAGATTCTCTATCATGTAGAGAATGATCGAGTGATCAGGAATTTTGGTAATTTGGTAAATTCTGTGGTGAAAAATAGACATCTATATATTTTATTATCATCATTTACTTAAGTTACCCAAAACAAATGGGCTAGAGAAGGATATCAGAGGTTAGGAGTTGGCCCAAGGGCATATAAACGCCCAGGTCGTGTGTAAGAAGAAAAAATGGAGGTCTGCAAGAGTAAATATTACTAGGTCTGTAGTTGGCCAGCCAGACAGTAAGGGTTTTGGGGCTGGCCTGAGATGGGGAGGCTTTATAAGGATATGCATAGGCTGGATTCTCTCTCTTGGCATTGGAAATTTCAAGCAAGTTGTCTGCTGTGAGTTTCCTCTGCTACGAGTATCATACCTGTGACTTTTGTGATTGCCTCCATTCTTGTTTTATTTTATTCCTTTCTGTCTTCTGTCAAATTTTTTGCTGTTTCCTCCTCATGTCTCCCCCTGTCCTAACCTCTCCTCTTCTCCTTCGTTTCTTTTCTCCCCCCCTTTACATTTTTTGCCATGATTTGACTGAAGAGGCCCCATTTGTTCCCCCCCATTGCCTCATCAAGACTTATGTGGGTCCTCTGTCATCTAGGCTCATGCACACCCACTCCCCAGCTGCACTGCTGGATCCCTGCCCCCCTTCTGTCCCCCCTCCGGCTGTCAGCAAGTGAGCGGTGAGTGTCCCACCCCTTCCCAGACCTTGATGCAATGTCCATTATTCAACCTGCCTCCCCTGCTATATTGCTACCTCCCTCGTTCTGCCTCCTCCTTGCTGCTGCTCCTGCAGTCTTGCTGTGTCCCAACAGAATGGCTGTTCCTGCCATTGCCCCTCTGCAGGAGACTGCTGCTGGGGCTGCCACTGTTCCTGTTCCCACAGTGACACCCCCCCCCCCCCCCCCCCGTTTGCTGCACTGTTGCTGGGTGCCTCCCCCCAGCCAAGTGAAGCCTCAGAGTTATGTCACTGCCACTGTCTCCCTTATGCTCCTCCCAACCTGCACTCCCCAGGCTGCTTGTTTGGCCCTGGAGGTGCTCAATGCTTTAGGCGAACCTTTCATGAAGTCTGGGCTTGATTAGGATGGGCAAGAGGAACTTTGCAGTCTTACTACTCTCCCCTCCTTTACCTGCCTTAGGTTGCGCATTCCCCTCTGCGATAGAGGGGACAGAGGGGAGAGACAGACTACTATAGCTGTAAGGTGTGTAGAGCCATTGCTTATTGGATGCGCTGTCCAAGGATTATTTTTTTAATAAGTTCATTGCTGCGATGACAGATGATGATTAAGTGGGCAAAGCCCCGCTAATTAATAAATAGGCCACCATAACTAATTATAGAGCTGAATACACTGGGAGAGTTAGAAGTAGCCATAGCAAAGAGAGACTAGAGACAGTGGGGCTCATTTACAAGACTGCAGCACCACATAAAATGCCTGAACAAGAGGTTGTGATGTCACAAAACTGCATAAAAAGACAGCGTATCTCTTCTACTGGAAATGCACATGGTTGGCCAGTGCAAGCCCTAAGTGTTCTCCCACACACACTCAGAAGCAGCGCACTCCACTCCCGCTGCTTCCTACCTTGGCAACCAATGTACTTTATAAAGGAAAATGTAATCCTTTTTCTCCTGAAATAAAGGCAGCCCTTTTATTCAGGAGTTCTATGAAACATAAATGAGCATGAAACGAGCTGTATGTAGTAGTATGTATACCCAATAGAGTATATTCCTCATCCAAGTGTTCCAGTTAACTTTATATATTTTATTTAATTATCTTATTTAGGAAGCAAACTACTTTTTACTGTCACTTTTATTGAAATTACAATGTTTTATGACATCGAGCCAATATTTTTTACAAGAAGGTGAAACAAGAAAGTAATTCCCTGATGTCATATAAAAGCGGGTCACTGAGAACTCTGCATATGTTCACAGAGCGAGATAACAGTTACCTTGTCATATATGAAAAGTGTAGGATTGCTCACGGTAGGAGACACACATTGCATAATTTGAAGGCACCTGACACTAGCCAGCTTATTTAATGCAGTGTCTTTAAAGGAGTTCTACACTCAAAAACTAAATTTGAACTAAAATCACCATTCCCACAAAAAGCAAAATTGGTGCAATTCGGGAGCGCTCAAACCCACCAGTGCTATATTAGTTATTGCTCCAGTATTGACATTCTAGGAGAATTTAGCTCCAAAGACCTCTGCATTCATGTATAGCACAGGTATTACGGAAGAGCGCTGTGGCTTGTGTAGTCATTATATGGTATCATCATAATCACCATTTAGTTATGTAGCGCCCCCATTACATAGCACTGTGCAGAGAATATTCGTCATTCACATCAGTCACTGCCCCATTGAAGCTTACAGTCTAATTTCTCTAGCACACACACACATACACCATAAGAAGAATTTTGACAGCAGCCAATTAACAGTATGTTTTTGGAGTGTGGGAGGAAACTGGAGCACCAGAAGGAAATCCATGCAAACACGGGGAGAACATACAAACTCTGCACAGATTAGGCGTGACTTTACTCTCATTACAGGGCTACTTAAACATATTTGCTCTTTTATTCTCTTTTTTCTGATAGGTATCTCTTCCTTTTCCTAAACATTTTTAGACTGTTTAAACCAAGGAAGTGACATTTAGTGAAAGGTATCCTCTGGCTTCCTAGCCACTTCTTTTTAAAGTGCAATGAGTGGGGAGCTATCAGCAAACAGAGTGTTGATACTGCTGGTAAATACATCAAACCGCTTCCAGTGTAACCTCTCTTAATGTAAATAATATAGGGATATTATAATTAGTTGATTAGTTTCTGAAAAATCACAGTAAGTTCTGCAAGGAATAGACCAATGGCAAAGCTGTTAGCAGCAGTGTATGATCCAATTAGAGGTGTGTCTACCACATGACGGTACACCCCGCCCACCAGAAGTCAGCATTAGCATTTGTATCAGTGTAGTATAATACAAATATTGTTACCTTAATCATTAAAACATCTATCTACCATTACAACATCTGTCTTAACAACAGGACAGAAACCTCTCATTAAGATTTTGTAGGAAAAAAAATGTAATAAAAAAAATATATACTTTGTATAGCTCTCAAAAATGGAGTATGTATACTTGATGTAGGTCCATTTCCAATACATTACTTACTTAAAGGATAAGTGTACCGTGTCCGGGGGCAAATGTGCAACATAGACCAAGAGGTCTATGTTGCTAATATAAAACTATATAACCCTTATTTTATCTCTAATTGATTGCCAACCTGTACATTTTTCTGAAGCGTCTCAATCTTCAGCATACACCCAGCCAACCTCCATCCACATCATTAGCCTGATGTCAGCATTTTAAAATACCCAGCATGGAATGGCACTGGTGAGTTCAAACTTGATGATGTATTAATCATACGATATCTAACCAATGATTAGTGGTTCAATATGGGATGTATTCAAAATAGAGCTTTTGTTGTCTATATTATTCCCCCCTCCCCCCCCCCCCCAACAAAAAGATCTACAACTGTAAGATAATCCTTCAACAATTTATAATTTATGAATAGATACAATTTTGAAATACATTCATGTTGTTGTTTTGATTTTGTTGGCCTGGTTCTCACCTCAGATAAAGTTGACTTTGTTTTTATTTTGTCTGCATGAAAACGTTGAGAGCGCAGAGTACTTGTGCACTCAATACAAAGCCATTTAACAATGAAGTTGATAGTTTGAAGTTAAAGCCATGGAGAGGAGATGGAATTGGTTTCGAACAGCTAAGTATTTGCTCTAAATGTAAACTTGCAATATAACGCAATATGAAGTCGGGTAAACACAGTATACAAACAGTCTTCCTCTTGTGGGACATTAAAATGAAAACGTATGCCATATTCGTGTTACAATGCTGCAGAGTAATAGAGATTGCACTGTAGGGGGAGTCAGTAAGATGGAGAGAAACAGCAGGACACACTTCAGTTTGTTGAAAGGAAAATACGGCTATGTTGATAGGACAAACACATTTTATCAGAGGTGAATTTCAGCAGGCTAAGAAAATCAGCTCTTTCAAACCATGAAACGCACATATGGCAGCAAATTTACAAGCTGAAGACAATTAAGTCATTTTTATTTTATTTGCAAGAAGACATAGGGGAGGAAGCCAGGAGTTCAAATGGCATAAGGCGAGCATACTTGGAAAAACGTAAATATATGAATATATGAATAAAGATACAATAGCTCACTTGTAGAACTAAAAGAAATAGTATAAATATTCAACAATAATATCAATGGCTGCTGTTTTACAGGTATAAAATATAGCACAATGTATTTTCTCTTACAAACAGCTTTCACCTTGTTTCCAACTGCAATAACTTGGGCTCAAATATTTAATTAAGATCTTACCTCTTTGTCTGTATTACCCAGTATTGTTTTATTACTGTGTTTATCCCCAATTATAAAGAGCTACGGATGTTACTGGCGCTATATAAATAGATGATGATGATGATGATGGTGATAGATGCATATTTCTCTTAAGTAATGTCATTTACCGTATATACTCGAGTATAAGCCGAGTTTTTCAGCACATTTTTTGTGCTGAAAAAGCCCCCCCTCGGCTTATACTCGAGTGATGCTCCAGGACTCCCAGCACCGGTTACCGCGCATGCGCACACAGTGGTCCCGAGCACATCCATAGCTGCCCTAAACATCGCGTTAACCGTCGACACGCTCCACCATGTCACCGCCAACAGAGGACAAAGGTGCGCATAAGGACACTGAAACCAGATCTGGGAGCTGCAGCATTCTCGATTATGGCAGTTAAAGCTCATTAACTATCATACCAAGGTAATTGCACAACATCGCTGTACACATACAGAGGACAAAAAGAGCAGCATCCATAATCATATTTCCTTCTGACATCCACCAGTGACTGCTTTGTGTATTAAGACATTACAGCTGTCTGCCTACATACAGACTATTGATGACCTATACTGCTATAGATGACACTATAGATGACTATTGATGACACTATACTGCTCTATCTGCCTATCATTATTGCTATTACTGTGATTGTTTTTGTCGCATGTACTTTGAAATTTACCAGTAGCTGCTGCATTTCCCACCCTAGGCTTATACTCGAGTCAATACGTTTTCCCAGTTTTTTGTAGTAAAATTAGGTGCCTCGGCTTATATTCGGGTCGACTTATACTCGAGTATATACGGTATTTATTATGTATTATTGTAATTGAAAACTAAAAGGGAAAAGTAAAAACAGAGTACCATAACCCTGTCAAACAGATTTAGTTTGACAGATATGTCATCAGCTAATTCACAGGTGTGGCTATTTAGACCATGTTTGATAAATAGATAATTTAACCAAAAGCTGATAAGGCGTGTGCTGTGGTTTAATAATAATTATGGTACATGTGAGCTTTAGTTTAAAAGAAATAATAAAATGTTTAGTTAGGTTAGGGTATCTGAGTAACATTCACAGTCCAGTCCCATCCAGTTCATGAAGCCTATGTATCAATAGGATAAAAGGCCTTTTTTTCGGACAGCGGCTGTACAAGTAACACCACTGTCCGATTGCTACCGCCATCTCAGGTTGGCGTTAGATGTGGGTTACTGTAGGAAAAGTCTCAGTTGCCCTGGTTACATTTTATTGATAAATTCCATCAACAGAAGATTTTCTATCGCTGTGATAGAAAATCTTCATTACTGGGAGGTCTTGATAAATAGAACCCTAAATTCCTTCTTGTGTTAATTTTTCTGCAACGATTATCTCTTTGTCGCCAGGATTTACAAGACAGCCACTGCAAGCAAGCTGCAAGCAAATTGGAGATGAGGTCAATAGATGGTGGGAGAAGTAGCCTACTGTCACAGTCACTGAACATGGTGCTGTGATGTCACTGCACACACTGATGTGATGTCACTGCACACACTGATGTGATGTCACTGTAGGCTGCCCCGCCTCCATCTGCACTGAATTTGGAAAGGATACAAAGCCAGAAAATGCTTCTTGGATTCACAGAAGCTTCTACAAAAGGTATTTTTCGGGTCACAATAATACAACAGAGGTACAGACATGTTTCTTGGATAAATATTAGTTTTATCACTGATATTATTGAAAGATGGAATTGTCCTTTAACTCCATTGCACAAACTTAAATACTTTATTTATAAATTTAATCAGTTTTTAATCAATTTAGTTTTTAATCAGTAAACTATTTATTGATTTTACATTATTGATTACTAAATATTGTTACAGTGCAAGAAACAAGGTTCAACCTAATTCACAAACCGTCAATCATTCTACTCACAGCTATTCTAGCAACTTCAATGTGGAAGAGTTATTTTTCATTTTGAGGTAGACTAGCCTATAATTTTACTATGATCTTTTAAAACCGGTTTTATTATTTGTGTTTTGTCTTTAACAAAATAAATATAGTACAAACATTATATGGCTTATCCCGATACAACTCAAGCTCATTTGTTTGTGGTATAGCCACTTATTAAAGCAGAATGTTTTCCCCAACTGTTACCTGTTTCTCAGCTTTGGTTCTAAGCCAAGACCAAAATATCCACATGGCAACCGAATTAACTGCCCACGGCCAGAAACTGTCATTGGGGACGCAAGAACAGGCTTCAGGATCTGAAACCACTGTGTGTGATCAGACTATTCTCACCTGCCTTATGCTGCCATAATGCACTTATTCATGGTGTGTAATTATCATTTCATAAGCAGTTTTACAGTTAGGTATCATACAGAGGTATTCTATAAAGGTGGAGACATCTAAAAAATGTTCTTAAAAATGTCTTTGGAATTAGTACAATTTTCACCATAGAAAATAATAAAATATTTATTTTTATTGAAATGTCCATTTTATTCCTTAACAAGTCATTTTCTTTGTCTGCGCTTTGTTAAGAAAACAGACTTTTTATTGTAATTTTCGTTTTTCTGCAGACAGGAGAATATCCTACGTTTATTATATAGAATGCTGATTCAATTGAAAAGAAAGATTTTATTCTGTATATCTAATGTTTATATATGTATATTTTATGTTTAGATTGTATATTTTATGTTTATGTATGTTTTAACCATGCCACTGTTTAGTCATTGGCAGAGGGTGGAAGGTATTTGGAAGAATTGGAGTTATAACTTAATAAAATTTTCTAACATTTCTATTCCTCGTCTTTTATAGAATATCCCCCATTGTAATTGTACATTTAAATAGTATTGCTAGTAGAGGTGAATTTCTGCTATGACATTTATTGGGTCGCTACATAAATAAATTACCTATAAAACTTGCTGTTGAACAGACATTTGGACACTTTTGTAAGCTGGAGCCAGGTCATCAACCCTATACGACATCACTCTAAATCACTCCTGATTGACCATAACAATGGTTCTATGTAATCTACACAGTGTGATGATAAATACATTCATGTCAAAAAAGACAAAAGTATTATAGGAGTGATACCTTTATTGGCTAACCAAAAAAAAATATTATTATATTCGCTAGCTTTCAGAGCACAGAAGCCCCTTCATCAGGCAAGTTTACACATGAATGACTGAAAAAAAGGCATAACATTTAAGAGCTGTTACATCAAGAAATTTGTACTGGGGTGGGGGGATACATCATTAAGATAAGCTAAAGTAATAAAAATGAGGTTTTCATTATGGATGGAAGAGTAAAAGTCCTACGAGTTCAGAGGTCTGCAGTCAATCTGCTGTGGGGTGTGAAGTGTGTTCATGTAGTGGGTCATAAATCCAGATGTTAGATTGAGTCCTTTAGTCAATGAATGGAATGTTCTTATCAGCTTGAATTCCCATATTTTTCTCTCCCTGTCATTTCTAGAAAGCCCTTTCAGTATCAGAACTTTTAAATTTGTCATACTGTGTCCTGGTCCAGAGAAGTGTTTACCCACGGGAGTGTCCAGAGTCTTCTTTTTTGTGTGCCTGTGTAAATTCATCCCAGATTGTAGTTTCTGCTTGGTCTCTTCAATGTAAATTCCCTCAGGGCACCTTGTACACTGTATCATGTACACCACATTGAAGGATGTACATGAGAATGTGTCAGTGATTTTATAGTCCCGTTGTGTGTTGGGTATGTGGACTGTGTTTGTTGGTAGGACATGGGTGCAGGTTTTGCATTTTTTGTTCTCTTCTGAGAAAGTGTATCTCAGAAAAAGACGTTCGTTCAGAGTGGTGCACAGAGAACTTTTTGTAATTGGGCAGCACAGTGGCGCAGTGTTTAGCAGTGATGTCTCACAGCTCTGGTGTCATAGGTTCGATTCCAGACAGGGCCCTACATGTATGGAGCTTGTAACTTCTCCCTGTGTTTTTGTGGGTTTCCTCTGGGTGATCCAGGTTCCTCCCATACTTCAAAGACATACTATTAGGTTAATTGGCTAGTGTGCGTATGTCTGTGTGGTAGGAAATATAGATTGCAAGCTCCACTGGGGCAAGGACAGACGTGAATGAATGAATATTCTCTGTAAAGTGCCGAGTGAAATGTAGGCGCCACATAAATAACTGTTAATAAATAACGGTCGATGGAGGTTAATGGCACCTGAGTTTTTCATTACAAATTGTTTAATGACAGCTATTGGTAGCTAGCTCTAAACATGGACATTAGGGACTAGATGTCCCTGCATTAGTTATTTAGTTATTCTTCACATCATGCAGTCAGTATTACTCCTGTTAATGTTTACATTTGTGCAATGTCAAGTGAGCAAAAATATGCAGCATAATGCAAATGTGAAATGATAACCTTTAAAAGCCTTTAACCAAACAACAAGTTCTCATTTTCTGAAAAGTTGGGTCTTGTATTGATTTCCAACTCAAGGACAAAGCTACTTATGTTTGTTTTAAAATTGTCACGGGAAATGTTGTCCTCGAAGTATTTAGATCTAGAGAGCCAATTACTAATACAGATGTAGTAACCATTAAGCATTAGACAAGTGAAAGCAAATGTAAGATTGCCTGATATGTGTTACTGAACAATGGCTCTGTCTTACATGTATGCTAGTAAATCTCACCCAATGGCTCATTCTTTCTCTGCAGACACTCTACATGCTCCTTGAAATTGTCCACTGTATAAACCAATTCAACCATCCATGACTAGTCCACATTGTAAAAAGGAACATTTTGTGCTGTCTGAAACAATGAGAAGTGATGGGGACATTTAAAGCTGCTCCCTAGGAATAATATGCATATAATCCACCCGTATTCAGGAGAACAAACTTCTGTAAATGCTTTAACCAAATAGGTTTTAGAAACAGGTTAGTGCTGAGATGGAATTTCTACCCAGAGAGAGCTTGTTCACCTTTGAGGCTCATCAGTGTAGGACAGGCGCGGGCTGGAAAATTTCAGCCCGGGGGGCGCACAGACGGCCGCATCACATGACACGTGTGTAGTGTGATGCGGCCACCTGTGCGCTGACACGGCCGCATCACGTGTCATGTGATACGGCCGTCGGTAATATCCAGGTAGTATTGCATCCACGGGGGGGGTTGGTTACCCAAACAGCAGTAAGACTGAGCGGCCCCCCTGCCCCCCCGGACCAGCCCGTCCCTGGTGTAGGATAACATTTTCTATGCAGCATCATCATCATCATCATAAGCTTCGCTAAGATTCGCTATTGAGTCAACCTCACTACAACACTAAGACGTTTTTGAGGAAGAAAGATATTTTCAGATGATGGTAGTGGCAACTAATTATTCGCTATTACTTTTGGTTATTAGGTGTAAACATGTTTTTCAGATGTAATTGCATTTAGTTAATATACACCTCAAGTATTCTGTTAATTGTTACCCAGAAACGGCTGTATATTTGTCTTAAATAAAGACACCATTATTTAATTAGTTTATACATATCATCATCATCATCATTTATTTATACAGCGCCACTAATTCCACAGCGCTGTACAGAGAACTCACTCACATCCCATTGGGGCTTACAGTTTAAATCCCCAAACACCCACACCCACACCCACACCCACTGACAGAGAGAGACTAAGGTCAATTTGTTAGCAGCCAATTAACCTACCAGTATATTTTTGGAGTGTGGGAGGAAACCGGAGCACCCGGAGGAAACCCATGCAAACACAGGGAGAACATACAAACTCCACACAGATAAGGCCATGGTCGAGAATGGAACTCATGACCCCAGTGCTGTAAGGCAGAAGTGCTAACCACTATACCACCGTACATAGCCACATGAAGCTTTTACTAAATTCCTTATTTGATGTTACTTCTGTGTAGTTGGCAAATCTGCTGTTGTTTACTCAATTGTTAACAAATTATCCAAGACAATCAATGGCATAATACTGTTAATGTAGTAAATAGCAATTCAGCAAGTGCCAATTTTGCACTTCTGTGGTCACAATACCGAGGCACCAACACTATCTAGCCGGGCCATTAGGCAGAGAGTGTACCCAAGTTTAATCAGCAAAGACTCTCGCACCAAATCTTACTGGGCTATCTTCAGCCTATCCCTTGCCTCCAGTGAGTACATATTTTCACACCTAGGTAAATATTTAGATAAGGAATATTTAAGTTTAATAATACAAAAATGCCAACAAAACATAACACATAGGCATACAAGTACAGTACAATACCGCCTATTAGCCTTGGGGGTATCCGTTTTAGGGTTAATCCATGGTAGCAATTCTCCCCTCCTGTTACTACCGGCAAGGCAGTTATCTTGCTTCACTGAACCAGAGCGGACTAGGACAAAGGAAAAGTTTGCCAGTCCTTTATTGTAGCCTTCGATTCTTCAGTCCTGGAGACGTCATAGCCCTTCGCCAGTTCTATGCTGATTGATATACAAATTAATATATATAGCGTGTGTGTGTGTGTGTGTGTGTTGCAATTTATATTAAATACCAAATGTAATCTGTAATTTACATTTTATTCAAGGAAACTCAAATTTCAATAAGTATAATATTTTTTTTTACTTTGCTGTCACTCAACCTTTATCTAAAATGCTGGTAGTTGTGAAGTTTCCTGCCAGCAGTTAATCAGGGTTGCTATTACACCTTTTCAAACCCCTCTTGGCTTGATCACTTCCACGTGTGAATTGCTATTAAAAACTACTACATAGACACTGAAAAAAATCTAATTTCTGCCATCAAGTGTAATACTTTCATAAAATAAGATGAGATGCAATTAAAACAGTAGGTAATAATAGAACATAACATGCTTTCTTAATTGCAACTTTTAATACTAATGAAAACCAGACTGAAAAAAAAAAAAAAGATTATGTTTTAAAATTCATGAGTTGGTAATTCAAGTATATTTTGTGGAATTTAAATAATGACAGAAAAACTCTAAATATATATTTTCTTTTGCAGTATTAAGTCGTGAAACCATGCGGTGAGGTTTTTGAAGCATAGAGACACCTGTGATCCATCGCTCCTTTATGTGTACTCTGAACTGTCTGTACTGTTATTCTTAAATGTCACCTGGTAGAGTGTTTAATCAGGGATAAGGGACAACAAGATGTCTAAGTTAAACAATCAACGCATGCAGATATAATGCTATGAAACTTCTCATGTTTAGCCAACAAGGTCATTGTTATACTAGTACTCTAGATTACACTCCCAGGCACCTTCTACACGGGAAACCAACAGTCCCCAATCACCATGGGGGAGGACACTCAGGATTAAGTCTAACCAATATCCCACCTATCACAATCTGGTTACAGAACCTAAATCCACCAACCACTAGCTCCACCACTGTGGGAATATTGAAGGGGATATAAACAATGTTTGGGAGTACTGAAGTGTGTTTGTGAATTCATGACTAGGAACTGCACTGCCGTCAAGTGTGTATGCTGTACCTGCAAATAATCGCATCTGTCTAGTGATTGCATATCTGCATGTCTGTATTGTCATCTACGGAATAAACTGTGTATTGATTGCAACAATCTGCCTAGACGACTTCAAAGAACCCACTAAGAGGTGTGGTCCTCACAAGGGTACAAATAATATAAGTAATATAATATAAATAATATAATATAAATAATAATTAAACATAGAATGTAGTAATATGGTGGAATAAGCACCACCATGCTGTTACCTACAGCAACCAGTGGGGAAATTATTTTCTTTTCAATTGGGAATTCTTGGGCTGGGGGCTTAGCTCGTCACTACACCTTTGCATCATTTATACTCTCTACCGCGGCCACCACTTGTTGATCTATGCCTATATCTCCACCATGCTGTTACCTGTTAAGTCAGGGTTTCCTGGGTATTTGACACTCATCCTAGTATAGTCAGTGTTTGAAGGAGCTGGTATTCAGTGGTACGCCATACTACCACTTCTCCTACTTCTTTGATTGTGAAACTATCAAATTCCATTCACTTACATTTTCCATTCCACCAATTCAAATTTCCACTTCGACCACTGAGTAGAATCCAAACACATCCCACACAGGAAAAAAGTCCTTAATAACCATTGGTGTAAATATGAAAAATGGTAAGTGGAAGTCAAATAATTGGATGAAATAGTTCTAAATCAACAAATATCAATTGTAATAGTTTTCCATTCAATTGCGATTAGTACGCTATGTCATAACAGGGTTAATAACGCAATGGCACGGAAAAACAACACACACACACTTACATCTACACTTAGATTTGTAAATAGTACACCATTAATAAAGTTAAAACTCACATCAGTTTATTAGTGAAACTTAAAGGTTATTTATGCAAAGATAAATATACATTACAGGTATTATGGTTCCTAAGAAATGTATGGTGTTTGGTATTATATCATTCCTCAATTCACCAGTAGAAATACGGTGTTAACAGAGTAGCGATCGCACCTAGAGATAGCTAATTATGAATAAAATAAAATTGATACTCTATAATAGGCAGCACATGTTTATAGGTTGGTTTAAAGTGGATTAGGTCGGTTCCCTCAGGCACAACATGTGCACAGCAGTTGAAGTGAGTTGCCCCCACCTTTGGAGAGGAATCCTTTGAACTGACCTATGATCTGCATTGTCCTGGACTAACTTGACCCCTGGACCAATGAAGAAAGACCTTAGTTTATCTTTGTGTACATTGTGACATCATCACTGTTTTTTTGTTACCTTGAACACTATATAAGCAAGTCCCTGGGCCAGTATTAAATCTCTTTTCCTTGAACGCAGACTACAAGACTAAATCTGGACCTGGGTCCACGGAGCGCTAGCGTAATGTATTTGGATATACTTTCCGGAATTATGTTATACCTTTTTATGCATCATAATGGTTTGCTGTTATCCTGCTATCTTTTGCTATTAAATCTCTTGGTGCATTGGAACCACAATAATCGCATTGAACAATATTTATTGATTGCGACAAGATGAACATTACAGGTATTTGCAGCATTTTTTGAAAATAATACTTGAGGCTGTCAATGGCTGTTTAAACATGATGCAAAACTATTTCCTCTGATTATTTATACAATATGCAAAGAAGTCATAAAAATGTAAACCCCATTTACAGAGTGCTCTTGACCTATTGTCCACCTTGTCCACCCAGAACATTTGAAGTTGTATGCCTACTTGGGTGACCCCACTGCAAACAAGCAGTACAAATTAGTTTGCAAAGAGGTAGAAGAATCTCAAGAGATCCACTGTGTACTAGTGTAAATCTCACATCAATCAAAGTCCTGCAACATACTTAGCAAGAATGCTTATAATCTGCCCAATTCCTTTCACTGCTCAATGCAAACTTCTATTACTTGGCAAATGCCCCCATCCAAGTCTACAAACTCATGCCTTCTGGTGCAAATCTAAATGCACCTTAGATATAGCTTTATGGTGGCCCTACCCTGTACTCTTTTTTTTTTTTAATTATTGAAGCCCAGGATCAGTGCTTTCATGCCCAATTACAAAAAACTCACCCATCCCCCATAGGGGATGCAACAAAGGGTTTCAGGGGGATAGAAGCTTAAGGGCCACACTGACCTCCCCTAGATTGACGGGAAAGCAGAGCCCTTAAGGATCTGCCTGCACCCTTAACAATCCGTGAAATTGAAAAACATAAAGGTGAAAGTAATAAACAAAAGGTGAAATAAATTAGTGCCAAGTGGTTATGGTCCCAGCCAAAAAACTAGGGACAAGGTATTAGAATTAGCCCCTTTTATAAGAACCGTGAAGACGGTAATAATAAAAGAATAATCAGTGAGGAATTGGAGATAATATTTTGCCAGTGACACATGTATTTTTGAGTGGCATTTAGACCCATGGATTGTGGCCAATTTAACACTACAGACACCTTTTCAGGGCTCATTTGGAGACCAGATGCCGAAGTGATGTACCTGAGCAGTAAAACGTAAGATTGTTTATACATACATTTTTTAAGCTCACCATGAAGACCATTCTCCTGAAGTTGTTCCAAAATGATCTTTACATGAGTGCAATGAGAGACAAGATCTGGCAAACAAACCAAGATGCTGTCTAAGTATGTAATAATAAATTGAAATTATAGTTCTTAAAATATGTCATTAATGAAATGTTGAAAAATGCAATGGAATTGCAGAAAACACATATGACCAAATTATCATAGTTCAATTAAAATTACTCTAGCAACTGATGCAAAGGAGAATGAAGTATAAGTTATCCAAATGTATGGAGTAAGCAGGTATACATTATCTAGACAGATATAGAAACTGTGAACGCCATAACAAAATTTGACTTGATCTTCAAACAATAGTAGGTAGATATTGCTGAAGCCACAGAAACCCAAGTAGGACATAACATAAGGCTTTTATGATGCAAATTTTATATTTGCAGAATAGGAGAAACCCAGTGATGGCCACTGGCAGATACCACAGTGGAGAGAAGGGATAGATTGGCTTGGTAGTGGTAGGCCACATAATTTTTTTAGTTCACCAGTAAAATATGTATAAAGTGCGAAAAGCATAGGGCTGAAAACAGAGCCTTGAGGGACTTCAAATGAAAGAGGAACTGGAGGATGTACCAGAAGTAGAGACAAGGAAGGAGCATTTAGAGAGGAAGGAGGTGACATAGGAAAGAACATGAAGAGGGTGGGTTCAGGGTCATAAGTAGAAATGTGCATCCAGGGAAGATATATGTGGGAGAAGGAGAGACCCCGATAGGAGCGATCAGCACGGGAAGCAGTGCCAGAGTGGGAAGCCAAGTTTCAGTAATGGCAAGAAGGAATTAAAGAGGAATAAGCAGATTCATGGTCATGGATGGATGTGAGATTGTTGCAGAAAGATCTAACATGTAAGAGTGTGTAGGAAAAGGGGACGTAGGACATTTTAGAGATGAGAATGAGGTTGGAAAGGTTAAAGGTATGGGGTGGATGGAAATGTTGGGAATTGTGTGGGGCCTGTGGTTGGGGGAGATATCACCAGCAGTCACAGGGGTCTCTGGAGACCCAATTGGGCTATATATCCCACATTAGCCAGTGCCAACTGTAATCCAGAAAGTGTGACCATTCACCAATAAAATAATGAGAATGCCATTGTGGTATCCAGAAAACAATCTTCATTTTGCTACAAAACAATACATATTATTAGATTTGTTTCAACGAGTTGAGCTCCCATTTTATTGCCTTAATTTTCGGTGCAATTGCTTTGGTCTAAAACTTCTTATTGTTATCATTCTTGATATCCTGCATGTTAGTGTACCACAAGGTTTGAGTAGCAGAAATTTTAAAAAAAAACTGTATAAGGTTTACAAAGAAATAAAGTTCATATATTTAAAGTTCATATATCTTTAAAATGCAAAACATAAAAGGTAATAAAGCTAGCTGCAATAGAAAACAGCAAAACAATAGTGCCTTGTTTCAGAGTTGGAAGCAAAGTGTGCATAATTTTCAGTCCAAAAAATTGCACACAAAAGAGATTGTATTTTCACCCATATTCAGAGCAGTATGCATCTGAAGACATACTGAATCAGTAGCATTTATGCCAGACTTGCTCCAAGCATAAAAATAGCATATTTATGCCTACATGCACAGCAATCAGAAATGACTAATTGTTGCTGTTTGACATCATTATCTGCAGGTATTTTCACTATGGATGAATCCAAAACCAGCCAATCAGAAGTGAGAAAATAGTGTTGCCGACAGTATCATTAATATAACCATTATTAATATTTACAGCAGGGGCCGTGAACCTGCAAATGATATGGCTCCTGACAAGCCTGCGACCAGGACCGGTGGAACGCAGTAAGCGGGGTAAGAAAGGCTGGGGGGGCGCCACACCGGAGAGGCACTTCCCCCGCTTGCCTTCCCCACTGTCCACTGGCACTGCTAGAAAAAAATTTCACTTGCTGCGGCGCCCGGGCGTCAAAGAAGACAGAAGAGGAAGAGAAGAAGAGGAAAAGACCATAGTAAGGTAAGTAGAGGGGACAATGTGATAATGCAGCTAGGGGGGATAGTGTGATAATGCAAGGGGGAGGAATAGTGTGATGAAGAAGGGGGTGCAGTGTGACGAAAGAGGGAACGCAGTGTGATGAAGGTGGTGACATGGTGATGAAGGACGGCGCAGTGTGATGAAGGAGGGCACGGTGTGATGAAGGAGGGCACTCTTTTCTCTTCTATACTTCTCGCTAAATTAATTTGCTAAAAATGCTATTTTTCATTGCAAAGAATACATATTCATCATTTAGATTATTCATACAACAATGCACTTATTTGTATTACTCTCTTTATGAAAGTTTATAATATAATTTGTATTAAAAGAAGAAAAGCATTATTGAATGAACAAATAATTTATAAAAGAGGAGGGCGCAAATGTATTTTTTGCAGGGGGGCACCAGATATGCTAGCACTCGCCCTGTCTGCGATCAGCTCTGAATCGGGAGCATTCACTTATTCCTGTCCTTACTTTACTCGATCTGCATTGGCGCGCAACTTTCTTCCCCATAACTCCTCACCTGTCATAAACGTGCTTGTTTTGTGGGCATGCGCAGCGTGAAACAACACATTTTACACTCATAATGTTGTAAATCCAACTCTGTATCCGGCCCTATATGTGTAAAATGCATATATGAAATAAATATGAAGTAAGGTTCATACATCCAAAATGTTACTTACATCGTCATCTTTATAAGCAAGTCCAAGGGACCTGGTGACATTTCTTTCAATACAGATTTTCAGATAAGAGTCTAAGACACAAACAGGCACCTAGTACCTATCCATTTCTAAATAATATTATTTATGGAATCATTATTCTACAGCAATATACTATATAAGCACATTGTTTCATTTTCAGATTTTAGAATTGTACAATTTGAATATACTTTGCCTACCAGAACTGTCCCACAGTTTATTTCACTGTGGGTCCACTGTGACGTAATCTTCAATAGAGACTTTGGGCTAGATTTACTAAGCTGCGGGTTTGAAAAAGTGGGGATGTTGCCTATAGCAACCAATCAGATTCTAGCTTTCATTTATTTAGTACATTCTACAAAATGAAAGCTAGAATCTGATTGGTTGCTATAGGCAACATCCCCACTTTTTCAAACCCGCAGCTTAGTAAATCTAGCCCTTTATCTTTTTTTTTACTTATTTAAGAATAATTATCCATACTTTAATTTGTTAGTTGACCCTTTAACTGCTTACAATTTTATAATAATTACAACTATTAGATTTTTTTTGTCTAATATGTATTTATATTGTATTGCACTATATTAATTTACAACCCTTTATACAACTTTCATTTTGTGCCATAAGTATAGTTCTATAACAACTGAATATTTTTAAGTTATGCAATTACCATTTATTTCTATTTACATGTAATTACCAAATTTCCTTTTCTAAATTGTACCAGAATGTTTTATTTTAAAGTTGTATATTACTGAGCTTTTGCTCAATTAAATATCATGATAAATAAAACTTGTATATTGTCTATCTTTATTATTTTTAATATAATATTTTCTTCTTTGTATGGCAGTAGTGAATTTGTAGCTATGGTTCTGTCTGTATTTATAGATTTCTCCTTGAAAAATAATGGATTTATGTTCTTGGAATAAATGGGACACAAGAGTTTTATTATATACTAGAACCTCTCTGCATTAAGGTAATTTATTGTTATATTTTACTTTGCTTTTATTACAGTCTTTTGATTTTTTCCCCCTTATATTTAATGTGTATTATTAATGCTACAGTTAAACAATTTTCCCTGTTATCACAAAGAGTTTATATTTGTATAATGTAAAATATATTATAAAATTTTGCTATTTGTTTTTACCATAGTCTAGTAATTATCAGTAAAGTTTGTTCAGTTACTTTTGAAGGAAGGGCCTATATTAGCACTTTCAGTTATATCACTCTATGTAAAAAATAGGCTTATTTTTCTGAAAGGGGGTAGATTTCTCAAACCTTCTAAAAACGAAAAATGGGGGCGTTTCCCATAGCAAGCAATAAAATTTCTAGCTACCATTTATTCGGTACATTCTGAAAATGATATCTAGAATCTGATTGGTTGCTATGGGCACCTCCACTTCTCCTTTTTAGAAGGTTTGAGAAATCTATCCCAGGATCCTACTGAATATGGTAATTGTCAGAGAAATCCCGTTTACCCCATGGGACAATTTCCTGTAAACGGCACATTTACCTTGGTTCTCAAAAGGGCACTATGGGCAAAATTGGTGAAAATTAAAAAGGGGAATGTTGTCCATAGTAACCAACCAGGTTTTGTTATTTTATGGGGCCCTTATGTATCTGTTTACAATGTTGGTAAATATGCTTGATGTAAAGTGGCAGTCAAAGATGGTACAGAGCTGGTCTGTGCCCTTTACACAAAGTAAAATCATGTCTGGCTCTCACTAGTCCAGTCATGTGAACAAACGTCATTTTTACTTGTCCTTGGATATCCATTTATAACCCTACATGTTCAATGGCCACTGGAGACATCTCATTTGCATCATTTCCAGTCATGTTTTAATTATTTTCTTATTAGTTGTCACCTGTCACAAATGTGTTTATTGAATGGCCTAAGGGCCTAGATGTACATAAGGAGTTAAGGAGCTAGATCAGTCATTTCTTTTAGCTGAACCTTTATTGACTCAGTATATATTGCCTATATTGCCTATGTTTTAGGCATTTGTCCTCTGTCTGGATCCTTCTTGATTAGCCCAAGGTATTTTGCTATTATGAACTTGAGCTTAAGAGTCCAATATCAAGTATAAGTAAGCTCTGAACTTCTGCTATGATTACCTCTATGTTTGCAAAGATAGCTGGTGAAAAATGTAATAATTTTATTCAGGGCAAACACTAACACCAAAACAAAATAGAATATAAGAATGCAGGAAATAAACAACACTCAGTCCAGGTAATAAAACACACAATCCGGGTGTGACTGGATGAAAGGAAATAGTCTCTAAACTAATACTGATTATGCAGGAACTAAGGACACTCACGATGTGGATGATGAAACACCAGTTGGTAGCAGATAATTGATGTTGGAAAAATGCAGGAATGGTGATAGTTGATAGAGCCAGGGGTGCAAAGGAACAGATACTAGAAGTAGACAGTCAACACACCCGTGTCACGAGCCGCGGATTCCTCCTCCTCTCGCGTCCCTACTGCTATGGCAACAGCAGGGACATCACTTCTTGTTCCTTATCTGTCACCATGGCAGTGGATGGGAAGCTCTACAGTCACGACCCGGTCAGCTGGTCAGCCGGGTGCATGTGTGTTATGGTGCTCTAATAATAATTACCTTATCAGCCAGCTGGACTGATTAGGGACATTTGGGTTGCACCAAGCTGATTGGTGCATGGTTACATTTAAGGCAGGGAGGACTTATCCACCCTGTCAGTAATAGCTTCAGAGCCCTGTTTGCTGACCTGCTCCTGTTGTTCTATTGGATTGCCTTCTGTTGTGACCTTTGTCTGTTTACTGGATTCTGATTGTACGCTTCTTGCCCTCACCTCTGTCAGTTTGGTGGATTCTGCTTGTCCGCCAGTTGCCTTGTTTTGCTCTGGGCTAGGTCCTGTCTCCAGGTATCCTTCCACCACCTGCACTTCGCTCACCAAACATAAGCTCCTACTACTTAGAGTTAAGACCTGGGTGCATCTGAGTATCTGTGAATAATACTTGCTCTACGGAAAAGGCGGGTGCAATAAGCGAAGACCTCTACTCCAGTTTATGCTTGGGACGCTAACTTAACAATAGGATCAAAACTACAACAATTAATGACCAGCAAAGTGCAATGTTTTGGGTGGGTATAAAAACAGGGGGGCAGGTGATTATCAGTAAACGTTAAATCCTGCAGGTGAGGTGCAAAGTCTTAAAAAGTCCAAGATCACAAGATCAGCTGTAAGAGCTCTGGTAAGATAATGGTACTGCATATATATATATATATATATATATATATATATATATATCTAATATATAAAAGCCTAGTGGCGTGTGTTAGTGTGTGTTAGTGTGTGTGTGTGTGTGTGTGTGTGGAAAAAACTACCGGGTGACAGAGTGCTCAAGCTGCAGCGCCACCTGCTGGGCAGAGTTATATACTACACTGACCTACTAAATTCTTAGCATTATCTAATATATAAAAGCCTAGCGGCGTGTGTGTGGCGATGAAGATGACAAGAACCTTTTTAACACCTTAAGTAGCTTGATTTGACTAGAATGCATGAGTATCATGCACGGGTTAACTTGTATATATCTATAATATAAATGTCTAGTGGCGTGTGTTAGTCTGTCTGTGTGTGGAAAAAATAAAACCAAGCTGCAGCGCCACCTGCTGGGCGGAGTTATACACTGACCTACTAAATTCTTAGTGTGTGTGGAAAAAAAATTCAGAAAGGGCTGAAATTTGGTATACTAAGATGTTTTTAATTTGTTAATTTAATTTGTTAATTGTTAAAAGTGTTTGTAAAGATTTAAAAAAAATATATATATATTTCTTGAAGGAGAAGTGACAGTTGGGAGTGGTTGGTGGTTGCCGGGGGTGACAGTGGGGAGTGGTTGGTGGTTGCCGGGGGTGACAGAGAGAGATCCCTGTGTCTGGATAGACATCTGGATAGATGTGGCGATGAAAATGAAGGATGAGGTGATGGAGAAGAATGATGAGGTGGTGACATGTGGACAAAACCACGTTAAAAAAGGGCGCTTACGTCGGGAAGCTTGATTTGACTAGAATGCATGAGTATCATGCACGGGTTAACTTGTATATATATATATATATATATATATATATTAACAAAACAGAACAAGATACCACGTAGGGGCGCTTTAACAGATTATCAGTATATAAGGAAGAGCTAAAATATCACAAGTCCAATGATAAAAAGTATTTTAAGATACTTCTGCATTCTCCTGATGAAGTCTGTTGGTACAGATGAAACGCGTTGAGAAGTTATTATTATCCTGGATCGTTTTGTGTCATCTATTTGGTCCGTGATTGCTGTACAGATAAGCTGGTTATCTGCTACTTTATATGTGAGTAGTTTATGTGCATATAATAAATTTTACTATTGAGGCATTCATTACATCTGTGGTTTCCATCTTTGCTCCATTTCTGAGGCACCTACTATATGCTGGAATATGGAAAGCATGTGACCTGTTTCCTTTGGGATATTTAACCTGATAAGTCTTAAAGATCTTCATTCTGTTACGCATATTCACACACAAGAGTGTCTGGTGTGATAATTGATCTTTTTCACTGCACCTAGACCTTCTGGTCCATTTCTCTGGTGATAAGGATTTACTATATTTTTGGACCTTCTTTGGTCCTAATTTACATTATAATACTACACTATTGTGCGCCCTTGTCCTCTTTCATCTTCCATATATATATATATATATATATATATATATATACATACATAAACACACACATACAAAGAGTATTAACAACATCATAGTGAGTCTGGAAGAACAAAGGAACGTTACAATGCTGGTACAATCATACAGGTCTGCAACCCTGCATATTTCCTTGTTCCTTGAGACACTGTAACAATAACATTTCTATGATTAATCATCTTTTTGATCCTTGCACTTTTTCTTTTTTCTTGTTACATCTTTGAAGTGGCTTTCCTAACTAAGATGTCGACATAAAGTGATAACTTACTAAATACAAATGAGCAAAACTGTTCTCTTCCACATTTTTACTGGGACAAGAATTCCTTCCCTTTGCCAAGTTGTTAGAAAGTAAATAAGATAAAACCAATAGTTCAAAGTATCGAAATGTAAACCTCAGGATAGCGGAGGTGAAAGAAGATTATTATAGCACACAACATAAAAAAAACAAAGGGAAATCTTGCATAGTTAAACTAAAAACCAAGGGATCACATGATTCCTGTTGTGGAAGAGAGTTCCCTTGTAGGAATAGAGACCTCTACTGGAAGTGGGAGAGAAATACAAATAAAGGAAATAGTGACACCTACAGTTGGAGGATGAAGAACTATAAGTGGAAATTCCTGTGGAAAATGTTCTGTCACCCGCTGAAGAGAATGGGAATATTCAACCTAAAAATAAGGATATGTCACAAGCCACAACAAGACCCAATAGAAAGGGGCTGGACAGTTAGCAAACAAAATAATATCTTTTGCAGCAGAAGTAAGTGGGACAACAATAAAATATGTGGCGTAACCAAAACTTATGGGACAACCAACAAAGAGAAGGATTGACATTTGTGGCCTTATCACTTAGAGATAACTTATTTTATACATTTATTATTCATATTGGTGCCATGCTCCTGATATTGTGGGGAATGCAGTGAGTGTATTTTTGTTACAGGGATTTTTGAGAAAGATACTCCTTGTATTTATTAAATTCCTGGGCGGGGCATTCTCTCCCTCCTAGTGTCAAAAATGAATGACTCATCCAGGATTTCGAATTGCTACCCCATTACCCTTTTCAATATTGACTGGAAAATTCTAGAAAAAATAGTCTTTAATAGACTAATGGATTTTTTCCATTAGTTACTTTCGCCTTTTTAGAAATGTCCTGGAAGAAACATAGAACTTTTAATGCAGCCCTCATTCCCTCATGGTCAGACAAGAATGTCCCGTGAGACCCCTTCTTTTAGGACTTTGTTAACCTGAGAAGTTTATGGACCATTATGTTAAGCTATAGGAATTTTGAGTTTAGCACTCTTTTCTAGTCACATTGTAGCCCCATACTTCATGTACATGGCATGGTCACAAGTCTCCACTCACAAGGTGAGGAACAATCTGGAGCTTGAAAGACACCAGGTGGAAAGCGATATAGCAAAAACTTTGATAGAACTTAAAAATGGCTCACATATCTTTCTGAATTCTATAATCTCCCTTCCTCCACTTTCCACCAATACCTACAAATATGACGGGTTTTTTTTCAAACTTCTGTTACCAGAATATCTGTTAGACCATTATGTATGTGTCGAAGAAATGAAATATGAGGTTTTATAGCACAGGTACCTCGTTCCCACCTGGTTGTATAAGATTTACACAAATGTTTCTCCTCTTTGTTGGAAAGGCTGTAAAGAGCTAGGCTCTTTTCTTCATATATCCTGCTCAATAATAACAATGTTCTCGTAATACAGATATCCCATTCCAACTGAAACACAGGTTACGAAAACTGCCCTTTACCATCCTAACTAAACATTTAACTTACTGTAGACACATCTTGAGCATGACCACCTGTCTAATAGCTAGTGCTTGGAAAAATCTGAATCCACTATATCTGCCCTCAGTAAACCCCTTCTCCCAACCTCTATCCCTCTTTCCATCACCCTTCCCTTTTCTCTCCTTTTCTTTTCCTCAATTAAAATAAATCAGTCAGTCAACAGTCATCGAAATATTTTTTCCTTCTACTGTATGTTTATTGTACACTTGCATTTAATTGATAATGTTAATCTGTACTTATTGCATTTAACCTCTGCATCTGCTTTATCTTGGTTGTATTTACTTGAACACCCTTTAGTTTTACATAACCAGTTATTGTTTAGTCTTCTCCTATTCAGGATCCTGTGGGTTGAAGTTAGCAAAAATGTGTCACTGTTCATGCAGGTTTGGTAACAGTAGAACAAGTGTGATGCAGATGCAGCAGGTTTAACTATGTACAGTTACTTGCAATGTCACTTGGATAAATAAATTATGATTTATGTTTTACAATTTCTTGTCTCCCACAAAGAAATCATTTTATTGCAGGGATAGTCACATGTAATGATGCCTTGTGGCGTTATAGTAAACCAGGAACCACAATGACTCAGGCTGGTTGCTATGCTGACAACACATACCCGCCTGCTAGAGTGAGAAGAAGGAGGGTCTGCCAGCAAAGAGGGATTGGAGAGGAGGAGAGAGAAGGAACAGAAGCAAGTGGAAGAGGAGGGGCATCTGTCACAGAGAGGAAAGAGTGGGAAAGAGAACAGATAAAGAGAAAGATGAGAGGTGACTTAAAAGCTGGGGACCTGGCACAGTGGGGTGGAGGTCCCTGGCATTGACCCAGAAGTTGGTAAGTGATGCCTGCCATCTAGTGACATACACTACTGTCCTCAAAGTAAGAGGGGGGTGAGTCACATTTGTGGTAGGATCCCAAAACAGGAGGGGTGTTGTTGCATGCAGCAGAGTAGCTGCATATACAGAGATGAGGAGTCACCAGTCCCAGAGGGGGGGGGAGAACCCCATATCACTAAAGAGAACCCCAAGAGAGAGAGGGGGACATTTGCATGGAAGAGACCCTAGAGAGAGGGCTGCTGCAAGAGGCAGTGTGGCAGCAGGGTCAGAGCCCAGGGGCTAAAAGAAGACAGAGAAAGTGTCAGAGCCCATTGGCTGAGAAAACACAGAGAAGTGTCAGAGGCTAAGGGCTGAGAGAAGACAGAGAAGAGTCAGAGCCCAGGGGCTGAGAGAAAACAGAAGTGTCAGAGGCCAAGGGCTGAGAGAAGACAGAGAAGAGTCAGAGCCCAGGAGCTGAGAGAAGACAGAGAAGTGTCAGAGCCCAGGGACTGAGAGAACACAGAGAAGTATCAGAGCCCAGGGGATGAGATAACACAGAGCAGAGCCAGAGCCCAGGGGCTGAGAGAAGACAGGGAAAGTGTCTGAGTCCAGTGGCTGAGAGAACACAGAGAAGTGTCAGTGCCCATGATCTGAGTGAAGACAGAAGTGTCAGAGCCCAGAGGCTGAGAGAACACATAAAAGTGTCAGAGCACAGGGGCTGGAATCATCGCCGCAGAAAAGGGATGAGCTGCAGTTGGGAGTTGCACAATGTGTGTCAAAACTCCATTGACGAGACTCTGCCTGCTCAAGGGAAATGTTTGGCTGTCAGCATCCATGTGAATCATACCTGCAGAGTGGGTGGTGGAATTGCAGTGAAGTATGGCATACTGGAGTGTAGGAGACACATGAACTGCGTAACATGACATCTAGATTACATTAAGAACTGTGTAGGAGGATTAAGGAGCTGTATATATTTCTGTATTGTTGCAACAATTATGATTATCCTGCTGGAGGAAGAGGAATGTAAATAAAGAGTTCAGTTTCTGATAGAAATGTTCCAGTGCCCAAATTATTGTGACTTTTATTGAACTCTACTACAAAGTGAAATCACATGTGTTCCCCTACCTACAAAGAGACTTTGTTGTAAAGAAATACATGCATATGTGGGGAACCCCTGGTCATTTACACCCATGCCCATCAGCTAGATAGGGCTAGAGAAGGAGGTGCACTGTGTAACCTGTGCACCTCACTCTACAACCAGTGACAGGGGGTTACACACATAATCAAATTAGCACTCTCAAGCTTTTTGTTTCTGACTCTCTCCTAACTCATTCTGCAGAGTATACAGTCATGGCGAAAAGTTTTTGAGAATGACATAAATATTGTTTTTCACAAAGTCTTCTGGCTCAGTTTTTATGATGGCAATTTGCATGTACTCCAGAATGTCATGAAGAGTGATCAGGTAAATTGCAATTAATTTCAAAGTCCCTCTTTGCCATGACAATGAACTTATCCCAAAAAACAACATTTCCACTGCATTTCAGCCCTGCCACAAAAAGACCAGCTGACATCAGATCAGTGATTCTCAAGTTAACACAGATGAGAGTGTTGACGAGGACAAGGCTAGAGATCACTCTGTCATGCTGAGTTATAATAACAGACTGGAAGCTTTAAAAGGAGGGTGGTGCTTGAAATCACTGTTCTTCCTCTGTTAACCATGGTTATCTGCAAGGAAACAAGTGTAGTCATAATTGCTTTGCACAAAAACGGCTTCACAGGAAAGGATGTTGCTGCTAGTAAGATTACACCTAAATCAGCCATTTATCGGATCATCAAGAACTTCAAGGAGAGAGGTTCAATAGTGAGGAAGAAGGCTTCAGGGTGCCCAGGAATGTCCAGCTAGTGCCAGGGCCGTCTCCTAAAGTTGATTCTGCTGTGGGATCTGGGCACCACCAGTGCAGAGCTTGCTCCGGAATGGTAGGAAGGTAGGTGTGAGTGCATCTGCACGCACAGTGAGGCAAAGACTTTTGGAGGATGGCCTGGTGTCAAGAAGACCAGCAAAGAAGCCACTTCTCTTGAGGAAAAACATCAGGAACAAACTGATATTCTGCAAAAGTTACAGGGATTGGACTGCTGAGGACTGGGGTAAAGTCATTTTCTCTGATGAATCCCCTTTCAGATTGTTTGGGGCATCTGGAAAAACATTTGTCCAGAGAAGGAAAGGTGAGCACTACCATCAGTCCTGTGTCATGCCAACAGTAAAACATCCTGAGACCATTCATGTGTGGGGTTGCTTCTCAGCCAAGGGAGTGGGCTCACTCACAATTTTGCCTAAAAACACAGCCATGAATAAAGAATGGTACCAAAACATCCTACATGAGCAACTTCTCCCAACAATCCAAGAACAGTTTGGTGACGAACAATGCCTTTTCCTGCATGATGAAGCACTTTGCCATAAGGCAAAAGTGATAATTAAGTGACTCGGGGATCAAAACATTGAATATTTTGCCAGTAAACTCCCAAGACCTTAATCCTCAAGAGGCAGGTGGAGAAACAAAAAAACACAAATTCTGATAAACTCCAAGTATTGATTATGCAATAATTGACGGCCATCAGTCAGTATGTGGCCCAGAAGTTGATTGACAGCATGCCAGGGCGAATTGCAGAGGTCTTCAAAAAGAAGGGTCAACACTGCAAAAATTGACTCTTTGCATAAACTTAATGTAATTGTCAATAAAAGCCTTTGACACTTATGTAATACTTGTAATTTTACTTCACTATACCATAAAAACATCTGACAAAAATGTCTAAAAACACTGAAGCAGCAAACTTTGTAAAAACCAATATTTGTGTCATTCTCACAATTGTTGCCCATAACTGTAGATAAATGCACTCTCTAAGTATCCCAGGTATCTGTCTAAATGAGAATCTACGCTCTTAACATATGACTCACATGCTGCACTATGACTGTTCTCATTTATTAGTTGGCATCTGGCTTTATATTCTACGTTATCTATATTGGTAATCTTGGCAGCTTCACACATCTCCCTCTCTCAGAATTCAGACATAACACTTGACAACCTCTCCGAAAGCTTAGCTGAGTCCCTCATGTACTCACTTGGGTCCAGCAATCAACTCACACCTTGCTCCTTAGTGCATCACACTCATTCTTAACATTTAAATGAAAAAAATGAAGGTAGCCCAGTAACCCAGATCAGAGTAGACCTCCATGGGACCCCCATCCCTGCCCCCTAGACCAGCCAGCCCTGGATGACACTGTTAGCAGTATATGCAAAATCATAATATAATGACTTGTTATATATAGTAATATATATTAATATTCACTGTTATTAATAAATGCAAATGACACATTTACCATATAAGATATATTTAAATACAAACCCAAATACAAAAAAAAGTAAATTAGATTCAACATAATTACAGTCAACATCTGTTTCCCTTTAAAAATCGAATGGGAATCTTCTTTCCTGCTTCATTTTAAATGGAAATGTCAATTAAGTTATGCAAATAGATGGCCACAACTTCACATAATATACCAGCTACGCTAATTAATTAAGTACTATCAGCTATAAGGTCAATGCGCAACCAGCCAACCAGAAGCAGCTATCTAGCATTGCTGATCGTCATCATCATTGTAAATATTGTAGCTGCTGGTCTCCTGCATCCGCAAGAGATACGGCTCTTGACAGACATCTATGCCTGTCTAGAACCGCTATCCAGGTCTACCTCAGTCTCAATTATGTAAATGCATCCTTACTGCACTTGGCCTACACCTCTCTCCCATGTTCCTCCTTTCCAGCTATAAAGAGCCATAAGTGCACAAAATCTGCATACGGACATATGCATACATTTATTTTGTGTGCATGCACAGTACATAAATTTATATTTTATGCAAGTAAAGCAGATGTACAGCCAACTCTGCATTAGCCCCTGGATGTGTGTGGAGGAAGGGACAGAACCTCATGTATGTCTGAGGCTGTCATGTAAAGAAATGGATTAATAAGATAATACTTCTGATTTGTAATGGACAGCAAATAGTAAATGTATGGGATCAATTACCAGAAATGCGTGTGACTTTTTCCGGCTTTCCTGTAATTCGGAGACACCATGCACCTGCAAACTGTTTATTTACATCACATGCTTTCCTTTCATCTATTTGTGTAATGTGTAGACTACAGGTCCTGCTAATCACGTTATAATTCAAAAGACTTTAAAAACATACCATAATGTCCTTGTCAGAGTGCATTAAGTAATTATAACGTGTCATCGCTTTGAGAGCTAATGACTGTGGGTTAGGACTTTACTACAAGACATGACCTTTGGTTAAAAAGACATCAGGTTCATTTTACCTTTATTGCTTCTTCTTCTTCTTATATTCCTGACAAAGTCTGTTGAGAAAGGACTTATGCGCCCATAGTACTCCTTATATACAGTTTGTTCTTTCTGCCAATGCCTCTTCTTGCCCAAAAATAAAAGTCCCATTTATTTTTTATAATATCGTAATAATCTGCTTGCCTGCAGAAACTATTGCTTTAAGTTCGACCTTTGTCTTACACTCCTGCAAAAGTTTTAGTTATTTTTAATTTTCTTTTATTGCTTGCTTTGTATTCTAGCCAGATAATCCTTATATGTGTATCACCTTTGGCTCAACAAGTCACCTATTTGTTTGGTCTTTCTGTATATTTTTGGAGTGGGTTAATAAAAAGAAATGATTACGAAAGATTTACACTGTGACCCTGACCTACAGCAATATACTGTGGATGATTGTAGATGTTTTTAGCCTAGTGTACACTTTTTATAAGTTTCTATACTATAGACTATTATAACCCTTGTAAACATACTAGATGCACTGTATACCATAAATACATCTTCCTACATTATTGGTCGGTATAATCTATTGGTTGGTTTTTTGGAATGTGATTGGCAATCTAAGGTTTGAACCTTGTTACACATAGTGAATGGAGACGTTGGGCTTAACCTGGAAAGTTTTGTACCTTCCAATGATATAGGAAATGATTTAGACCTGGATTTGCTGAATGCCACATTGAGGTAGAGGAAAACGAGACACATGGATAAATGAGTGACACCAAGTATTAAAACAAAAAACATTCCAGCATTGTTGGGGTTGTGTATAAAAATGGTACAATTCCCTGGTTACCTATAATAATGGCTAGCATAGCTGCAAGAAGGGACCTCAGTGGCAGTGAAAGAGGAGAGACAACAGGAGCTTCGGTCACCAAGACAGCTCAACTTGTAAATGTTTCAAGAGTTACAGGGCCAGATTCATTAGCATATGCCAAAGGAACATAATGTGAGTTATTTTTAAAAAAAACGCACATACATCAGGCATACATACGTCTGCATTCAACAAGGAGCGTTCTGAAGAAACGTCTCTTGTTGAAAACGGGTCTAAGTACGTTCTGTTCTAACAGACAATACACTGCAGAATACGTCCAATACATATGTGGAATATAAAGTCACAAGAGAAAACACAGAAAGAAAAATTCAATTAATGTCACCTGTTAATAATATAGTCATTAATGACGACACATGTTCCGACATGCATACCGAGCCGCCATCACTAGCAATTGGCACTTACACCAAACCTGTAGCTGGTGCTACAAATGATAAACACATATCTTTGAGATGCCCAAAGCTTGAATTGGATGTTCCTGCATGGGTTGGAAGCAAGCAGCCAGTTTCATTGAAATGGTCTGATGAAAATGCCATAGACCAGGATGCTGTAGTCAGTTTACAGTGCACATAACAGTATACTACTCATCACTACTGGCAGTGCACATTTGTGTGTTCAGTGATCCAAATTGTGGTAGTTCTCGGGCCCTCCTTTAGTGGGAGAGAGAATGTTGCCAACTCCAATTCAGACAAAGCATGTGGAGGTAATTTTGTGAAGAATTTAGATTATGCACTTAGCACAAGCTTGTTGCACTATAAACAAATCTCACTATTAACTTAAATCTGTAATTTCCTACAATGTCATATAGTCCAGTTTGTGGTGCTTATGACAACTTTATATCAACAGTCAATAATTCAAACCAGAAGTAGTTTGTTTATTAAAATGTCAGTTTCTAATAGAGATGTGTGGGCTCGGTTTCCTTGAAACCGAACTCACCCGACGTTCAGGGATCCGAGTACCGAGCCGAGGCGGCTCGGTACTCTCGCGCCTATTCGGATTCCAAAACGAGGCAAAACGTCAGTGGGATCTCGCGAGTTTTGGAATCAATAAATACCCACCTCCATGGCGATCTAGCGCCATTTGAGAGAGGAGCAGAGAAGGGTTAGCTCACAGTATAGAGCAGGCAAAGTGATAGAGTAGAAATAGCAGGGTGTGTATTTTTCTGATTTTGCACTACAAAGTGTTTGGGTTGTCATATACCCCCTTATAAAAAAGCTGTATTTTCTGAGTGCTGAAATCCTAATATAGCACTGTATTTTTTCTGAATTCGCACTACAAAGTGTTTGGGGTGTCATATACCCCCTTCTAAAAAAAAAGCTGAATTGTTTGAGTGCTGAAATTCTAATATAGCACTGTATCGTTTAGGGAGCGCCTAGCAGGGATTAAACTGTATTTTTCTGAAATTGCACTGATCAGTGTAGGGTCTAATATACAGACAAATTTGAGTGCTCAATTGCTAACAGTCATAAATGAAGAGGAAGACAAGCAGGCTTTTCTGTAGAATTTGCAGCCAAATTCTACAGCGTTATATAGGTAACACCCAAAGAGAAGAGCTCCATTTCTCCATTGCTAATTGTAATTGCTGACATAGAAATTATAGGCCTGCTTGGCTTGGGCTAAATCTGCAGTTACATTTAATTGTACCATAGCTCACTCAGAAACAGGAGAGGTGGCAGGGTTCAGTGCTGAAACAGAAATTGTAGTAATATGGCTGTCAGTGTTCTTCAAGTCTCCGTGACATTGTATTGTGCCATAGCTCATACATAAAGCCTATGTTGAAGTGCATAGTGGTTTTAAGTCAGGTAAACAAAAATGTAAATAAAAAGCTTGTACCTTTTAAAAGAAAAAAAAAAATCTCTAAAAAAGGTGAAAGTTTATTATAGAAAACATAAAATTGCCAAGATACCATTCTACCAAAAATATTACCAGGCATACCAGCATCAGGTAGCTCCCTTCTCTTAGCTAGATTTCAGGACCTGCTGCAATCTACACTGTCATCATATTTACCCTCACAATTGTGTGCATCTTCCTTAAACAATACTAATTCTTCCACGCTGGAATCTACCATCATAGAAGTCTGTGTACTTTGATGTAATTGCCGATAATGGCCTTCCTCATGGAATTTGTAGTTCATTTTATGGCAGAGCTGTCACGAATTTTGGGCAATTCTTTTAGAGCAGAGCAAATATCAAAATGTTGTGCTGACTCATCTGCATCACCACTGGATGTCTTGGGAAGCTAAGTTTTTTCCAACAAGCAGTTGCCAGAGAAACTGAAGGAGTAGACATCATTACAAGATGTTGAGAGCTCTTGGATCCTGGCGAAGCGTTATTGACGAAGAGGAAGACATGCAGGCTTGTTTGTAGATTTTGCAGGAAAATTCTACAGCGTTATATAGGTAACACCCAAAGAGAAGAGCTCCATTTCTCCATTGCTAATTGTAATTGCTGACATAGAAATTATAGGCCTGCTTGGCTTGGGCTAAATCTGCAGTTACATTTATTTGTACCATAGCTCACTCAGAAACAGGAGAGGTGGCAGGGTTCAGTGCTGAAACAGAAATTGTAGTAATATGGATGTCAGTGTTCTTCAAGTCTCCGTGACATTGTAGTGTGCCAGAGCTCATACATAAAGCCTATGTTGAAGTGCATAGTGGTTTTAAGTCAGGTAAACAAAAATGTAAATAAAAAGCTTGTACCTTTTTAAAGAAAAAAAACCTCTCTAAAAAAGGTGAAAGTTTATTATAGAAAAACATAAAATTGCCAAGATACCATTCTACCCAAAATATTACCAGGCATACCAGCATCAGGTAGCTCCCTTCTCTTAGCTAGATTTCAGGACCTGCTGCCATCTACACTGTCATCATATTTACCCTCACAATTGTGTACATCTTCCTTAAACAATACTAATTCTTCCCCGCTGCAATCTACCATAATAGAAGTTTCCCTTTACAAGGCAGCGCCGCTTTAAATTTTAGCTATCAACTCGCCGATTTCCGGCGACTTGTACAAATCGGAGTATGATACATTTACCCCTGGGTGTTGTTAAGCAGTAGCATGTCCTTTTTTCCTTGCCAGGACACATTGGATGTTGGGTGTTAACTTTGCCAGATCTTGGTAGAGGTTCTTGTGATGTCTCATTGTCCTGATCAGTACACAGAGTCCTGGGATCCAAGATGACATCCCTACTGATCCACGAGAGTCTTGTGGTGACCACTGAAGGTTTCTCCCAGTAGATGGAAGCTACAGGGTACAGTCCTCTGTCTCTACTCTGATCTCTACTTATTGCTACTCAATATCTTCTATGCTTTTCCTTTTAATAACTTTCTTTTATCCAAATTATTATCTGTCTTCTACCCTTGCATCTAGTTTAATTTATTTATCAATAGGTTCTAAATTAAAGATAAATCCCCTTCTTTAACTATTTTCTCCTTGACACACTATGCTTCCCTCCTCCTCACTCACTGTAAAATCTTCTCTTCTATAACTGTATTATATCCTAGCCCCTTCTCTGCTCTACCATTATTAATCTGTGTCTCCCTGGTATGATAGAGATACAGCTCTCACATCATTTTACCAACTTCAGCCTTGTTTTCTGTTTCTTACTATCCCCTATTTAAATATCTCTATCATTACCTCTTTATTTCCCATTAGCTCCCACTTTCTCCTCTTATATCCCACTTTTTTCACCTGTTCCTCTTTAAGCCCACTTACTCCTATTATCTTCCACTTATTCCTCTTACATCCTGCTTACTCCTGTTATCTCTGTCACGGTTCCCAAGGTAAGACCACGGAGAGAAAGTAGGTGAACGAAATGGTTTCATTAGAGCACAGGTAATACAGGTTCAGGATGCAGTAACTAGTAAGACAGTAATATAACCACAGATCTTAACAGCAGAATAGGAAATACTGTAAAGCAATGGTGAGAAGCAGTAGCCAGCGGATTGCAGGGCTGGATACCTCTGCTCTGGAAAGGTGGAGAGATGAGTAGCCTGCAGGTTGCAGGGTTGGATACCTCTGGAAAGGTGGAGAGACGAGTAGCCTGTGGCTTGCAGGATTGATTACCTCTGGAAAGGTGGAGAGATGAGTAGCCTGCAGCTTGTAGGGTTGGATACCTCTGGAAAGGAGAGAGATGAGTAGCCTGCGGGTTGCAGGGTTGGATACCTCTGGAAAGGTGGAGAGACGAGTAGCCTGCGGGTTGCAGGGTTTGATCCCTCTGGAAAGGTGGAGAGATGAGTAGCCTGGTAATGCTGAAATACTTGAGAGCAGACAGCAGGTAAAGGTAGAAGTAGGCTGAGCAGATTACACTGAGAAGCAATGAGCTGCAGAGAGCAAAAGCACAGAGATCCACATAGGTGTATAACTCAGGAACAGGGTAGATGAAGCTGTGTCCGTGGCACTGGAATAAACAGCAATAACACCAAGACAGGTACACAGGAAAGTATAACCAGGAACAGGAGTCAAAGCAATATGCTTACTATGAGGTTGAGTGACCTGATGTTCTGGCCCAGACTGCTGGACCAGAACATCTTTTAAGGAGGGTCTTTTAAGGATCTTTTAAGGAGTAACAGCAGGTGAAAATCATCCTGAGAAAACAAGCTTAATTCAGCAAGAAGGGAAACAGTTCAAGCACCACAGTGGCCCCTTTGGCGGCATGGTGGTACTGCAGGCTATATATATATATATATCCAGAAGGTCCAACATAACTCCTGGCAAACAGGAGCTGCAGAAGGCAGATCGTTACAAACTCCTCCTATATCTTGTTTACTCCCATTATCCCCCACTTACTCCTCTTTTCACCTATTTGGTCCTCTTACTCTTTTTTTCTTACATTATTTCCTATTTTCACCCACTTGCTCCTCTTACTCTTTTTATGATTGTTTACTCTTTACCTAACACTTGATGCCTGTTTCATTCCCTCAACGTGACCGTGTGAGTGGAAGACACGAGCCACAGATCAGCTTCCATACTGCTACCAGAGTAATACATGTTTAATCATGGAATCACCAACGGACCATTATTTTTCTCCATTAACCACTTCTCTGCCATATACATCATATCACCTAAAACAATACAGTTTCATTTGTATCCTTCGATGTCAGTTCCCTTTAGGGTTCTACTAAAGTGGACTTCCAACCAGTTAAGAAAGGTATTATGGTCAGATGAATTTCATCTCCAGTGTTTTCCACTACCATTAACAAGGCCTCATGGCCCCCTGACCCGCATGGGGTAGCCCAAAGACTATTAATAGACTTTATATTGATGTTTCCAATTTCTATTTTTGCTTGTTTCAAATCACTGCTTTTAGTTTTTGTGGTTATTTCATATATTAATGTACTTGTTATTTTATATATTTATTTATGTTCTAATTTATTATTTACATATTGTAAATATTTCAGCCTTGGCCGAATCAGAGCTAAATGTTTTTTTCAATTTTGTCTTTTTTTATTTCATACTGTGATCAAGGCTCACGTTTTTTGGATATGAAAAAGCAGTGAAAGTCTGTTTAAATGTTTAGTTCCAGAAATGAACCTCTTGTTTTTTTCCAATGCTACATGTATTAGAGCAATTACTGTAATCTATTCTAGCAAATGGATCCAGATCTATCAGAAGTCTGAATACGTAGAAAACAAACATTGTTAAGTGAAAAAAAAAACAGTTGTTCTGATACATGAGAACCCGATTGTGCGTAATTGAGTGAAGATTTTCAACAAAATGCATGTTTGTATCAATGTTTTACAGCTAGTAAACTGTTTCACAAAGATAGTGCTGGAAAAAGAGTAAACCAACTTGTCTTTTGAAATGTTGATTTTTAACAAACGTTATAAACAAAACATAAATAATTACAACAAACCGAACTCGTATATTGTCTTAAAAACATTTTAAATAACTTTTTTCGCTTGTAAACAGATATATATTTATATATATCTGTTTATATATATCTTATTTATATATAGGTAAATAAATAATATGCAAGTGCATTAGGGCTGGTGTAGTGTGTAAAAGAAAAAAAAAATCAGCACCCGCCTCCCGCCCCATACCTACCAACCCATTTATACATTATTGTGATAAGAACTACCTGGGCTCAATATCTAAAGTCATCCCACGTTTCCGTTTATGGTTTCACATGTTCAGAGGTTTTCCATAATGATCTGGATCTTCTCAGTTTTTCCCTGTCCAATGTTTGCGGGGGGACCTGTATTATTTTTCTTCTGTTATAAATAAAAAAGTTTATAAATAAAAAACAAAAAATGGTTCGACACTCTGCCCCCCCAAAGTGTTCCCAAAGCCAGTACTCATAGCTGGGGCAATGGGGCAAAAGAGTGCTGGTCCCTCTCCCACCAAAATAAAAGCTGCTACCTGTACTCCCAGCCCTAGCCTGTACACCATGGTGTTCTATAAGGGAATCATGCCTGCAAAAAAATGCAGAACCCCTCTCTTAGAAGAAAACAGTCCTCTGTTGAAGCACTAGAGCTCTTTCCAAACACCCCTGTTTCAGTGGGGTACTAGACTTCAAATACAATGCAGACTGTATTATGCGTGTCTTACGGAGTGGGATGCGCATTGGAGAAGTATGTTTACTGGTTCTGCCTTTATGTAATGCTCTCAGTTGACTTAGGTTAGAGTACCCAAGGCCTAGGCACATGCCCCCATATACCTACCACTTTTCTGCCACTTCCTTTCCTTCATATAGTGGCATAAGTGTTAGCTCCCTCATTGGTGCTATTTCAGTTTTTTCTGTTTTTCTGTTTCCATTCTCCCTACCCTGTCTTTCCCCTCTTCGCTTGTTTTGTCGGAGACTGTTTGGAGAAGACATTTACCCTGGTCAGGTTTTTGGGTCTGTTTCTTTACACAACTTTGTGACTTATAACAATGGTTAAATTTCTCTCTATAGATGCACAGGGACTAAATTCCCCTAATACACGGAGAGTAGCCCTCAAAAGATTAGCGGCCCAACAAGCAGATATTGTAGCTGTACAGGAGACCCATTTCTCCCTACATTCCCATCCTCAAGTCCATAACCCTATATACCCTACGTGTTATTCATCAGGCCCGTATAAGCGCAATGGCGTAGCCATTTTGATCAGCGTTAATTGTCCTTTTAAATTGGAGAAACAGGTCGCAGATAAAAAAGGCAGATATTTGATATTAGTTGAGAAAATAGGTCAGCAGTCTGTTAAATTAGTCTTCCTTAGAAAGCTGTGCCAGGCCATCCACAATGTTAAACGAGGAATGCTCCTATGTAAGGGCGATTTTAATGTAGCCCCCGATCTCAAACTGGATCGCACCTCTAGTCCCTCCAGGCAGTCTATGGCTTCTTTTACTTCCACCTCCTCCGCTTTCTCTCAACTTTTAGCAGAGTATCACCTATATGATGTGTGGAGGGCATATCACCCAGGGGGAGAAGGATTTCACATATTTCTCCCATGTACATAACTCATACTCACGATTTGATCTTGTGTTATTAAATGGTCCCTTCAATGTATCACCAATGTTGATATTTTACATAGAACTTGGTCTGACCATGCCTCCTTGGTGTGGAGACTGGGGTTCATTACTGGGCCGATCGCCTAGACCCTGGAGACTGGCAGATTACATATTAGCAGATGAGGAAGGTGCCCGGGTCTTGTGTGATGCTTTTGATTCATATTTAGCAACTAAGAAACCTGAGGACACCTCGGTCTATACCCACTGGAGTACTCTTAAAACAGTCATGATGGGGGTGGCAATTCAGGCGGCGCTAGGATTAGGAAAACACAATCTGAGGTACAGACATTTTACGAATCCCAATTAGCGGTGTTAGAAGCTCAGCACAAACGTCCTCCCTCAGCACCCAACATATAAGCTGACCTCGCTGTACTGCGCAGGAAAATTAACGAAGATCCCTCTTGCAAATCAAAAATGCCATAGCTAGATTTAATCAGCAGTTCTATACCATAGGTAATAGAGCAAGCAAATTGTTAGCTCACAATTCTCGTGGTAAAAACGCTGTCAATAGAGTCAAGGTTTTGCGCTCAGGGTACCAATATCTCCGCCCCCCTCAGTATAGCGAATCAGTTCACCTCCTATTACGAATGTCTCTACATACATCCATCCTTCTGCTGAGTGTATTAACAGTTTCTTAGCTTCAATCTTGCTCCCTTCCCTGTCTCCCGACGAGGCTTTGAATCTATGAAGTCTGGCAAAGCACCAGGCTCCAATGGCTTCACGCACGACTTTTATTATTTCTTCCGGCCCGAACTGACCACATTCTTACTGCATTATTTAATACGGCCACCCGAGACACGTTTCTATCCAAAGAAATGCTAGAAGCGCAAATAATTACCATTCCCAAATCAGGGAAGGACCCTTTCCATTGTCATAATTATTGACCAATAGCACATTTTCCCTCTGATTTCAAAATTTTTGCTAGGCTAATTGCTAACTTCCTGAACCCGATCTTGCAACAACTGATGCATTTGGACCAGGTTGGTTTTGTGTCTGGCAGGCAGGCACCGGATAATACAGGTAGGGTCCTGAATATCATCGAGACACATACAGCTAGCTCTCTACTTCTGTTGCTACTCTCACTTGACACTATTCAATAGAATCTACTGGGAATACCTGTCCGCTGTTCTAAAAAAATTTGGGATTCAGCAATGGGTTCCTCTCCTCCACTATTAGGATCACCAACAGCACCAGACTAAGTTTTGTACTGGCAACGGAGTCCTTGCTCACAAAGATTAGAGTGACTGACACTATTAAGGGGACTTGTATAGGTCCCACTTGTCATAAAATCTGTCTTTTCGAGGATGATGTTCCCTTAGTTATTACAGAACCTGAGTCCTCTTTGCACTCACTATCCCAAATCTTGCAGGACTACTCAAAAGCTTCTTATTATAAGCTTAACCCTTCTAAAGCAGAGGCATTGGGGGTGGCCCTCGAGCAGGAGTTCCTTCCGTCCCTCAAATCACTATACAAGTTTCAGTGGTGTCCTATATCTATGACATACTTAGGCATACATATTCCCCCGGATCCCTTGTCAGTTATCAACTGCAATTACTAACCGTTGTTGAGACAGTTTGAGACTCTTACCAAATCTTGGGCAAACTATGAGGTTTCTTGGCTTGGTAGGGTGGCGGCCCTGAACGTAATGTTGCTCCTGTATTTATTTTGCTCTATCCCTTACATTGTCCCCTGGTCCCTTTTTAACAAATTTTATGCTATTGCTTTTCATTTTGTCTGGCGGGATAAGCACTTTAGGCTTTCCAGGGAATGTGTGTTCCACTCCAAATTGAAGGGCGGTCTTGCCGCACCTAAACTAGAAGCTTATTAACAAGCTTTGTTAGACCAACTTAGAGATTGGCAGGCCCCTACCTCACTCAAGCCTTAGGTTACCGTTGAATCTCATAACTCTTTTCCTTTCCCACTGGCAGATCTACTGTGGCTCGAGAAGACTAGCAGACCAACCTTGGTAACCACTCTAAGTAGTATCACGGACTCTCTTATTGTTTAGGATAAGATGATGCTTTTGTATCATGACACTTATATACATTCCTCTAGTCTCTCCATTATTGCCCTCTCACAATTGATTCCAGACCTTCACTTAGACTTTTGGCATAGACAGGGAATAACACGAATACTGGATCTTCTGGAGAGCCGCTCAATCGTGCCCTTTTCCCAGCTCCAAGAATGGTATGACATCCCTGCTCGGGATTATATAAATACCTCCAAATCAGACACTGGATACAATCCTACCCACTACAACCACCTTCACTGAAGTCTTCTCCCCCCTGTGTTAGATTATTGTTTTCTTCCTCTACCCATGCAGGTGGCATCTCAACATGGTAGCAGACCCTTTTGTCCCCTAATGAAACACACAATCTCCCGGTCCAAGCCAAATGGAAGTCTGATCTGGGGATTGCCATTGCCGCATAGGATTGAGAAAAAATCTCTTAGAATATCTATACAATGTCTAAGTGCATCAGTTACTCAAAAATTATGATTAAAGCTGTACATAGGCTATATCTCACCCCGGTCAAGAGCCCTAGAATTTGGCCTACAGTGTCTAAACATTGTTGGAGGGACTGCGGTGAGATTGACTCATTCATACATGTTTTCTGGGCATGTCCGAAGCTCAGACCATTGTGGTGTTCCATCTGATCTGTCAGGTCACTAAATCCAGCGCCTGCCATGGCACTATTACATCTCTACCCCCACAGCTTCAGCGTCACAATCACATGTCATTGGGCACATCCTCATCGCCACTAGGGCGGCTATAGCCCAGTAGTGGAAGTCCCCTTTACCCCCGCCTCTTTCCAAAATTGTTGCCAAAACTCAAGGTAGTTGGAATGGAAACCATTGGGTAGAGTGATGGAAACCATTGGGTTTAAATATTCCACTGAAGTGTCTTCCCCATTGATCAAGTGGTTTCCGTGGTATGAATATTACATGGAAGATCAGCCTCCCTAGGATCCTTAGTCCTTATTCTAGGCCTTATAGGTCCCACTGAAATGGTGATCCTGACATCACACTTTTGAAATGTTACTTGTCACTAAATATGTCTCCTCCCCCTCCCTCCCTTCTCTCCCTTGCTGCCCCCCCCCCCCCTCAATCCATCTATTTCTGGCTTATGACTTAACTTTCTGTGTGTTTTTTGTTATTTTTCTCTAGACAATGTAGACTGTACTGCTTTCTGTGCTAACAACTGTAATTTGTATACATTGTTTTGTGGTTTTTATTCCAACAATGCAATAAAAATTTCTCAAGTCAAAAAAATTAAATAAACTGCAGACTTTCTGATATCTGGAAGTGACACAATGCAGAACCCAGAGCCCAATAATTTACTCATGGTTCCATTGAACCCACACTGTCACTCTGCGATAGACCACTTCACCTGTGCCTGGCGTTATATTCACCGATCAAATTACCAAGCGCTCAACCAAATCGGTGGCACGTGGGAGGAATATTATCCCCTGCCTCCTAGTCTAAGGATATCTGGGTTATTGGAGGATAAAATTGGGAGATGAGACTCCCAAAAAATTTTGGCAAACAAAAGCTGAAATGGAGATAGAATAGTCTGCAGATTTTCAGGACATTAATATGCTTACAGCAGCACAGAGAATGTAAGCTTTTTCAAGTCCTGCAGGGTTATTTGACGTTGGAGAACAAGGCCAACAAGTAGCATCTGAACATTAACAACAAAGTAATAATATGTGGCTCCGCCCAGACTACTGAAGAAAGCTGGTAATATCAAAGCAACCCTGTATGAAGGTAAATAAATCCAATTCCTTAATTTTTTGGCTTAATCCAGTGCAAGATGCATTCGTCTCAGAAAAAAACTGAACGCTCACTTGTGAATTGGTCTGCAGTTTCCATTTACATTTTACTAGTAGACAATAAATGCACCACATTATTATTTGTTGCATATTCTACACTTTTAGTTTTTATATCAAACTAGAAATCATTATAGGAGTACAAAGTATTTAATTAATTTGATTGCTATAAACATTTCTCCTAAATAACATTATTTGCTCAACCATTGCTATTTCATTACCCTCCAGACTGAATGCACAGGGATTATTTATTATAAATTATGTCCTTTATGGATGAGAGGTGAATCATTTTTAAAACAAAGCTCGATCATCCAGAGACTACCAATTGTAACTAATGGTGTGTGTTCATTTATGAAATATATCATTGCTCACTTGGGAATAAATGGCTTATTTCATTTAAATCCAAAATTGAGTCAAAGTAAAGGATCTAAATAAATAGATGTGCATTATGAGATGACTCTTCTACTGTTCGCAGGATGTTAAATCTAGCAGCTACAAATAAAAATTTATAATATAGTAAAATATTGGCTTATATTTGATACATCATTTTAAAGGTCCACCAGTACATTATTAAATGTTCTTATTGCATTCATTTAATTTGCATAAATACCAGAAGCAGAGGTGGAACTAGCAAACTGTGGGCACTGGTGCAGGTATGCGGAGAGGAGGGAACCAGGGTCCCGACCCTCTGCATCTGCCATGCAGCAGGCCCCATTATCTCCATGATAATCCAACAATGCTTCGTGCCACATGACTGTTCTGCAACAACAGGTGGCTGCAAGTCCGACATGAGCCATTACTTGTGTCTTCTTTCTCATAGGCACATTATTTGAATATATGTTTGTGAGGCTGCTGCTGTCTCATAGGCCAAAAGTCATCCCTGCTCCAACAGTTCTTTGCCCCTCGCACTGAAAAACAATTATTAAAGTATTTTCATTGTTTTTCAATAAGCATTGTCTAAGCGATTTATGTGGTTCCAAAGCATAAACAATTTATTTAGCAAAAAGCAAAAAGGTTTAGCAGTTCAACAATCAAGTACAATACAGCCAATACCAAATACATACATACACTGCGCCCTCTGCTGAATCCAGCTAGACAGTCCTTTAGTCCAGAAGACTGTGGTCAGTGATGATTGTTTTAGCTGGTCCCAGGGAGCTGTATATAAACACTCAGTGTTACAGAGAAAACAATACAGATAATGTGATAAACAGGTAATGTTTTATAGGTCCAGGCTTCAGGAGGGTTTAGTGTAATGCAGGTCAAAGGCCAGTTCAAACAACCTCCTCCAAGGGTGGGGGTCAACATTCCAAGAGTGGGGGTCTGCTCTCCAGATGATGACTCTTATTTTCCCGCCCAGAATCCAGTTTAAACTAGTCTATTTACACTATACAGACAATATCATTCTAATCATTTATTCCCTACAATCTATAACTACCATAGGCAATGTGCGTTCTGTTTGGCGATTGTACCGGATGTCTGCGAATAAATTGGGGATTAGAATGATACTAAACATGACATACTTCCCATGACCTGAACTTAAAATATCACTAAAGTGTACATATAACCTTATAAAATATAACTATAAACCAAATAACATCTTCTCATAAACGACTATGGAATGGAACAATTATAAATATGAAATATATAAATAAATGAATGTGAAAGTGTGAGTGTATGCGTGTGTGTTTTATCGTGCAATTGCGTCATGCCACGTAACACGTGGCGTACTGTTCACAATTGCACGGTAAAACAATATTAATCAATATGCTTTCTTTCATCCAATTATACGACTTTAACACTATGGGGTAAATGTATGAACCTCCAATTTTTTCAACTCGCCGGAAGTTGGCGACTTTGCAGGTAAAATTTAAAGCGGCGATGGCTTGTAAAGGCAAACTTTACAAGCCATCGCACCCCTATGGCACAGTTACGGCCCTGAGTACTGCCTAAACCCCACTCGATACAATGTAGTTATAAAAGCAAAAACAAAGAACAGTTGTCCAACCCTGAGAGTCTGATAGTAGAAGGAGCAGTTTCCTCCAACAGCACCAAGAAGTGATTTCAGAATCCTGTGAAATTGATGTGGAAGTATTGTGCTATATGAGACAAAGTTCACCCCTCTAACTATTTCTTACCACCAAAGCAAATCTACAGAGAACAGACATTTTTCTTCATTCTTCAATAGTTCACACTATGCAATTAATTATTATAACCTCATTAATTTAGGTCAAAATCTCTGTGATGTTTTTGGAGATAATAAATGTAAAGGCATCCTCCATCATTTTTCCTGCAAGTACCTGGCTTTGTTCAGCCACACACCGTCTCCATTTACATTTCAATGCCCTGCACAGGGCTCTGCCCACAGACCTTGAAGGCTAGGTCTGAAAGGTTTTGTAGTGACTCATCGACTATAGGACTAGATGAAGAGCCTTTTTCCTTTTTCCTCCTTTTTCGCCTCCTTTTTCTCCTCTAAAATTGAGGCCATCCGACTTGAAATCTCCTCCTCCACTCTCTCTTCTACCCCTCCCACTCTTCCGTCCTCCCACCCTAAACACCTTCCCCTCCACTCCTTCCGCCCCACCACGGACCAAGTCCACTCTCTCATTTCTTCCTCGCCCCCTACTACCTGTCCCCTGGATCCCATCAACTCCGACCTTCTTCGCTCCCTTTCCCCCACCACCTGCTCCCACCTCGCTCACCTCTTTAATCTCTCCCTCTCCTCCGGCATCTTCCCTTCCTCCTTCAAACATGCTCTCGTATCCCCCATTCTTAAGAAGCCTAATCTCGACCCCACTTCTCTCTCGAACTATCGCCCCATATGTCTTCTCCCCTTTGCCTCCAAAATTCTCGAGAGGCTCGTCTGCAGCCGTCTCACCTCCTACCTTTCTGAACACTCCCTCCTTGATCCTCTCCAGTCTGGTTTCCGCCCCCTTCACTCCACTGAAACTGCCCTGGCTAAAGTCACCAATGACCTCCTCTCTGCTAAAGCCAGGGGCCACTTCTCCCTTCTCATCCTCCTTGACCTCTCTGCAGCCTTCGACACCGTTGATCACCCCCTCCTCCTCCACACCCTCCAGTCTCTCGGCCTCTCTGGCCCTGTCCTGTCCTGGTTCACCTCTTACCTCGCTGACCGATCCTTCTCTGTCACCACCACTGAGTCTCTCTCCCCCCGTCCACCCTTCCAGTTGGGGTCCCCCAGGGCTCTGTTCTGGGCCCCTTACTCTTCTCTCTATACACCTCCTCCTTGGGTGAACTCATCAGCTCCTTCGGCTTCAACTACCACCTTTACGCTGACGACACTCAACAATACCTCTCCTCTCCTGATCTCTCTCCCTCCCTCCTCTCTAGTGTGTCCGCCTGCCTCTCTGCCATCTCCTCCTGGATGTCCTCTCGATTCCTGAAACTCAATCTCGCCAAAACCGAGCTGATAGTTTTTCCTCCCCCCCCATACCTCATCCCCTGTCGACCTCTCCATCACTGTCGACAACTCCTCTATCTCCTCTGTCCCCCAACTTCGCTGACTTGGTGTCACCCTCTACTCCTCTCTCTCCTTTGGCCCCCATATCCTCTCTCTTGCTAAATCCTGCCGCTTCCGGCTGCGTAACATCGCTCGCATCTGGCCCTTCCTCTCCCAAGATGCCACCAAATGCCTTATTCACTCTCTGATCATCTCCCGCTTGGACTACTGCAACCTCCTCCTTACTGGCCTCCCCCTCTCTCATCTCGCTCCCCTTCGACCTGTATTTAACGCAGCCGCTAGGCTTATCTTCCTTTCTCGTCGCTCCTCTTCTGTCTCCTCCCTCTACCAATCCCTCCACTGGCTCCCCTTCCCCTACAGAACTCTGTTCAAGCTCCTCACTCTTACATACAAGGCCATCGCCAACGCCACTGCACCATACATCTCCACACTCCTATCTATTCACGCTCTATCCCGTCCTCTCCGATCTGCCAATGACCGTCGCCTATCTTCCCCCCTCATCACCTCCTCCCACACGCGTATCCAAGACTTTGCCCGCGCTGCCCCCCTCCACTGGAACAAGCTCCCTCCCTCCATCAGGACTTCCCCTAACCTGTCCAGTTTCAAACGGGCTTTAAAAACCCACCTTTTTCTTAAAGCCTTCCAGTCTCCCACTTAACTACCTACCTTATTCTCTGCCTCTCCCCCTTCTTTCCCCTTCCCTGCCTATGTCCCTCTACTCTCCCTCTCTCCCCTGCATTTCTCTGTCTGTCCACCCCTCCCCTTAGATTGTACGCTCCTCTGAGCAGGGCCATCTCTCCTCCTGTTTCCACCACTTCTAACTCTGCCCTCCAGCTACTTTGCCCTCCTCCTCGAGGGCCCTCCTCCCCTTCTGGGGGTCTCCGTCTTCCGCGCCCTCCTTTTGGGCCCCGTCATTAGCGGATACTCCCCCCGCCCTCACTAGCTGTGCATTGAGCTTACTGAGTTACTGTGCTTTATGTTTACTGTACTGTGCTGTCTCACCTTGTATTGTAATTCGTTTTTGTCCCTGTACGGCGTCATGGACACCTTGTGGCGCCCTATAAATAAAAAATAATAATAATAATAAAGAGCACAGATCTGAAGATAAATCATGCGTAGTGTATGCATGTATCGCCCGACCAGTGGGACCTTCAGTCGTAGGTAGAATCGTTGTAGATAACAGATTAGTTGGAAAATTCTCCAGGGTGTACCTAGCATAAGAAAGTGGAAACACAAAGCTAATCAGCGGGTAAATGTATCAAGCTGAGAGTTTTTTGGCGGGTTTGAAAAGTGGAGATGTTGCCTATAACAACCAATCAGATTCTAGCTGCCATTTTGTAGAATGTACTAAATAAATGATAGCTAAAATCTGATTGGTTTTTCAAACCCGCCGGAAAACTCTCAGTTTGATACATTTACCCCCAGGTCTCTTCTGCTCCACACCTCTAAGAAGAGATCAACTCTTGCCTACCACATGGTTTTTTTTGCACAATGGGTAATGGATGCCCCATTATATAGATCCCTCAGACTCCTACCTATCTCACTCTGGACTTACACTTTAAAATCTTGTCTTGCTTTGGCTGTGAATGGGTAAAAGCTCTTTATCTGTCTAATTGTTTATTAAGCTTGTAGCTTGCTCTCTATTGTCAAAGTTGCATTATACCAGTTTTATATTAGTTTCAATATGTAAATAAATGTCAAAAACGGCTGATATTCAAAAAAGTATATAAGTTATTAAAAACTTTACAGAAAAGATACATAGTAAACCATAATCATTACCACCATACTTTCATGTTTAAACTCAATACAGGCATTTTTGTCACATTTACAGATCACCAACTAAGTCCAATTATTGAAAAGCAGAAAAAGGATCAGAAAAAAAATACTTTTGACACCAATCATCAAATTCTGCTACAATCGTGGTGTATCCAGTAATCCTTTATAGAACCATGGCTTTAAGTTTTTATTTAAAGCTTAAAATATTTCAGAGATCACTGATTTCATGCATGCATGCTGTAATTGGAATAGGTAAAAGACCCTGTTAGTAAAGCAGCTGTCACAACTTGCTGTTAGTCTGTTACTATCAGCAAATGTTCAGAACTTGCCCAATGTTAAGTGGTTTAAAACAACTCCACAATTCCTTAGCTGTTAGCTCTTTTTGCAGGAGGAACAGGTATAAGCCGCAAGTGTCAGTTCACAACCATCCTCTGTCATAGCAAATTCGTAGTTTCAGGGTCCTAATTTTGACCAAAACACAGGTACCACAGTATCTCAGCTGACGCGTTTCTCCACCCAGTTTCTTTTTATGGCAGTTTCATCAGAGGAAGAATTTTTTTTTTCAAGTTCATATGTGTCTGGAAGGTGAGAATTACACTAGGGGCACAATTAATTGATTCAATAGAAATATTTTTAAATCCTTGAAATAATTATTTGAGTTTCAAAATTTGACTTGAAAGGCATGTGGTATTAGATATGGGTCATGTTTAGGCTGTCTTGTCATACGCTTGAAAAGTTTACAGTGAACAGAGGTGGACTGCAATCTGTAAATGATGACTAGCACACGTATAAATACATTTTATTTCTTATGAGAAACTGGGCAAAAAGTATACTACTAAAGTATTACTGTGCACCTATCAGAGAATGTTTAATGAAGTGCAGACAGCATAGTGTGGGGGGAGTGGGCTTTTCACGAGTTTCTGTATAATATATATATTTATATATTCACCGCCAGTGGTCGAAATGGACCCTCAGAAGTAGCAGCATGGAAATTTGGAAGTGGTGGTATGAAAAATGTAATGAGAATAAAAGTGAATGAAATTTGATAGTTTTACAATAAAGACAGCAGGAGAAGTGTATGGCATACCAGAGTACATACCCCACTGCGACCACTGCTCACCGCACTAAAAGAAAAGTCTAGCTCCATCCAGTGCCATCAAGACAAGTAATGTCCCCAATACAGTAACTTCTTGGGGCCCCTCCATAGCACTTGTACCTGCAGCCAGTGTCAGACTGGGGCATAAAGGGCCCACCAGGGGACAGCAACGCTAGGGGCCCACCAGAGGGGATGTGGCCAACCATCAAAGAGGCGAGACCAGACACTAGAGGGGGAGTGGTCAGCCCACAAAGGACAGCTAGCACAATAGTGTAGTATATAAAGAATGCAGTGTGTATAAAGAGTACAGTCTTGATCTGCACCTTAGATTGTGCAGAACAGTCACCAAAAATCAGGATTATCCCACTAGACCAGGCTTGACTAACCTGTGGCACTCCAGGTGTTGTGAAACTACAAGCCTCAGCATGCTTTACCAATATATAGCAGCCTATTGCTGGAAGGGTATGCTGGGACTTGTAGTTTCACAAAACCTGGAGTGCCACAGGTTAGCCAAGCCTGCACTAGACTCAGAACATTTGACAGACTGTCCTACCTGTTCTTGTCACCACCTGTGGCTACTCGTTTCTTTAGCTGCGGCTTGTCTGGATCCTGGAATGTTGAGGGGTCCTATTTGGAAAAAATAATGGGTACATTTAGAAAATTCCAACCAGCCCCGGCGTTAAATCAATAGGACCCACATTTAATATTTAGGACTTCCTCCAGCCCCAACATAAAAGTAATAGTATTCCCATTTAATAAACCTATTTCCCTCCCTCCAGACAGCCCCTGCAATAAATTAATCACATTTACATATAATAAATATACCTATTTCCTGCAACCGTCACTGCCATTAAATAATTCATATTCACATTTAATAAATATACCTCATGCTCCTCAAACTCAGCCCCACATTCAATAGAGCCCAAACCACCCCATCTTAAATTAATAGTCCCCACTATAAAATTAAATTGCCCCATCTTCACCCTACAAAGAAAATAGCACCCATTATTTAGCCACAACCTACCACACACACATTACATTGCCACAAGCCCGTTGTGCCATCACACACACATTACTGCGCCCCTTCATCACCATGATGTGCCTCCTTATAATCACACTGCACCCTCCATGCTGCTTTTGCTCCCTTCTTCTCCTGGCTCCCCTTCACACACTGCCATACTGTCTGTGCTCCCCCTTCACACTGCCATGCTCCCCCTTCACTCTGCCATGCTCCCCCTTCTCTGTTCCATGCTCCCCCTTCTCTGTTCCATGCTCCTATTTCTGTTCCATGCTCCCCCTTCTCTGTTCCATGCTCCTATTTCTGTTCCATGCTCCCCCTTCTCTGTTCCATGCTCCCCCTTCTCTGTTCCATGCTCCCCCTTCTCTGTTCCATGCTCCTATTTCTGTTCCATGCTCCCCCTTCTCTGTTCCATGCTCCCCCTCCTCTGTTCCATGCTCCCCCTTCTCTGTTCTTCTATTTCTGTTCCATGCTCCCCCTTCTCTGTTCCATGCTCCCCCTCCTCTGTTCCATGCTCCCCCTTCTCTGTACTTCTATTTCTGTTCCATGCTCCTATTTCTGTTCCATGCTCCCTCTTCTCTGTTCCATGTTCCCCCTTCTCTGTTCCATACTCCTATTTTTGTTCCATGCTCCCCCTTCTCTGTTCCATGTTCCCCCTTCTCTGTTCCATACTCCTATTTCTGTTCCATGCTCCCCCTTCTCTGTTCCATGCTCCCCTTTCTCTGTTCCATGCTCCTATTTCTGTTCCATGCTCCCCCTTCTCTGTTCCATGTTCCCCCTTCTCTGTTCCATACTTCTATTTCTGTTCCATGCTCCCCCTTCTCTGTTCCATGTTCCCCCTTCTCTGTTCCATACTCCTATTTCTGTTCCATGCTCCCCCTTCTCTGTTCCATGTTCCCCCTTCTCTGTTCCATACTTCTATTTCTGTTCCATGCTCCCCCTTCTCTGTTCCATGTTCCCCCTTCTCTGTTCCATACTCCTATTTCTGTTCCATGCTCCCCTATCACTTACCTTTTCTATCTGCTTCTTCCTTTTCTCCTCCTCTGTCTTGCCGGCGCTCCTCACTGAACGTCGGGCGTGATGACGTCACGCCCGGCATTCAGTGCGAACGGAGCCAGCGCTGCGGTCACGTGAGGTTTTTTTTTGTTTTGTTTTTCTATTAAAGTTTCTAGCTCCCCCCACCAACGAAGAGGGGAGCGAATCAGGGTCAGGGTCGATTAATCCGGTCCACCGGCGGGCCAGTCCGACCCTGCCTGCAGCCCCCCCCCCCCCCCATCTCCAGGCCCATAGCTCCATCTCGTAAAAGAAAAAATTTAGCCCCACCCCTGCTTCCCTGATTACTTATACACAATACCTCGCTGTTACTGCTTGTCAGTGCACTGAGGACGTGCCTGCACACACAAGCAGTGACAGAGAGATAGTGCATGGAAGTAATCCATTCCCATTCAGAATATGAGAAACATACTGTGATGTCTTTGTGCCAAAAACACATAGGAGGGAATTTTGAGAGTGAGAACAGAAATCTGTGATAAAATTACCGTACTAACAGATACAGTTCGTGGGCCATGACACTGTCAATTGAATTCCCCCCCATAGTATCACATTCTTCATTGCTATCACTGTGTCTTGACCAGGGCCGGACTGGGACTAAAAATCAGAACTGGCATTTAAAGTCCACATGCCCATCTCAGTTCCAGCAGGAAAGAAACCGAGGTGGGCCTGCGCGGCAGCACCGAAAAAGGCGTGACCACATTGTGTTGTGGGTGTGGCCAACATGGTGCAGTAATACATACATTAAAAAAAAACATTACATTTATCACGCCACCCCCCGAGGCACATTATGACACCCCCAGCCCACTGTACTTATCTATGCTTTTTGTGCTGCTGACATCCATCAGGGTGGGAACTTCCTGTAGAGTGAGCAGGGAAGCTCTTAGTCTCACAAGATTATCAAATCTCCTCGGCTTGCTCTGCAGGCTGTGTCCTATCCAGAGACTTGGAGCAGCTATCCGCTCCCTCTTGCTAACCAGAGCTGGATTAACACTTGGGGCCTGGGGTATTTAAGACAGGGAGCCCCTATTATGTAACATGGCTATCATTTTAGACAAATACACAAGCAATACTGTGTGCAATACTGTTAGTTGCACGCAGCTCTGCCTTCACAAGCAGTACAGTGTGAAGCAGGACATACCTTCCCAACTGTCCTTGTAGTTGGACCAAACCTCACTAAATGAGACAGTCACCAAAATTCAGGACTTCCCCACCAGATTCAGGACTGTCCTGCTCGCTCCTACCTGTCATGTTACTTTCACCACCTCTGGCTCCTGGTGTCTTTAGTTCAGTTGCTGCTTGTCTGGATACTGGAATGTTGGAGGCCCTATTTGGAAAACAAAATGGGTACATGTAATTTAGAAAACTCCAACCAGCCCTGGGGGTAAATGTATCATACCCCGTTTTTTCAACTCGCGGGAGTTCGGCATCTTCGCAGCTTAAATTTAAAGCGGCACTGCCTTGTAAAGGGAAACTTCCCTTTACTTACCTTCTCAGCTTCTTCTGTTTCTGTCTCCTGTCCGCTCTTCAGCTTCCTTCCAGGACCTGTACTGATCACATGTGCTGCGCGCAGTGCTGTGCGAGGCACATGTGACCAGAAAGTGTTGGTGCACTGACCGTCCAGTACACGGTCAGTGCACTGACTGCTTGAAACGGCCCTACTGACCATCGGCCCTTCTGGCATTTGCCAGAAGTGCCAGATGGCCTGTCCGGCCCTGGCCTTGACTGAGAAAGGACAGACGAGCTATCCACATAAATAACGACAACTCAGACCAATCACCCATGCGAACCACAGGGAATATAGACCTCAGCACCCGTCAGTGCTCTGGGGGACACAGTTATGACATGATATTGGAAAAAATAATATAGGAGGAATAGAAAAGGCATAATGTGTGTGAAAAGTACAGTCATGGCATAATATTGTGGATACATTGGTTGCAAATGACGTGGGGTAAGAGTGGGTGGCACAGTGATGGCATGATATGGGTGGAAAGTGGTGTGATGGGATGATGTGGTGGAAAGTGCAGTGATGGCATAATATGGGTGGAAAGTGCAGTGATGGGATGATGCAGTGGAAAGTGCAGTGATGTGATGATGATGATGTGTAAAGTGCAGTGATGGGATGATGTGGTGGAAAGTTCAGTGATGGGATGATGTGGTGGAAAGTGCAGTAAAGGGATGATGTGGTGGAAAGTGCAGTTATGGGATGATGTGTTGGAAAGTGCAGTACTGGGATGCTGTGGTGGAAAGTGCAGTGATGGCATGATGTGGTGGAAAGTGCAGTGATGGGGTGATGTGGTGGAAAGTGCAGTGATGGGATGAATGTAGTGGAAAGTGCAGTGAAGGGATGATGTAGTGGAAAGTGCAGTGATGGGTTGATGTGTTGGAAAGTGCAGTGATGGGAGGATGTGGTGGAAAGTGCAGTTATGGGATGATGTGGTGGAAAGTGCAGTGATGGGATGATGTGGTGGAAAGTGCAGTGATGGGATGATGTGGTGGAAAGTGCAGTGATGGGAGGATGTGGTGGAAAGTGCAGTGATGGGATGATGATGTGGGAAGTGCAGTGATGGGATGATGTGGTGGAAAGTGCAGTGATGGGATGATGTGGTGGAAAGTGCAGTGAAGGGATGATGTGGAAAGTGCAGTGATGGGATGATGTGGTGGAAAGTGCAGTGATGGGATGAATGTAGTGGAAAGTGCAGTGAAGGGATGATGTAGTGGAAAGTGCAGTTATGGGATGATGTGGTGGAAAGTGCAGTGATGGGATGATGTGGTGGAAAGTGCAGTGATGGGATGATGTGGTGGAAAGTGCAGTGATGGGATGATGATGTGGGAAGTGCAGTGATGGGATGATGTGGTGGAAAGTGCAGTGATGGGATGATGTGGTGGAAAGTGCAGTGAAGGGATGATGTAGTGGAAAGTGCAGTGATGGGATGATGTGGTGGAAAGTGCAGTGATGGGATGAATGTAGTGGAAAGTGCAGTGAAAAGATGATGTAGTGGAAAGTGCAGTTATGGGATGATGTGGTGGAAAGTGCAGTGATGGGATGATGTGGTGGAAAGTGCAGTGATGGGATAATGTGGTGGAAAGTGCAGTGATGGGATGATGTGGTCGAAAAAATGTGTGGAACAGTAATGGCATAATGGGACAATGGTCAAATGGTTTCACTATTTACAGAGATGTCTGCATGTAGTCTCCATTACATACATTAACCGACTCCCGCAAACCATTTTTATCAATTTGCAAAGTTAATCCTAACTATATTTGACAGTGCTCTTCACACTCATATACTTACTACAGGTTTTTTTTTTACCTATTTGTCGCTATTTTCCAGACAGAGTCTGACTAGTGGGCCCTACTGCCTGAGGGACCTGCCCCAAAACTGCTGTATATCCAGTGCAATATGTTGGAGGGAAAGGAGAATCTCTGCCCCAATCTTTCTTCTTTCCTTCTGATACTGTACCAGTAGAAAAGAGAAATCACCCACACTTCTTTGGCAACTGTCCATAAAACCTTCTAATGACTGCCCATCCGGCGGCGCACATACTATTTCATTGGCCCCTACCAAAGTGTACTTTATGGGAATGTTGCAGCTTTGTGGGAATGCCGCATGGTTTGCGGGAAAGTCGAATGCTTTGTGGGAATGCCACATACTTTGTGGGAATGCTGTGAGCTTTGTGGGAATGCCATGTGCTTTGTAGGAAAGATTTCTGCTCTGAGGGGATGCTGCTTGCTTTGTAGGAATGCTGCATGTTATTTGGGAACGCTGTATGCTTTGTGGGAATGCTGCATGTTATTTGGGAATGCTGTATGCTTTGTAGGAATGCCACGTGCTTTGTGGAATGCCACGTCCTATGTGAATATGCAGTGAATGTTTCATACTGAGATTGCCTAGGAATATGTATAAAGTTATGCAGATTGTTTGTGATACATATGGAGTTTGACTGTGCATAAAATATAGATTGTGATATGTATGAGAATATGGTGAATGGGATACCTGTGAGAGATAATAATAGAGTTTATCACTGATACATTGTACTTGGAGTTTGATAGTAGATATATGAAAAAAACAGAGGCTATGTACACTACATGGACAAAAGTATTTGGCCACACCTGTTAATTATGGAATTGAGGTGTCTCAACCACACCCATTGCCAGAGGTGTATATAATCAAGCACCTTGCCATGCAGTCTCCATTTGCAATACAAAATGAGTCGTTCTGAAGTGCTCAGTGACTTCAAGCGTGGTACTGTGATAGGATGCCACCTTTGCAATAAGATAGTTTGTGAAATATCATCCCTGCAGGATATTCCACAGTCCGCTATTAATGATATTTTTAGAAAGTGGAAGCGTTTAGGAACAACAGCCACAAAGAGAAGGACCACGTAAAATCACAGAGTGAGGTCAACCACTACTAAGGTGCGTAAAAGTCACCAACACTTTGCTAACTTCATAGCTGAAGAGTTCTGAACTTTCACTGGCATTAATGTAAGCACAAAAACTGTGCAACGGGAGCTTAATGGAATGAGTCTCCATGGCCAAGCAGCTACATGCAAGCCTCACATCAACAAGATCAATGCCAAACGTCAGGTGGAGTGGAGTAAAGCACACCAACAGTGGACTTTGGAGCAGTGGAAACGTGTTCTGTGGAATGATGAATCACGCTTCTCTTTTTGGCAGTCAGATGGGCGAGTCTGGGTTTGGTGGATGCCAGGATAACATTACCTGCCTGACTGCATTATGCCAACTGTGAAGTTTGGTGGAGGAGGTATAATACTATGGGGCTGTTTTTCAGGGTTTGGGCTAGGCCCCTTAACTCCAGTGAAGGGCAATCTTAATGCTTCAGCATACCAAGTCATTTTGGACAATGCTATGCTTCCAACTTTGTGGCAACAGTTTGGGGAAGGCCCTTTTTTTATTCCAACAGGACTGTGCCCACTGCACAAAGCAAGGACTACAAAGACATGGTTTAATGAGTTCGGTGTGGAAGAACTTGACTGGTGCACACAGAGCCCTGACCTCAACCCCATCAGAGATTGTGAGCCAAGCCTTATCGTCCAACATCTGTGCCTGACCTCATAAGTGCTCTTTCTGACCTCATGAATGGGCACAAATTCCATCATAAAAAACTCCAATATCTTGTGGAAAGTCTTCCAAGAAGAGTGGAAGTTGTTATCACAGCAAAAGGGGGACCAACTCCATATTAAAATATATGTATTTGAATACAATGTCATTACAGTCCCTGTTGGTGTAATGGTTAAGCGTCCGAATACTTTTGTACATATAGTGTACGTCTTATATGTATGCATGCATAGGATTATGGATCAGACATACTGAGGATGAATGGGGCTATGGGTGGAGCAGACTGTGATATGCATGAGGTTATATGGCATTTATGATTTATATTGGGAAAGGGGATAATGGCTGCAATGTAGGTAATGTGTAATGGCTACTGAAATTAATTATATATATATTATGTATATTTAGAGAATATACTGTGCACACCATGGAGATTATACTGTGTGTATTATGGAAATTATACTGTGCGCATTATAGAGATTACACTGTGTGCATTATAGAGACAATACTCTGTGCATTATGGAGATTACAATGTGTTTGTTCCTGATTTTGAGTATAATAAACTATTAGAACTCCAGTTAGAATAACAATACAATAAAGAATTTAACCCGGCAACATGAGATACGTTGATGTGGCCACTCATAGTGAATGAATGAGGGACCAGTGTATGAATAAGACAATTATATGATGAAAGTGAGTTTTCACAGGGTACCCTCAGAACGATATTATTGAATGGATCACAACCTCCCAGGATTAGAAATTGATTAACTACCTATGGATCTGAGAGTGATATAGTTCAATAGTAGATAACCAATACCACTATGTTAATGGATGGACGATATAGGATCCATTGAAATTATTATAGGAAATTAATTGTTTTCTTCTGTGTATAACACAGTTAACTGCAGATAATAATTAATAAGAGTATGCAGGAAAGAAACAGATATTATTAGTAGTAATTTTGCTGGATATATTTTGTCCTCATATGGAATACATATAACTAGAGATGAATGATATATATTGAATAATAAAAGGAGAATACATTTGTGAGATATATAGTATCTTCTTTATTTACTATAAGTATATAAACAGAGATGCGTGGCTTAGCAGTCTAAACTGCTATTTTAATAGCACCTCATTGCACAATCATGGTAATTGACAATTACTGTTTTTTGCTACTTATTATGATGCAGTAACAGATGAAGATGTTTTCTCTCTCCTCTCTCAATGAATACCAATAAAAGTTGAGCTTTTATTATTAATCTAATCACAGAGTGCCTCAATTAAACAAATTTTCTTTTCTCTTTTGTTTGCTTTAAAATGGCTATTTAGGTGTACCTGCAACAATTAAGTGTGAGGAGCGTACGTCCTACTGATTTCTTTCAAAAATCACCCAGGCAAACATCCAAATTAATATAAATAGATTTACTTAACAAAATGGTAGCACCAAACAGCAATAATAATATTTAAATAATAAACTGCAACAAATAGCACTACTTTCTGGTACAAAGAACATGCAGGGTATAATAAAAGCACCTCACCAGTATCCTAGCCACTCTCAGGGGATGCTGTCTATCCAAACTTCTCCTGGGACGCAGACCCTGTCTTCTTTAAGGCTACCAGCAAAGCAGTGGTTCTGGGCCACAGTCACTCTGCGTTTGGCAGACACACAGCTTCCCAAGACCTGGAGAGGTAAATCAGGACAAGGGACTCCAGGGACTGATTGTCCCTTCCTGGTCACCTGGCAGAGACCTAAGCCTCTCGCAAGGCATTCGGCTTCCATACCCGAAGCCTGGCTCGCTTACCGGCTCTCCGCTAACAGCTTCTCCGTCCTGGCCGGCTGCCTTCTTCCAGTCGGGTCTGCGAATGCGTAGACCCATTCACCTTATTCCCTCTGCTGCCCTGTCATTTGCTGCCTAATTTTCCTCCTATTTTTAAAGACAAGTCCTCCTTTTACTCAGTGCCTGTTCTTTTGGTCACATGCCTTAGGTGTTTGGCGTGGCTTCTATTACTTCATGTGATATCTCCACCATTCCAGTGGTTAATCTGAAGTCCACAGACTATTGCACCCCCTGTAATCTCCACCATGCCAGTGTTATATCTGCCATCCGCATACTACTGCACCTCCTGTGTTATCCCCACCAGTCTAGTGGTAGTTCCCGTCATCCTTTCTTCCGGCCTCCTCTAACGGTCTCGTTTAGTACTTCCAGTGAGGGCTGCGACCTGCGGAGCAGACGCAACAAAGACCAAACCTCCTTGCGAGGGTCTATGGTGAATACCATCTGGCCATTAGATTCCGGGCCTCACTGGAAGTAGCACTAAACTAGGCAGACCCGGGATCGAATTCCAAGGGAACCATGACAGCCTCAAAACCAGCCTGACTTCAGCTATCATTAGCTAGTGAATACCAATTTTCTGTCCTTAGGTGCTGTCTTTTAAAAGCAGAAGTAACCTTCTGATGAGTCCCAGGATCTGCTTGATTGATGCTTTTCTGTGTTTACCTTTTCACAGATAGCAGATGATTTGTTCTTGATACAATTAGTGACAGGTATTGTTCTATAGCTATACAGCAGACTTTATTTAAACAGGAGAGATCACAATCCAGAGGCACTGGTCCTGGGATCCAACGACGGTAAGTTTTCACTTTCTTCAATTTCAGGTCTCAACGTCGGCAACAGTTGGCAAGTGAGCCCATCAGGGCTCACATCCTGCTATCTGCCAATCAGTGGCCGGGAAGGTGAGCCAATCCACCGTGGCAAGCCTTTTACAGCTCGCTGCATCACTATGTCACATAGTGAGGTTGGAGCGTTGGCTATTTAAGCCACCGCACCCAGTATCATTAGTTAGTTCATCGGCGGAGGCCGAAGAAGAAGGACATTGTGGTAAGCTAAGTGCAACGGACCTAGAGAGATGCCGCCGGGTCAAAAAAAGAAGAAGACGACCGTGGTGGCAGGGAGCCCTTGTAATGTCTGGGAGTGGCCCACTCAGAAAACATCTGAGAGAAGCCCACAGAGGCAGGTAGACCTTGTAAGGGCTAGGAGCACCCCTGTCAGGAGACGCTGGAGGAGGCGCCTGCCAGAGGAGAGAAGTCTGTGGCAACAGGGAGCCCTTGTAAGGGCTAGGAACGCCCTTGGCAAGAAGACAGGTGAATCCAGGGCACCAAACAAGAGAAGAGGTGCCGCCAGCTGTCGGATCTGGAAGACTCAAAAATGCCAAGAAGTGGCGTGGAGCAAGTAGGTACAAACCCCATAGATAGGTCATGCACAAGGCTCTGGACGTAATTCGGGCACTAGGCCCAATCAGCATTAGTGGGCACAACACCCTGGCTGGTTAGGGAATGGGTATTTTCTCTGGGGCTCATACAAGTCCTTGGGCGTAAGGGCCTGGTATTATTCTGTGCACTTGGCCCGAGGCAGCAGTAGAGTGGACATAAGGCCCGGCTCACAGTTAGGGGAGTTACCAGGGGAGTTAATATATCTGAAGGGCCAAAGCACCTATAGAGAGACCCGGGCACCAGACAGCAGGCTAATAGAGAGAGACCTGAGGTACCAGAGAGCAGGCTGATAGAGACAAGCCTGAAGGGCAGTAGTGCCAGGCTATAGGCCTGAAAAGAAGAGCACCAGTACCCGGCTATTGGCCTGAGAAGAGGAGGCACCAGTAGCAGGTTATAGGCTTGAGAAGGGGCACCAGTACCAGTTATAGGCCTGTAGAGTGGGGCACCAGTATCTGACTACAGGCCTGAGGAGAGGAGGCACCGGTACCAGGCTATAGGCCTGAGGAGAGGGGGCACCAGTACCAGGTTATAGGCCTAAAGGAGAGGGGGCACCAGTACTAGGCTATAGGCCTGTGGGGAAGCACAGACTCAGGCTATAGGCCTATGGGGAAGCACAGAGTCAGGCTATATGTCTGTGGGGAGGCACAGACTCCAGGTGTGAGGCCTGTTGATAAGGCAGGCATGAGGTTTGTGTGGTTTGAAGGGGCAGTAGGCCAGAGCTGTTGGTCAAAGCCCCCATAGTGAGACCAAGCCCAGTCTGTCCCCTTTGTATGAGTAGGAAACCATTGTATGGTATACTCCTTATTGCAAAGTATAGTAGCTCTGTGACCATTTGCATGGTAGTCGCTGACAGATAATACACTGTACTGTATATTATGGTATTGTACCTAATTGTCTGTCCCTTTAAGTATTTTCCACTACTGTAGGATCCAGAATTCAGAATTCCATTAAGGGTAGGCTTTTCAGAACCGGGAACATTTGCATTCTGTGTTTTGTGTGCCTTGGAACTGCGGGGTGAGTTAGAATAGTGCACTACACCCAGTAGAGCTTTCTTTTTTTTTTGTCTCTCTCTTGGTAGAGCCCTCACCTTTAGCACATTGATTAGGGTATTTGGGCGGGATTCTTCCCTGTCCCGAATATCCGTAGTCCTGCGCCCAGGCCTAGAGCAAATCAAGCTGTTGTCAAGCGGAGAAGAGTGAGGAATCTCTACTCCTGGACTTCACCTCATACACCTTTTTTCCTTCCAGCCAAATCCCTATCTCCCAGTAATTTGTTTGCATTTTCCCTAGACCACAGTGGTGTGTAGAGTGGTTTTGGTGGGTCCGTGCAGACGGTAGGTGGTCCATTGTGAACGAGGTAGGACATTCATACAGAAATAGTGGACAATAATACTTTGCCTAGGCTGAAACAATGGACTAGTCTGCATGTATACATTAAATAAGAAAGCCATGCTGCCTGAGATATTACAACTTAAAAATACAATATATACTAGATTAAATGTCATTGGCAAATATGGGGAACCACAAGGCTAGAAAAAAGCATGTTTTTATAGTCTACACTTTGTAAGAAATGAGGTGCAGACTGTTTAAGGTGATATTAATACCATGTGTTGTCACAGCAAGGTTGGTGAAAATAGATTTTTTTTTGTTTCATTGTGGGCTTCATAAATGAATAAACAGTGTACAAACAATGTATGTTATCCTTGTCAGTTTCTGGCACGGATGAAAATGTCCAAAAATCGCCACCATCAAAGGTGTCAGAGAATGACAAAGATAAGCAGGAGCGCATTTAGGGGGGATTCCAGTTACCAAGAAACCCCCCTAACTGTGGAACCTGACAGTTAGTAGTTATATATTAAACAGACTATAACACATTTTCTGCAGCTTAGGACACATTTCCATGAGCATCTGCCTCTGTTTTCATGAACATTGATTTCAACAAAATGGCTGCAGTCACTTTTGTCTCTAGGGTATTAGTTCTACAGTTGTGTATGTAGTGCCCTAGTGTTTGTCTGACATAGAAAATACAGAAAGTAACCCAATTATTATCTGCAGTCTGCTGTGCAGCACTGGGTAAGTAACTATAACACTAATTTTAATTGTTTTTACTTCAACTGGGTGTGAGCGGAGATTAATATTAGTTTTGTAGGAGTAGTAGTACAATTTGTTAGATGGTCAGATTTATTTAAAGTAGTGTTCACATTAACGTACAGCTTACTTTATGCCTCATTCTTTTTATGTAACATTTTATTACATTTGTGTACATTTTACTGTTCTAATTCTAGTTTTCATATCCAAATACAGCACTACTGCCTAACTTCTGTTTTGTATGCAATTCTGAATTGTTTTGCTACGCTGAATGTGTGGACACTGCACATTACCACTTCTATTTAAATCATTTTCATGGTGTGCATTTGGATACTGCACAGTACCACTTCTCTATATGTCATTCTAATGCTGTATATTTGGTAAAATCTCCCCTGCCGATGCACCACCAAAAGTCTCGGAAGCCTGGTGGTGGCCATGTTTTTTTTTTGTTTTGTTTTTAAAAAAAAATTAAGTTAAACTTAAATTATTAAAATAAGTTAAAATGTCCCGAAAATTTCCTGATCGGGATCAAATTTCCCGAAAACCGGGAATAAAACATCAAGTGGAAACAGTGGAGCAAATGCCTCTCAATAGCTGTTTCTGCAACAGTTGTTATTAAATTATATCTCACACTCTGTGACTCAACCAAACTTCTTATTTATAGTCAAACAATTTCACTACAAAGAAATTGTCTGTTTACGGTTTATTGTATTTCTTTTTGTTTGTTTTTTGGCTGTTATATCTCACAGCTCAGCAATCTATGTAGTTCCTAGTGAAATGATAAGCTGAGTATCGATTCACTGATGAGTCTGTCTACACAATTGCTGCCTCCACTGTGTGGAAGAGACAGGTGCAGGTACACTTTAAATACAGCCAATCTTGCCTTCACCTGAATGTGCTATTTTAACAAGAATGATTTAGTAAGAAAGTCAAAGTGCCGCAGGCGAAGTAAAGTAAGATATTCATGTCCCTGCATAGCTATGAGTTAAATAGGGAGAACTATTTCACCTTCAATCTGTGTTACTTTACATGCAACACTAGGGAAAATTGCACATATATCATAAAAATCAACACTGAGAAAGCTAAATCACTCCCAGGAAAACTCCCAGGAAAATGTTATTTTTATAAATTTTCAACTTTGTACCGGGACACCTATTTGCAATGAAACTTTGGTGTCACTACTTAGGGCCTCATTTAGAGTCGGACGCAATGTGAGTCTAAGACGTACATGCAAGAGCAGGAGAGTGAGTGTGCCGCAGTCTGGTAGGGTATTACGAGTGGCATGGAACCCCAGTTGCATCCCACTGGTATTACCCAACGGAGCTGCGACCAGTTCCTGCAGCTAGCTAACTACTTGCACCACCTAATTCCTTCCACACTTTTTTAGTCTTTTTTGACGTGTGTTCCGCCTGCCTCTTGATCCCTCTAGGGTTACGCCTACATAACTCCGTGTTCCACCCTTTCCCTCGTACTGAGACACAAGCTGTCGCAAGTGTACACTGCATCTGAAAAGCAGACGGAACTGATGCTTACTGCGCATGCGTGTCAGTGGAAATGTGCACAATGCGCCTGAAATGGACTTTGCGTCTGACTATAAATGAGGCCCTTATTTGGTAAAATATTGAATGACACAAAATGCAGCAAGATTTTAAAGTTAATGCAGTGTTGTCAATTGTCCCTAATTTCCAGTCCCAGGTTCTAAAGAACTATCCCTGCAAATGTCCCTATTTTTGTAATATTGTCCAACCGCACAATAAAAAATTATTTTGTACATTCAATGTGTTTCGTACCATGTCTCTCTCACTCCCTTTGCTTTATAAGTTACTATTTATTCAGAGAAATTACAATGCAAAAAGTTTCCCATCATCAGATTTAGTGATGACATAATGGGGTCTGCAATGTTCCAAGGTCCTTGGAAACAATATCGCCCATGATGTTCTTGGATGAACAGCCTCAGTAGCAAGTTGTCCCTGGAAACTATTTTCAAATGTTGGCAACTGTGGTTACTGCTTTACAGACCCATATAAAAGGTCATATTAGAGAATTGAAGTACATATAGTAGACCTTTGACTGATACACAGTTGAGGCAGCCATTTAATGGGCTAAACCAATATTCAGCCTAACAAACCATTAGGAACACTGTTTGCATCCTGCTTCAGAATATTGATAGTTTGAGTATTGGTTGAGCTTACAAAATGGCTGCTTACATGACAGTAGGTGTAGGTGACAGGTCAAGTGTTGGGACACCCAATTTTTCTCAGGTACTCAACCTACCATCACCTCCAATGGTCAATTACCCTGTAAAAATAAATTCTGGACACCTCAATGTTCTCTTGTTTCAAGGCAGCACGGTGGCTAAGTGGTTAGCACTTCTGCCTCACAGCACTGGGGTCATGAGTTCAATTCACGACCATGGTCTTATCTGTGTGGAGTTTGTATGTTCTCCCCGTGTTTGCGTGGGTTTCCTCCGGGTGCTTAGGTTTCCTCCCACAATCCAAAAACATACTGGTAGGTTAATTGGCTACTAACAAAATTGACCCTAGTCTGTGTGTGTGTCTGTTAGGGAATTTAGACTGTCAGCCCCAATGGGGCAGGGACTGATGTGAGTGAGTTCTCTGTACAGCGCTGTGGAATCAGTGGCGCTATATAAGTAAATGGTGATGATGATGATAGCTGAGTGGATGATGCTGTTGTCCAAACAGAGCTCTTGGCATAAGAGGTGTTGGAAGTTTAGCTCGATTTCAATTTTTCCTGTAGGAGAATTGGCTAATACAGAAGCACTAACAGGGTGAGTATCTGATGAACGTCCAGATACCAGGCAACCACCATTTAATTGGTGGGATGGGGGTGTTAACATATACATACTACCCAAACATTTCTAAAAACAAAATTGGGACAAAATAAGCACCTCCTATGATCCAACCAAACCACTCCTGGTTTGCTCAAAAAGCCCTGATCAGCTATACAGCAGAACAGGTTTAGCGGTGTTGCATGCACTGGCACGATTCTTGTTAAATAGTCTAACCCTCTGATGTATTGAGCAAAGTGATAAAAAGCCCAATACCCACCTAAAAAAACACATTTTCGACAGCAAGCATAAGAGCTATATTTACATGCAAAGGACCATAGTTATCAAGGCACGCAAAACGCACATAAATTGGGCATACGCATGTCTGTATTCAACATGGAGCAGATTTGAAGATATGACTGTTGATGAATACAGATCTAGGTCCACTCTGTTCTAACAGGCAACACACTGCAGAATACCAGTACACATGTGAAATATAAAGTCCAAAAAGAACGCACAGAAAAAAAACTATTTAATTCATGTCACTTGTTAATAATATAGGGCCTGATTCATTAAGGATCTTAACTTCAGAAACTTCTTATTTCAGTCTCCTGGACAAAACCATGTTACAATGCAAGGGGTGCAAATAAGTATTTTGTTTTGCACATAAGTTAAATACTGACTGTTTTTTCATGTAGCACACACATACTTGATAGCTTATTTCTACACTGAAATTTAAAGTTGATATTTGTGTGCTACATGAAAAAACAGTCAGTATTTAACTTATGTGCAAAACAGAATACTAATTTGCACCCCTTGCATTGTAACATGGTTTTGTCCAGGAGACTGAAATAAGAAGTTTTTGAAGTTAAGATCCTTAATGAATCAGGCCCTGAGTCATTAATGACAACACATAAAAATAAAAAAAAGATTTTCTTTTTCTATTCCCCCCCATAAAATACATTTATTAGGATGTTATTAATGTCTACTGTACATAAAATGCATTTTTACAGTTACTCCTGATTGCAATACATGTTCTAGCGTATATACACAACTATCATCACTTGTACCGGTGCTTACACCAGACCTGTAGCTAGTGCAAGTGATACGACAGAAAAACACGTACCTTTGAAATGTACAAAGCTTGAATCGGACACTGCTGTGTGCACTCGAGCTTGGCACACCCTTACTGTGCATTGACTGCGTGCATACCTCCAAGCTCCTCTCCTCCCCGTTCTGCCCATGAAAATGTAGGCTGCACTCGAAGATGTATGCGTTGTCTGGCGTATAGGCAGCACAGTGGCTAAGTGGTTAGCACTTCTGCCTCACAGAGCTGGGGTCATGAGTTTGATTCCCGCCCATGGCCTTATCTGTGTGGAGTTTGTATGCTCTCCCTGTGTTTGCGTGGGTTTCCTCTGGGTGCTCTGGTTTCCTCCCACACTCCAAAAACATACTGTAGGTTAATTGGCTGCTATCAAAATTGACCCTAGTCTCTGTCTGTCTGTCTGTCTGTGTGTGTATGTTAGGAAATTTAGACTGTAAGCTCCAATGGGGCAGGGACTGATGTGAGTGGGGTTCTCTGTACAGCGCTGCGGAATTAGTGTCGCTATATAAATAAATGATGATGATGATGATGATGGTTTGTTTCTGGCCATGCACAGAGCGATGTTAAACAAAATACAGCACGCATCAGAATTTACATGCCTTAATGCATCAGACCCCAAATGTCTGCTGTGGAGAAGGTATTTTATACCTTAATGACCACATTATTATTTTATGTCCATACATATCCTTTGCTAGAAAATTAAAGTGGCAAATTGATTTCCAGTGAATTATTTTGCTAAATGATGAAATTTTTAAAAAGAATCAAATAGTAATGTTTATATACGTAAATTCTTAGAAGCTAATCAGTCAAAAGATATAAGAGATAAACCTGTCAATTAGGGGGAATCTATTTTCCGACACACAGCAAACTTCAATTGCAAAATGCAAAAATTCTGCTGTGAATGCAAATAGTCTTTGCACCCGCTGCGCACCCTGATTTGCATAAGTGTGCCTAAAGGTCCGCTGAGACGTGTTGGTTATGGAACAAGATGACAACATTAATGGTGGAGCAGAAGGTGGTACAGGCAGTGTGGGGGGGAATAGGGCAGACTGAGGACATTTATAGCAAGGTATGGTGTAGGGGCAGAGATTTTCCTTTTGCGGCACCTAAATAAACTAGGGGTATATTTTTAATGAAGTTTCAGCTATGTGATGGGGTACGTGGTCATTTCTATCCAGCGAATGGACTTGACTTTGGCACCAGCTCAGGGCTGGTGATCTTCGGGTCTTGTCCTATACTTTTAGTGGGACCCACTTTGCTCTTCCATGTTGCACTTTGATGAATAAACACATTTCCTGTCACTCTGAGCAATGTAATAAAAAAAGTTTCACACCCATAAAGTTGTCACATGTAATAAAGACAACCCTGATGTCCTGTCAGTCACAAGATTCATTTAATCCATTAAAGAGGCTAAATGGAGCATTATTTTCGGAGAGAAATGTAAACGTTTATTTTATTAAAGGGGTGGTACTAGAGGAGGTGGTGGTTGGAGATTCATGTGATGGTTACACTTTTATCACAGTGCACCTCTGGAGATTTTTCACCATCCCTGCACAACTTGGAGCACTTTAAGCTTGCCAAGACATTTCTCAGTAATGGTAGGTCAGGGATTCACCTTGAAGGGACCATGCAGAATTATTTATTTTTGGTGCACATAAAATGACCACTAGCCTCTTTTCGTCATCTTTTGCAGAAAGATATTGCCAACAGGGAAAAACTGCTTACACTCAACTGCAAATGTAAAAACAAAGACAAATTGGTTTCGTCTGTAATGGAGCCCATTTTGTCTCACTAGGCAATGCACAATTCGCTAAAATATAGTATTATAATAGTAATAAAATATAATCACAGGAAATTAGGTGCAGAAAGCCAGAAGGAGCAGCTGCAGCACTGTGAGATCACATTATTCTGCGTTTGCAGTCGTCTCCCAATGCTGTTGAATGGAAGAACAAAAGTGAAATTTGATAATCGTCCAACCTGTGGGCTAAGGCTGGTGTAAATAGAAAAAACATGTTATGTCCTTTCTATCCCTTCTTCCAGATATGGACGTTTGCTGGGTACATTGATTCTTTCAATGACACCTTAAAGCTGAGCATGATATTCCCAGTGGTTAGAGTCTAATCATAACAGAAAATTGTCTACTTCCACACTTCCCCAGGAGGAACATGCAGCAGTACTTCCTCAGAATGGAACAGCTTTTTCCAAATTGGCAACTTTGCAGGATGACTGCTTGCCTAATGGAAGAATGAGTTTATAATCATTTTCTCTGTCCTTGAAAAGCTCTAACATTAGTCCATATAGTGGCATCCATGGAGGTACAGTGTGTGGTCTAAATAAAAAAACATATTCTGTTGGCGTATGCATTAATAATCTTTAAAGACAGGGCTGCTGTTTGGAAAGATAAATTAAAATGTTTTTTAACCAAATGATTGCCAATGCTAGTGTGCAAAGTGCTGTAATATGCTGAATATATACTGTAAATAAACAGCAGGCAGGAGTGGGGTATCAAACCTTCCAAAAAGTAAATGTGGAGGTGTTGCCCATAGTAACCAATCAGATTCTCATTATCATTTAACTAGTACATTGTAGAAAATTAAAGCTAGAATCTGATTGGTTGCTATGGGCAACACCTCCATTTTTACTTTATAGAAGGTTTGTTAAATCTATTCCAATGAGAAGCCAATCAACCACTTGTCTTAAGTCTTAAGGTCAGAAAGATCCAATGACTGGTGTACAAGATGACTCACATTTGATCACATGTGGAGATCACAATGCACATCTTTGCCATTTCAGGTCAAGTTCTGCATCAGTGAATATCCCTCAACGAGTCGGCCATGTAGAAGGTCATAGACCACAATATTGTAAGACTGTAAAACTCTCTGTCAGTTCAATACTTACATCAGAATGGATGGGCTCCAATCTACTTTCAGCAAACTCAGACGAGAAGGAGATCTCCACCCTGGAACATTATGGTTATAGTCATCATGTCTGCTCAACAATGATTCCTTATTGGAAAATATATAACCCTGATAATCCCTTCCAGTACTACAGATGGCAGATCCCAGCTTATGTTTATTATGATGATGATGATTATGTATCCTGTATGTTTATGTTAATGTTATTAGCTATATGACAGTATGATATTACGCAATCCATGCTAATTTATATCATCTAGTCTGTTCAGTCTAACTATATGTATACTTTGCCACTGCAAGTTTTTTTTATCCCAACAATCCCCTCCCCCCCCCCCCCCCCTTCCCACCCACTATGGCCCAATTTCACCTCGGGCCTGTGTTTTTGTTGGACCACTCTTGATAATCAGTGCAATCCCCATTTGTGGCAGGAACCTAGTGAAGGTAAGTGATGAGAGGCACGGAGAACAACAATGGTGAGGAGGAGAAGTAAGGGACATGGTGATGGAGAGAGACGAAGCAAAGATCGAGGTGTTGGAATTGATGGTGTGAGATAAGTGGTGATAACAGTTCCAGGTGTGAGTTGATAATGACATGTCAAGGTGATGTGATCGGAATGTGAGACAGGTCTATGGAATGTGACACAAGTGAAATTTACATTTTGATTTCTTATTCTCAAATGCAACCAGAAAGACAGAAGCAGCTATTAGCTTGACTAAAGAAAGTGAATATTGCTGAAATAGTTAGTATGGCTGATTGACAGGTAGCCAACCACACTCACTCACATCAGTCCCTGCCCCATTGGGGCTTACAGTCTAAATTCCCTAACTCACAGACACACACACACACACACACACACACAGGCAGAGTCTGTGTCTCTGTCTGTGACAGAGACACAGAGCACCTGGAGGAAACCCACGTAAACACGGGGAGAACATACAAACTCCTTACAGATAAGGCCATAGACAAGAATTGAAGTCATGACCCCAGTGCTGTAAGGCAGAAGTGCTAACCACTTAGCCACCATGCTGCCACCGTGTTCCTAATTATGTGTCTTGCAACCTTTCCTTACAGAACACTAAGAGATTAGTGGCTCAAGGTAAGCTGTGCACATCATATAGCCACCTTCTTTGTAGGTGTATCTATAATTTAAATTTCCATGTGTCCAAATAATTAATAACATACATACAATATACAATGATCTGGTGATTTACATCTGCATTGCTCTCTAAAGGTCAGTGTGATAAATATTACACTCTGACTTATATATCTGTGGTATGTACCTATGTAATAGTGACATCCTGTAATCTATTATTGTTCAGTTTTGTAAGAAAATTATCATTTAAGGGACCAAATAATAAAACATAATGACTTGCTACAAAATATCTTTTGGCTGTGTCATAGGATCCTGTGTGTTCCACCATAATAATGGTACAATGCCTTTCATCTTATTAATAACCAATCTCATGAATTATTTGGATATAATGCAATTTGCGACTTTTTTGCTATTTTAGTCATGTCGAATAACACGCACCCGTGACAT